>NW_027142032.1:1906774-2252662 GCF_036365525.1 Heterodontus francisci | reverse complement strand
TACACTCCCTCCCTCCCCCTCACCCACTCCCACACTCCCTCACCCACTCCCACACTCACTCCCACTCCCTCACCCACTCCACACTCACTCCACTCCTCCCCCTCACCCACTCCCACACTCACTCCCTCCCACTCCCACACTCACTCCCACCCACTCCCACTCCCACACTCGCTCCCACTCCCTCCCCCTCACCCACTCCCTCCCCCTCACCCACTCCCACACTCACTCCCACTCCCTCCCCCTCACCCACTCCCACACTCACTCCCTCCCACTCCCCACACTCACTCCCACCCACTCCCACTCCCACACTAGCTCCCACTCCCTCCCCCTCACACCACTCCCACACTCACTCCCATTCGCACACTCACTCCCACTCCCTCCCCCTCACCCACTCCCTCCCCCTCACCCACTCCCACACTCTGTCCCCACTCCCTCCCCCTCACCCACTCCCACACTCACTCCCACTCCCTCCCCTCACCCACTCCCACACTCAGTCCCACTCCCTCCCCCTCAACCCACTCCCACACTCAGTTCCACTCCCTCCCCCTCACCCATTCCCACACTCGCTCCCACTCACCCACTCCCACACTCGCTCCCACTCCCTTCCCCTCACCCACTCCCACACTCGGTCCCACTCCCACACTCGCTCCCACTCACTCCCACTCCCTCCCACACTCACTCCCACTCCCTCCCCCTCACCCACTCCCACACTCACTCCCCCTCACCCACTCCTCCCCCTCACCCACTCCCACACTCGCTCCCACTCCCGTCCCGCACACCCACTCCCACTCCCTCCCCCACACCCTCTCCCACACCCTCCCCCACACCCACTCCCTCCCCCACACCCACTCCCACTGCCTCCCCCACACCCACTCCCTCCCCCACACCCACTCCCTCTCCCGCTCCCAGTCCCTCCCCCACTCCCACTCCCTCCCCCTCACCCATTCCCATACTCACACCCTCCCCTTCACCCACTCCACACTCATTCCCTCCCCCTCACCCACTCCCACACTCACTCCCTCCCCCTCACCCACTCCCACACTCACTCCCTCCCCCTCACCCACTCTCACACCCACCCCCTCCCCCACTCACCTCCTCACACACTCACTCCCTCCCCTCACCCACTCCCAAACTCAATCCCTCCCCCTCACCCACTGCCACACTCACTCCCTCACTCCCTCCCCCTCACCCACTCCCACACCCACTCCCTCTCCCACTCCCTCACCCACTCCCTCCCACACCCACTCCCTCCCCCACACCCACTCCCTCTCCCGCTCCCAGTCCCTCCCCCACTTGCACTCCTCCCCTTCACCACTCCCACAATCATTCCCTCCCCCTCACCCACTCCCACACTCACCTCCCTCCCCCTCACCCACTCCACACTCACTCCCTCCCCCTCACCCACTGTCACACCCACCCCTCCCCCACTCACCCCCCTCACACACTCACTCCCTCCCCCTCACCCACTCCCAAACTCAATCCCTCCCCCTCATCCACTCCCACACTCACTCCCTCACTCCCTCCCCTCACCCACTCCCACACCCACTCCCTCCCCCACTCCCTCACCCACTCCCTCCCACTCTCACTCCCTCCCACACTCACTCCCTCCCTCTCCCTCCCCCCTCACCCACTCCCTCACTCCCACGCTCACTCCTTCCCCTCACCCACTGCCACGCTCACTCCCTCCCCTCACTCCCTCCCCCTCACCCACTCCCACGCTCACTCCCTCCCCTTCACCCACTCCCACGCTCACTTCCACTCCCTCCCCCTCACTCACTCCCACTCCCACTCCCTCACCCACTCCCGCACTCACTCCAACTCCCTCCCCCTCACCCTTTCCACACTCACTCCCCCTCACCCACTCCCACACTCACTCCCACTCCCTCCGCCACTCCCACTCTCACTCCCACTCACTCCCCCACTCACACCCACTCCCTCCCCCTCACGCACTCCCTCACCACACCCACTCCACTCCCACTCCCTCCCCCTCACCCACTCCCACACTCACTCCCTCCCCCCTCACCCACTCCCACACTCACTCCCTCCCCCTCACCCACTCCCACACTCACTCCCTCCCCCTCACCCACTCCCACACTCACTCCCACCCTCTCACCCACTCCCACACTCACTCCCTCCCCCTCACCCACTCCCACTCCCACACTCATTCCCTCCCCCTCACCCACTCCCACACTCACTCCCTCCCCATCACCCACTCCCACACTCACCCCCTCCCCCAACTCCCACACCCACCCACTCCCACACTCACTCCCCTCCCCACCCCCACACTCACACCCTCCCACACTCCCACACTCACACCCTCCCCCTCACCCACTCCCACACTCACTCCCTCCCCCCTCACCCACTCCCACACTCACTCCCTCCCCCTCACCCACTCCCACACTCACCCCCTGCCTCTCACCCTCCACTCCCATCTCCTCACACACTCCCTCCTCCCACTCACCCACTCCCACACCCACTCCCTCCCCCACTCCCTCTCCCTCACCCACTCCCCCACCCACTCCCTCCCTCCCACACGCACGCCCTCCCACACTCACCCACTACCCCCTCACCCACTACCTACCCTCCCCCACTCCCAAACTCACGCCCCCTCACCCACTCTCACGCTCACTCCCTCCCCCACGCTCACGCCCTCCCCCTCACCCACTCTCACGCTCACTCCCTCCCCCTCACCCACGCTCACTCCCTCCCCCACACCCACTCCCACGCTCACTCCCTCCCCCTCACCCACTCCCACGCTCACTCCCTCCCCCTCACCCACTCCCACGCTCACTCCCTCCCCCTCACCCACTCCCACGCTCACTCCCTCCCCCTCACCCACTCCCACGCTCACTCCCTCCCCCTCACCCACTCCCACGCTCATGCCCACGCCCACTCACGCCCCCACGCCCACTCCCTCCCCCACGCCCACTCCCACACTCACTCCCTCCCCCGTCACACACACTCCCACACTCTCTCCCTCCCCCTCACAAACTCTCCCATACTCACTCCCTCCCCCTCTAACACACACTCCCACACTCACTCCCCCCTCACACACACACTCCCACCCCCTCACACACTCACTCTCCCCCTCACACACTCACTCTACCCCTCCCTCACACTCACTCTCCCCCTCCCTCACACTCACACACACACTCACTCACTCTCCCCCTCTCACACACTCTCCCACCCCCTCTCACACACACTCCCCCTCACACCCTCCCTCCCACTCACTCTCCACCTCTCTCCCACACACTCTCCCCCTGACTCCCACTCACTCTCCCCCTCACACACTCACTCACTCTCCCCCTCACGCACACACTCACTCTCCCCCTCACACACACACTCAGTCACTCTCCCCCTCACACACACTCACTCACTCTCCCCCCTCACACACACACTCACTCACTCTCCCCTCACACACACACTCACTCACTCTCCCCCTCACACATACACTCACTCGCTCTCCCCCTCCCACTCACACACACACTCGCTCTCCCCCTCCCACTCACACATACACTCACTCACTCTCTCCCCCTCCCTCCCACTCACACACACTCACTCACTCTCCCCTCCCTCCCACTCACACACACTCACACACTCCCCCACCCTCACACTCACTCACTCTCTCCCTCCCTCACACTCACTCAATCTCTCCCTCCCTGGGCCGGACTGGAACCAATATCCTTGGGGTGCTTTTGCAAACGCTGTTGGGAGGGTTTAAACTAATGTGGCAGGGGATGGGATCCAAATGAGGTCAGTGGAGAGTAAGGGTGTAGTAACGAAAGCCTGTAAGGAACTAGATAATGAAGTCAGCGTGACTAAGGGAAAGAGTAGGCAGGGTACACATGATGAAAGCAAAGGGACTGGTGGTCTGAGGTGTATTTGTTTTAATGCAAGAAGTGTAGTAGGTAAGGCAGATGAACTTAGAGCTTGGATTCGTACCTGGGGGTATGATGTTATTGCTATTACTGAGACTTGGTTGAGGGAAGGGCATGATTGGCAACTAAATATCCCAGGACACCGATGCTTCAGGCGGGATAGAGAGGGAGGTAAAAGTGTTGGAGGAGTTGCATTACTGGTCAAAGAGGATATCACAGCTGTGCTGAAGGAAGGCATTATGGAGGACTCGAGCTGTGAGGCAATATGGGCAGAACTCAGAAATAGGAAGGGTGCGGTAACAATGTTGGGGCTGTACTACAGGCCTCCCAACAGCGAGCGTGAGATAGAGGTACAAATATGTAAACAGATTATGGAAAGCTGTAGGAGCAACAGGGTGGTGGTGATAGGAGATTTTAATTTTCCCAACATTGACTGGGATTCACTTAGTGTTAGAGGTCCAGATGGAGCAAAATTTGTAAGGAGCATCCAGGAGGGTTATCTAGAGCAGTATGTAAATAGTCCAACTCGGGAAGGGGCCATACTGGACCTGGTGTTGGGAAATGAGCCGGGCTAGGTGGTTGACGTTTCAGTAGGGGACTACTTTGGGAATAGTGATCACAATTCCGTAAGTTTTAGAATACTCATGGACAAAGACCAGAGCAGTCCAAAAGGAAGAGTGCTAAATTGGGGGAAGGCCAACCACACCATAATTCGGCAGGAGCTGGGGAATGTAGATTGGGAGCAGCTGTTTGAAGGTAAATCCA
Organism: Heterodontus francisci; assembly: GCF_036365525.1. Classification (NCBI taxonomy): domain Eukaryota; kingdom Metazoa; phylum Chordata; class Chondrichthyes; order Heterodontiformes; family Heterodontidae; genus Heterodontus; species Heterodontus francisci. Next base: position 2,248,019 of record NW_027142032.1, on the reverse strand, counting down.
CATTTGATATGTGGGAGGCTTTTAAAGAGAGGTTGATTAGCATGCAGGAGAGACATGTTCCTGTGAAAATGAGGGGTAGAAATGGCAAGATTAGGGAACCATGGATGACAGGTGAAATTGTGAGACTAGCTAAGAGGAAAAAGGAAGCATACATAAGGTCCAGGCGGCTGAAGAAAGACGAAGCTTTGAAAGAATATCGGGATTGTAGGCGCAATCTGAAACGAGGAATTAAGAGGGCTAAAAGGGGTCATGAAATATCTTTAGCAAACAGGGTTAAGGAAAATCCCAAAGCCTTTTATTCATATATAAGGAGCAAGAGGGTAACCAGAGAAAGGATTGGCCCACTCAAGGAAAAAGGAGGAAAATTATGCGTGGTGTCAGAGAAAATGGGTGAGATTCGAAACGAGTACTTTGCATCGGTATTCACCGAGGAGAGGGACATGACGGATGTTGAGGTTAGGGACGGATGTTTGATTACTCTAGGTCAAGTCGGCATAAGGAGGGAGGATGTTTTGGGTATTCCAAAAGGCATTAAGGTGGACAAGTCCCCAGGTCCGGACGGGATCCATCCCAGGTTGCTGTGGGAAGCGAGAGAGGAAATAATTGGGGCCTCAACAGATATCTTTGCAACATCCTTAAACACGGGTGAGGTCCCGGAGGACTGGAGAATTGCTAATGTTGTCCCCTTGTTTAAGAAGGGTAGCAGGGATAATCCATGTAATTGTAGACCGGTGAGCCTGACGTCAAGTGGTAGGGAAGCTGCTGGAGAAGATACTGAGGGATAGGATCTATTCCCATCTGGAAGAAAATGGGCTTATCAGTGATAGGCAACATGGCTTTGTGCAGGGAAGGTCATGTCTTACCAACTTAATAGAATTCTTTGAGGAAGTGACAAAGTTGATTGATGAGGGAAGGGCTGTTGATGTCATATACATGGACTTCAGTAAGGCGTTTGATAAGGTTCCCCATGGCAGGCTGATGGAGAAAGTGAAGGCGCATGGGGTCCAGGGTGTACTAGCTAGATGGAGAAAAGAACTGCTGGGCAACAGGAGACAGAGAGTAGCAGTGGAAGGGAGTTTCTCAAAATGGAGACGTGTGACCAGTGGTGTTCCACAGGGATCTGTGCTGGGACCACTGTTGTTTTTGATATACATAAATGATTTGGAGGAAAGTATAGGTGGTCTGATGAGCAAGTTTGCAGCCGACACTAAGATTGGTGGAGTCGCAGATAGTGAAGGGGACTGTCAGAATACAGCAGAATATAGATAGATTGGAGACTTGGGCAGAGAAATGGCAGACGGAGTTCAATCAAGGCAAATGCGAGGTGATGAATTTTGGAAGAAGCAATTCAAGAGTGAACTACACAGTAAATGGAAAAGTCCTGGGGAAAATTGATGTCCAGAGAGATTTGGGTGTTCAGGTCCCCTGTTCGCTGAAGGTGGCATCGCAGGCAAATAGAGTGGTCAAGAAGGCATACAGCATGCTTTCCTTCATCGGACGGGGTATTGAATACAAGAGTTGGCAGGTCATGTTACAGTTGTATCGGACTTTGGTTCGGCCACATTTGGAATACTGCGTGCAGTTCTGGTCGCCACATTGCCAAAAGGATGTGCATGCTTTGGAGAGGGTGCAGAGGAGGTTCACCAGGATGTTTCCTGGTATGGAGGGCGCTAGCTATGAAGAGAAGTTGAGTAGATTAGGATTATTTTCATTCGGAATACGGAGGTTGAGGGGGGACCTGATTGAGGTGCACAAAATCATGAGAGGTATAGACAGGGTGGATAGTAAGAGGCTTTTTCCCAGAGTGGGGGATTCAATTACTAGAGGACACGAGTTCAAAGTAAAAGGGGAAAAGTTTAGGGGGGATATGCATGGAAAGTTCTTTACGCAGAGGGTGGTGGGTGCCTGGAACGCGTTGCCAGCGGCGGTGGTAGATGCGGGCACGATGGCGTCTTTTAAGATGTATCTAGACAGATACATGAATGGGCATTAAGAAAAGAGATACAGACCCTTAGAAAATAGGCGACATATTTAGATAGAGGGTCTGGACCGGCGCAGGCTTGGAGGGCCGAAGGGCCTGTTCCTGTGCTGTAATTTTCTTTGTTCTTTGTTCTTTGTTCTTGTTATGGTAAAATCACCATTAAAACATAAATTCTTGTCTGTCCCTCACTCTCTCTCGCTGTGTCTTTATTTTTCTCTGTCTCTCTCTGTCTGTCTCTCTCTCTACCTCTCGATCTCTATCTATCTAGCTCTCTCTCATGCTTTCTCCCCCACCTTGATGGAATACTAACACTAATGATAACATACCCGATCACCCTCAATGTAATCCGAATCCAAACTATCCCCCTAATTTTGCTCCAGGATTGTGTGCAAACTTAACATTAATGCAAACCCTAAATCAAACTGCAAACCTAAACCTAACTCTAAAACTCGATGGAAACATAGCTTTAACTCCAAGCCTAGCATTAAACGTAGTCCTAACAATAACCATAACCATAACAGTAACACCAGCCATAATCCCAACAATGACCACAATGGTAGAACTGATGGTAACCGGCGCCCTACTGCTAACTGCAAACTGAACTAATCCCAAACCCTAAAGCTAATTTTACCCTTAAACCGATCTCCAACTGCAAACCAAACCCTGAACCGAGCTGCAAACCTGTACCTCAAGTAACCCCTGGCCATAACCCAAACCATATTCAATATGCTAACCCGAAAGCTCAACCGAACTGCAACACTAACATTAACACTAAGCCTTGCCCAAACATATAATGTAAAACACACCTGAGCATTAGCCATAAATATAAACATGATATTAAACTTAACTATAAATTTAACGCTGTCTATAAATCTAACCCAAACCATGACAATAACCGTAAAACTAACTGTAATCCTGAGACTATCTATGACAGCAACTCTAACACCGACCAAAACTTAAATTTAACTATAAGCCAAACGTAACCATAGCACTTACTGCTAACTCTTACCCCAACCATAGCCCAACCTACAAACCTATCCCTCAGCGGAGTGATGACTACAACACTTTCTCCAAGTTCACCCTAACTGTGACCTCAAACTATAACCTAACTGTGACCCTAATTTAACCTTTCCTCTGACGCTAACGGTAACCCTAACAACAAAAACTAATCCTAAACGTAAATGTATGAACATAGAACATGGAACATTACAGCGCAGTACAGGCCCTTCGGCCCTCGATGTTGCACCGACCTGTGAAACCATCTAACCTACCCTATTCCATTTTCATCCATATGTCTATCCAATGACCACTTAAATGCCCTTAAAGTTGGCGAGTCTACTACTGTTGCAGGCAGGGCGTTCCCCGCCCCGACTACGCACTGAGTAAAAAAACCACCTCGAACATCTGTCCTATATCTATCACCCCTCAACTTAAAGCTATGTCCCCTAGTGTTTGCCATTACCATCCGAGGAAAAAGACTCTCACTATCCACCCTATCTAACCCTCTGATTATCTTATATGTCACTATTAAGTCACCTCTCCTCCTCCTTCTCTCTAACGAAAACAACCTCAAGTCCCTCAGCCTTTCCTCGAAAGGCCTTCCCTCCATACCAGGCAACATCCTAGTAAATCTCCTCTGCACCCTTTCCAAAGCTTCCACATCCTTCCTATAATGTGGTGCCCAGAACTGCACGCAATGCTCCAGGTGTGGCCACACCAGAGTTTTGTACAGCTGCAGCATGACCTCGTGGCTCCGAAACTCGATCCCCCTACTAATAAAAGCTAACACACCATATGCCTTCTTAACAGCCCTATTAACCTGGGTGGCAACTTTCAGGGATTTATGTACCTTCGCACCAAGATCTCTCTGCTCATCTACACTACCCAGAATCTTCCCATTAGCCCAGTACTCTGCATTCCTGTTACTCCTTCCAAAGTGAATCACCTGACACTTTTCCTCATTAAACTCTATTTGCCATCTCTCAGCCCAGCTCTGCAGCCTATCTATGTCCCTTTGTAACCTACAACATCCTTCGGCACTATCCACAACTCCACCGACCTTCGTGTCATCCGCAAATTTACTAACCCACCCTTCTACACCCTCTTCCAGGTCATTTATAAAAACCACAAACAGCAGTGGCCCCAAAACAGAACCTTGCGGTACACCACGAGTAACTAAACTCCAGGATGAATATTTGCCATCAACCACCACCCTCTGTCTTCTTTCAGCTAGACAATTTCTGATCCAAAGCTCTAAATCACCTTCAACCCCATACTTCCGTATTTTCTGCAATAGCCTACCGTGGGGAACCTTATCAAACGCCTTACTGAAATCCATATAGACCACATCCACGGCTTTACCCTCATCCACCTGTTTGGTCACCTTGTCAAAAAACTCAATAAGGTTTGTGAGGCACGACCTACCCTTCACAAAACCGTGCTGACTATCGCTAATGAACTTATTCTTTTCAAGATGATTATAAATCCTATCTCTTATAACCTTTTCCAACATTTTACCCACAACCGAAGTAAGGCTCACAGGTCTATAATTACCATGGCTGTCTCTACTCCCCTTCTTGAACAAGGGGACAACATTTGCTATCCTCCAGTCTTCTGGCACTATTCCTGTCGACAATGACGACATAAAGATCAAGGACGAAGGCTCTGCAATCTCCTCCCTGGCTTCCCAGAGAATCCTAGGATAAATCCCATCTGGCCCAGGGGACTTATCTATTGTCACACTTACCAAAATTGATAACACCTCCTCCTTGTGAAACTCAATCCCATCTAGCCTAGTAGTCTGTATCTCAGTATTCTCCTCGACAACATTTTCTTTCTCTCCTGTAAATACTGACGAAAAATATTCATTTAACGCTTCCCCTATCTCCTCTCATTCCACACACAACTTGCCACGACTATCCTTGATTGGCCCTAATCTAACTCTAGTCATTCTTTTATTCCTGATATACCTATAGAAAGCCTTAGGTTTTTCCTTGATCCTATCCGCCAATGACTTCTCGTGTCCTCTCCTCACTCTTCTAAGCTCTCCCTTTCGATCATTCCTAGCTAGCTTGTAACTGTCAAGAGCCCTAACTGAGCCTTCACGTCTCATCCGAACATAAGCCTTCTTCTTCCTCTTGACAAGCGCTTCAACTTCTTTAGTAAACCACGGCTCCCTCGCTCGACAACTTCCTCCCTGCCTGACAGGTACATACTTATCAAGGACTCGCAGCAGCAGCTCCTTGAATAAGCTCCACATTTCGATTGTTCCCATCCCCTGCAGTTTCCTTCCCCATCCTACGCATCCTAAATCTTGCCTAATCGCATCATAATTTCCTTTCCCCCAGCTATAATTCTTTCCCTGCGGTATATACCTGTCCCTGCCCAGCGCTAAGGTAAACCTAACCGAATTGTGATCACTGTCACCAAAGTGCTCACCTACGTCTTAATATAAAACCTGGCCGGGTTCATTACCCAGTACCAAATCCAATGTGGCATCGCCCCTGGTTGGCTTGTCCACATACTGTGTCAGAAAACCCTCCTGCGCACACTGGACAAAAACTGACCCATCTCAAGTACTCGAACTATAGTATTTCCAGTCAATATTTGGAAAGTTAAAGTCCCTCATAACAACTTCCCTGTTACTCTCGCTCCTGTCGAGAATCATCTTCGCTATCCTTTCCTCTACATCTCTGGAACTATTCGGAGGTCTATAGAAAACTCCCAACAGGGTGACCTCTCCTCTCCTGTTTCTAACCTCGGCCCATACTACCTCAGTAGACGAGTCCTCAAACGTCCTTTCTGCCACCGTAATACTCTCCTTGATTAACAATGCCACACCCTCCCCCCCCCCCCCCTCTTTTACCATCTTCTCTGTTCTTACTGAAACATCTAAATCCCGGAACCTGCAACATCCATTCCTGTCCCTGCTCTACCCATGTCTCCGAAATGGTCACAACATCGAGATCCCAGGTGCCAACCCATGCTGCAACCTCACCCACCTTATTCTGGATGCTCCTGGCGTTGAAGCAGACACACTTTCAACCAAGTTCTTGCTTGCCAGTGCCCTCTTGCGTCCTTGTAACCTTATCCCTGACATCACTACTGTCAATATCCTGTACACTGGAACTACAATTTAGGTTCCTAACCCCCTGCTGAATTAGTTTAAACCCCCGAAGAGCACTAGCAAATCTCCCCCTCAGGATATTGGTACCCCTCTGGTTCAGGTAAAGACCACCCCGTTTGTAGAGGTCCCACCTACCCCAGAAAGAGCCCCAATTATCCAGGAAACCAAAACCCTCCCTCATACACCATCCCTGCAGCCACGTGTTCACCTCCTCTCTCTCCCTATTCCTCGCTTCGCTAGCACGTGGCACGGGCAACAACCCAGAGAGAACAACTCTATGCTAACGGAATGCTAAAGCCTAAGTGCAACCATAATGTTGAACCTCAAATCAATGCTTAACCAAACTGTCAACCTGACCATAAATCTAACTGCAAGACTAACCCCAAACTAACCCGAATGCTAAATCTAGCCCTTACTCAAATTGTATTCCTAATCTAAACCTAACGCTATAACTAACCCAACACATACTGTAAAATGAACCAGTCGCAAACCAGAACCCTAACACAAATTGCTAAACTGAACCTAACCCTAAATCGAGCTCTCTGCTAACCGCAACACTAAATGTAACACTAACTATGAAACAAAGCACAACCTTAATCCGAACGGTCACCAAACCTGAGGCATAACCTTCTGCTGAAACAATCTCAGTGCTAACCTCTACCTGTTAGTTGATGGAGTAAAGTGCAGGCCCCATTGAGATTTGCGTAGGGTTGTGGTTCGTCCGCTCACAGCAACATCCACAGACTTTGCTTCTTCTTTGCCATCGCCATCTTGCAGCACTTGTTCACTTCCTCCCACCGCCGCCGCCCCGTCCCCCCAAAAATCAGCACTAAAGTATTTCTATTGAACCCAATTTTCAGCAATAAACCACCATCATATTTAACACTAATGCACCTCTGCCACAGCAAATGCATCTTTTCAATTGCTTCAGCTGTTTCAGCCTGCTGCGACACTGAATAGAATGACACAGCCTGAAGAATGGGATTCGGCTGCACTAGCTGGTTTCCACTTTAAACAGTTACCACAGTAAGGAAGTGTACCAGACAGCGATGGGGAGAGGCGACAATGGCAGGTGCAAGGTGGCACTGGCAGATTCAGCTTCAATTCTGCATGCAAGTGGTTCAGCATCATGAGTTATTTGACTGTTGAGCTGAGACAACAACATCATCTGGCAACACTCTGAGTGACGAAGCAGTATTCTCTCGTAATAATGCTGCTTGTTCCGAATGGGGATGGGCCTAAAAAGATGGCCCAGACAATCCTTGTCTCAACTCTCCTTGTTGGCGAACCGTAGCCAACGGGCATCTCGTACAGCAGTGCAAAAGAATGAAGTAACACATATAAATGCAATAAAAAAAGCAAATGAGAAATAAAAATCTTGAAGCTTGCGGGCTGGATTATTCACACAATGTCAGATTAAGATGATTACAGACTCTATGAAAGATCTTCCACACGAATAGCCAGTGAGCATGCCCATCAGGACATTGACATCACATCATTCAGTGAAGTTTACTTTACAGAGCAGGGATCAATAACAGAACATGGCGCAGGCTTTTCTGGGCAGAGAAAATTAAAGTTGAGTGATCCCTCTTAAGGAATTTGTGACTAAAACATATATTGCTAGCATGTGTAAGAACCTCCCCATGGGCTTTTCTAAACGCCTCATATCCTCACGATTATCAGTCCAGGACGATCAATTCGCTACCATTATCAGCACATATTCACCTACCCTACAAGCCGATATGGTGTTGAAAGAAAGCTTCTACCGTGAGCTGCATAATCTTCGACTGAAGTTTGACTCGAATGATAAGTTCACCAGATTTCGAGATTTCAATGCATGAGTTGGGCCTGACCAAGAGCATTGACAAACTGTCTGGGGAAGATATGGTATTGGCAAATGTAATGAAAATATGGTCGAATTATGCTGGAATTATGTATGGAGTACGGACTCAGTTTTACTAATTCTGATTCCATCATAAAGCCGGATTTCAAATCAGCTGAAGGCATCCAGGCTCAAAGCACGAGCACTTATTGGGTTATATTCTGGTGCAGCAACGAAAAATATGGGACATGCTACACAGTCGTGTGATGCCAAGTCCTGACTGCGATAGCAGCCACATACTGTTTCGACTCAATCTTGCCTTCACAATCAAACCATTGCCCAAAAGAAAAAAAGAGCCACAAACAAGGAAAACGCAAATCCATGAATTCTAATTACAGGAGGAAAACCGTTCCCAGAGCAAGCTTGAACAGAGCCTCTGCAGTGAAGCGACTCTGGATAGTGATATTAATCCAGCAAAGCAGTGGGGACAGTTGAACTCCGTCCTTTAAGGTTGAAAAGAAACTGCAGAGCTGGTTGGCTTCTCAACCAGATGAAGCCAAGATTATTTTCGAGAAAATTTATATTGAAATCCAAGAGCTTCTTCAGAAGAAACACATCTGTCTCAATCGATAACTTGCATGTACTGATGAGCAGGCTACAAAAGCTGCATCTGGGGAAGCCTGCATCCCTCTGCAAACCAACCTCCATGCCAACCAAAGAAATTCACGAACAGTGGTCATTGAGAAGGCACAGATGTATGCAGCTATGGGAGATATGAAATTCTACTCAGAAGCCTTGAGATCTGTATATGGACCTTCCACCATGTGCAGGCACCATTAAAGTCTTCGGATGGAACAACAATGCCCAAAGACACTGATGTTATCTTGGCAACAAGTAGTCAGATTACTATGAGAGCCTATTTGATGACGCTCAGATGGTGTAGGAGACGTCCATCGCAATGATCTCGAAGAGGGAAGTGAAATGCGAGCTGGATGGACCACCACACATGAAAAGATCAAGACCGCTGCAGCACAATTAAAATCACTAAAGCCCCTGGAATAGATGGGATTCCAGCCAAGGTTTATAAACAGGGAAGATATGTGAACCTTGATAGGCTTACAGATGGGCTTTCGGCATGCTGGAAGAAAAGTACATTGCTTCAGAACCTTCCAGGTGCAGTGACTGTCTGCCTCAACAACAAAAAGAGAAACGAGGGAGAGAGTTCTGACTATTCAAACTACGGAAGTTTACTCTCTATTGCAGGCAAAATCTTGACCATTTTGATTCGAACTAAACGTTTTCTGACAATAGATGCAGAGAGGATCCGTGAGAGTCTGTGAAGATTCAGACCCAATAAGGAACTTTAGGTATGATTTTTGTGCTGAGACAGGTCCAGGAGAAAAGTGGAGAATACAACATAGGCATGTACTTTTGTAGATCTCTCCGAGATGTTTGATACAGTCAACGGGGACAGACTAAGGTACAGTCAAAGAATAATACAATGGTTACAGCATAGAAGGAGGCATTTGGCAAGCCGTGTCAGTGACCGTTTTCTTAAAGAGCAACTCACCTAGTCCCACTCCCCTGTTTTTTTTCTGTAGCCCTTCATTGTTTTTATTAATCTTCAGATAATTAGTCAGTACACTTCTGAAGGCCCCAATTGAACTTGTCTCTACCGCACTGCCAGTCACTGAATTCCAGATCCTCAGCACTTGTTCCATAAAACAAAGTTTTCCGCATGTCACTGCTTCATCTTTTGCACTTCACATTAAGTCGCCTTTCTTTCGTTCTCGATCCTCTAGTCCTGGATCCTTGAGCCAATCGTTGAATGTCTCCGTATCCCGTGTATATTCTGTCCAGACCCCTCATGATATCAAATCTCCTCGTTATTGTCTTGTCAGCCTATACTATCAGCCTGTTTATATCCTGTTGAAGATTATCACTATCCTCCTCATGGTTCACAATACTAGCAAGTCCTTTTTCATGCTCAACCTTTTTTGAAAAATTGTGCCCTGCACAACAAAGTCTAGGTCATTAATGCAGGTCATGAAAAGCAGGCATCCCAATACTGACCACTGGGGATCCCCACTAAATACCTTATACAGTCTTAAAATAACTGTTCACACATAACATAACTGAGGAGGGTTGTGTAGAACTCCGAAAGGAGATAGATACATTGGTGGAATGAGAAGACAGGTGGCAGATGAAGTGAAATGCACAGAAATGGGATGTGATTCATGCTGGTAGGTAGAACATGGGGAGACAATATAAAATAAAATGTTCAATTCTAAAGAGTGTGCAGGGGCAGAACGACCTAGGTGTATACGTGCAAAAGTCATTGCAGGTGGCAGGGCAGGTTGAGAGAGCAGTTAATAAAGCATACAGTATCCTGGGCATGAATGCGGGCATAGGGCACAAGAGGAAGGAAGTTATGCTGAACGTGGATAAGACACTCGTTCAGCCTCAGCTCGAGTATTGCGTCCAGTTCTGGAAGCCGCACATTAGGAAAGACATGAGAGCATTGGAGCGAGTAAAGAAAAGATTCATGAGAATGATTCCAGTGATGAGGAATTTCAGTTATGAGGATAACTTGAAGTAAAACATACTTGACCTTTCCTCACCAATCTGCCTGCTGCAGATGTATCTGTCCATGACACTATTGGTAGGACTGACCATCGCACAGTCGTTGTGGAGACAAAAGCATGCCTTTACATTGAGGATAACCCCCATCGTGTTGTGTGGCACAAACACCGTCCAAAATGGGATAGATTTCAAACAGATCTAGCAGTGCAAAACTGGGCATCCATGATGCGCTTTGGGCCATCAGTAGCAGCAGAATTGTACTCTACCACAATCTGTAACCTCATGGCTGGCTTATTCCCAATCGTCAATTACCATCAAGCCAGCAGACCAACCCTGGTTCAATGAAGAGTGCAGGAGGGCGTGCCAGGAGCAGTACCAGGCATATCTCAAAATGGGCTGTCAATCTGGTGAAGCTACAACAAAGGACGACTTGTGTGCGAAACTGTGTAAGCAGCATGCGATAGACAGAGCTAAGCGATCCCATGACCAATGGATCAGATGCAGTCCTGCCACATCCAGCTGTGAATGATGGTGGACAAATAAACAAAAAGCCCGAGGTGGTGGCTCCACAAATATCAGCATTCGTAATGATGGGCGAACCCAGCACATCAGTGCAAAGATAAGGCTGAAGCATTTGCAACAATCTCCAGCGAGAAGTGCCGAGTTGATAATCCATGTCGGCCTTCTAATGAAGTCCCCAGCATCACAGATGCCAGACTTGAGCCAATTTTATTCATTCTGCATGATATGGAGAAACGACAGAAGGCTATGGATACTGCAAAGGCTATAGGCCCTGACAACATTCCGGCAATAGAACTGAAGGCCTGTCCTCCATAACTTGCCACACCCCTAGCCAAGCTGTTCCAGTACTGCTGCAAATTGTCCTCTACCTATAAAAGTAGAAAATTGCCCAGGTACATCCTGTACACAAAAATCAGGACATGTTCAAACAGCCAATTACTGCCCCATAAGTCTGTTCTCAATCATCAGTAAAGTGATGGAAGGTGTCATCAGCAAAGCTATCAAGCGGCATTTGCTTAGCAATCACCTGCTCAGTGACGCTCAGTTTGGGTTCCGCCAGGGCCACTCAGCTCCTAACCTCATTACACACTTGGTCCTAACATGGACAAAAGTGTTGAACTCAAGAGGTGAGGTAAATGTGACTACCCTTGACATCAAGGCAGCATTTGACCGAGTATGGCAGCAAGGAGCCCTAGCAAAAGTGAAGTCAATGTGAATCGGGGGAAAACTCTCCGCTGTTTGGAGTAACAACGAGCGCAAAGAAAAATGGTTGTCGTTGTTGGAGGTCAATCATCTCAGCTCCAGGACTTCCTCAGGGTAGTGGCCTCGGCCCAACCACGTTCAGCTGCTTCATCAATGACCTTCCTTCAATCCTAAGGTCAGAAGTGGGGATGTTCGCTGATGATTGCACAATGTTCAGCACCATTCCTAACTCCTCAGATCCTGAAGCAACCCGTGTAGAAACGCAGGAAGACCTGGGCAATATACAGCCTTGTGGTTATCGGTGGCTAGTAACATAAACGCCACACAATTGCCAGGCAATGACCATCTCTAACAAGAGAGAATCTAACCATCTCCCCTTGACATTCAATGGCATTACGATGGCTTAATCCCCCACTGTCAACATCCTGGGGTTTGCCATTGATAATAAAGTAAAATAGAGTAGCCATATAAATACAATAGCTGCAAGAGCAGGTAGAGGCGAGGAATCATGTGGCGTGTAACTCACCTGCAGACTCCCCAAATCCTTTCCACCATCTACAAGGCACACGTCAAGAGTTTGATGAAGTAATCTCCACTTGCTTTGATGGGTGCAGCTCCAACAACACTCAAGAAGCTCGCCACCATCCAGGAGAAAGCAGCCTGCTTGATTGGTATTCCAGCCACAGACATTCAATTCCTCCACCATTGACACACAGTGAGAGCAGTGTGTACCATCTCCAAGATGCACCGCAACAATGCACCAAGGCTCCTTTGACAGTAACTGACAGCAGGCAATCTCGACCAACTAGAAGGCCGAGGTCAGCACATGCATGGGAACTTCTTCTCCAAGTCACAAACCATTCTGACGTAGAACTATATAGCCGTTCCTTCAATGCTGCGCGGTCAAAATTCTGGAAATCTCTTCCTAACAGCACTTTGGATGTACCTACCCCACATGGACTACAGCGATTCAAGAAGGCAGCTCACCACCACCTTCTCCAGGGAAATTAGGAATGGAACATAAATGCTGGAAAAAGCCAATGACGCCCACAAGCCATGTATGCATAATATAAAAAAATAGATATTTGAAGTGAGGAAAGTGAGTCTGCATTAGATGGCAGTGGACTGAGAAGGACTACGAGGAATTCAAAGACGGGAGTACAATACATGTGTGAACACACAAAGTGTGGTGTTTAAGGTCGGTGAGCGAATGTTTAAATATGGGAATGCGAAGTAGTGGAAATAATGGAAACGAGGTCCGGGCCCTTAATATATGAGGATACAAAGATATAAAGGGGTGGCAGTACTAATTAAGGAAGACTTTTCATTGCTGGAAAGGGACGTGCTTCGACATGGCAAGTACAGAATCCATTATTCCAAGATGAGGAGCAGAATATGCATGATTGCTGTCCTCGGGGTATTCTCTAGGCCTCCAAATAGTACAAAAGAGGTAGAGGAGCAAATCTCAGGGAAATCACAGAGATGTGCAACAACTAAAGTTTGGTGATATTTGGGAACTTTAATGACCAAAAAGTTGATTGATATGATTTTGGATTAAAGATTAAGGACTGGGAGGAATTTGTAAAATGTGTCAGGAGAAATTACTTGATCGGCATGCTCTCAGCCAACGAGAAAAGAGGAATTGCGAACTCTGGTGTTGGGAAATGAGCTAACACAAGTGGACCCGGCGTCTATGCAGAAATACTTGGGTAAGAGTGATCATCGTATCATAGGTTTTCGACTAGTAATGCGGAAAAGCAAAGAACAAAATAATGGAAAGTGTCTTGATTGGAAGGGGACTAATTTCGAAAAATGAGAAGGGATCCAGTTGGGAAGAATGGAACCAAAGATTCGCAGGAAGATCTGCATCAGCACGATAGGTTATATTTAAGGAAGAGGTGCTTCAGTTCCATATTAGGAATATCCCACCAAGGGTGAAAGGTAGCGGAATGAAGAACATGTCAGCTTGGTTGATGAAGGAGATATCGATGATGATGAAACAATCAAAAAACAAGGCACGTGATGCATGTCAGGTGAACTCAAGTGAGAGCCAGGCCAGTGGCAGTAAGTTGAGAGGAGAGGTGGGGAGGAAAATAAGACCAGTAAAGAGAGAATATGAGAATGCAATGACAGCCTATTAAATGAGTTGTGCAAGGAGGAATGTGGCCTATTAGGGACACATAGGGTAATACATACTTAGAGTGCAGGGTAATGCTAATACACTTAATGACTACGTTTTATCAGTATTCACCAGAGGAATGGAGGCTGACAAAATATCAGTGGAAGTGGAGTGAGTAGACATCGTGGAGCCGGATACAAAAAATGGTCTGGAAAGGTGCTAAAAAGGATGGCTTATAGTACATAAGGCACTTCGACTGGATGGCTTGCATCCCCAGTTATTAAAAATGATGGGGGCGGAAATAGCAGACGAGGTTGCTGTAATCTTCCAGTCTTTGCTGGATGCGAGTGTGATGCTGGAAGATTGTAAACTGCTAAATGTAAGACCTTCATTCAAGAAAGTGTGTGATGACAGTCCTAGAAAGTAAAAGTCAGTTAGTATAAACATCCGTGGTCGGTAAGGTTTTAGAAATAATAATCCGGGAAAATATCAACTGACATTCAGAGAAGTTTCAGTTAGTTAAGAATAGCCAGCATAGATTTCGTCAAGGCTGAACAAAACTCTGACAGTGCAGCGCACCCGCAATACTGACCCTCCGACAGTGCAGCATTCCCTCAGTACTGACCATCTGACACTGCAGTGCTCCCTCAGTATCGAACCCCCTGACAGTGCAGCAGTCCCACAGTACTGACCCTATAACACAGCAGTGCTCACTCAGTACTGACCCTCTGACAGTGCAGTGCTCCCTCAGTACTGACTTCCTGACAGTGCAGCACTCCCTCAGTACTGACCCTCTGGCAGTGCAGTGCTCCCTCAGTACTGACTTCCTGACAGTGCAGCGCTCCCTCAGTACTGACCCTATGACAGAGCAGCACTCCCTCAGTACTTACCCTCTGACAGTGCGTCACTCCCTCAGTGCTGAGCCTCCGGCAGTGTAGTGCTCCTTCTGGACTGACCCAATGACTCCGCAGTGCTCCCTCAGTAATAATCCTCCGACAGCGCGGCACTCCCTCAGTGCTGAGCCTCCGACAGTTCAGTGCTCCTTCTGTACTGACCTGATGACACCGCTGTAAACCCTCAGTACTGAACCTCCGACAGTACGGCACTCCGTCAGGAGTGACCCTACGAAAGTGCAGCAATCCCTCAGTACTGACCCTCCGACAGTGCGGCACTTCCTCAATGCAGAGCATCTGATGGTGCAATGCTCCTTCTGTACTTACCCGATAACACCGCTGTGCTCACTCAGTACTGACCCTCCGACAGTGTGGCACTCCGACAGTAGTCAGCATAAGACAGTGCAGCACGCCCTCTGTACTGTCCATCTGACTGTGCAGTGCTCCGTCAGTACTGACCCTATGACACTGCAAAGCTCCCTCAGAACTGATAGTGTAGCTCTCCCGCAGTACTGACCCTCTGCCACTGCAGTGCTCCCTCAGTACTGACCCTCTCACATTGCAGCACTCCCTCAGTCCTGACCCTCTGACGGTGCAGTGCTCGTTGAGTATTGAACCACCGACAGAGCAGTGCACTCTCAGTACTGAACCTCCAACAGTGCAGTGCTCCCTCATAATGTCCTTCCGAAATTGCGGCACTCCCTCAGTACTGACCCTCCGAGGGTGCAGTGCTCCCTCAGTACTGAACGTCCGACAGTGCGGCACTCCCTCAGTACTGAGCCTCCGACAGTGCAGTGCTCATTCAGTACTGACCCTGTGCCATTGCAGTACTCCCTCAGTACTGAACCTCCAACAGTACGACATTCCATCAGTACTGTCTCCGACAGTGAAGCACTCCCTCAGTACTGACCATCTGGCAGTGCAGTGCACCCTCAGTACTGAACCTCCGACAGTGCAGTGCTCCCTCAGTAATGTCCTTCTGACATTGCGGCACTCCCTCAGTACTGACCCTCCGAGGGTGCAGTGCTCCCTCAGTACCGACCGTCCGACAGTGCGGCACTCACTCAGTGCTGAGTCACCGACAGTGCAGTACTCATTCTGTACTGATCCTGTGACATCGCAGTGCTCCCTCAGTACTGACCCTATGACAGTGCAGTGCTCCCTCATTACTGACACTCTGGCAGTGCAGTGCTACCTCAGTACTGACCTTACGACAGTGCAGTGCTCCCCCAGTACTGGCCATCTGACATTGTGGCACTCCCACAGTACTGACCCTCCGACAGTGCAGCACTACCTCTGTACTGACCCTCTGACACTGCAGTGCTCCCTCAGCACTGACCTTACGACAGTGCAGTGCTCCCCCAGTACTGGCCATCTGACATTGTGGCACTCCCACAGTACTGACCCACCGACAGTGCGGCACTACCTCAGTGACCATCTCACAGTGCAGCACCCCTTCAATAATGACCCTATGACATTGCAGTGCCCACTCAGTACTGACATTCCGACAGAACAGTTTTCCCTCAGTACTGACCCTTAGACAGTGCAGTGGTCCCTCAGTCCTGACGATCCGAAAGTGCGGCACTCCCTCAGTACTCACCCTCCGACATTGCAGTGCTCCTTCTGTACTGACCTTCTGACAGCGCAGCACTTCTTCAGTACTGACCTAATGACACTGCAGTGCTCCCTCAGTACTGACCCTCTGACAGTGCAGTGCTCAGTCAGTACTGTCCCTCCGACAGTGAAGCACTCGCTCAGTACTGACCCTCTGACAGTGGAGCACCATCTCAGTACTGACCCTATGA
This sequence comes from Heterodontus francisci, assembly GCF_036365525.1. Taxonomy (NCBI): domain Eukaryota; kingdom Metazoa; phylum Chordata; class Chondrichthyes; order Heterodontiformes; family Heterodontidae; genus Heterodontus; species Heterodontus francisci. Next base: position 2,231,466 of record NW_027142032.1, on the reverse strand, counting down.
CACTGCAGTGCTCCTTCAGCACTGACCCTATGACACGACTGTGCTCCCTCAGTACTGACCCTCGGACAGTACGGCATTCTGTCAGTAGTGACCTCACGACTGTGCAGCATTCCCTCTGTACTGACCCTCTGACACTGCAGTACTCCCTCAGTATTGACACTTTGACAATGCAGAAGTCCCTCAGTACTGACCCGATGACACTGTAGTGCTCCCTTAGTACTGACCCTCTGACAGTGCAGCACTCCCTCAGTCCGGACACATTTACACTGCAGCACTCTCTCAGTACTGACCCACTGACAGTGCAGTGGTTCCTCAGTAGTAACCCTGTCACAGTGCAGCACTCCCTCAGTACTGACCGTCTGACAGTGCAGTGCTTCCTCAGTAGTGACCCTTTGACAGTGCAGCACTCCCTCAGTACGGACACATTTACACTGCAGCACTCCCTCATTACTGACCCTCCGAAAGTTCTGCACGCCCTCAGTGCTGAGCCTTCGACAGTGCAGTGCTCCTTCTGTACTGAACCTATGACACCGCTGTGCTCGCTCAGTACTTACCGTCCGACAGTATGGCATTGCGTCAGTACTGATCTTATGACAGTGCAGCACTCCCTCAGCACTGACCCTAAGACAGTGCAGCATGCCCTCTGTACTGTCCCTCTGAGAGTGCAGTGCTCCATCAGTACTGACTATGACACTGCAAAGTTCATTCAGTACTGACCCTCTGACAGTGCAGCACTCCCTCAGTACTGACCATATGACACTGCCGTGCTCCCTCAGTCCCTACCATCTGACAGTGCAGCACTCCCTCAGTACTGACTCCATGACATTGCAGTGCCCCCTCAGTACTGACCCTCCGACAGAGCAGTTTTCCCTCATTCCTGACCCTACGACGTTGAGTCACTCCCTCAGTATTGATCCTATGACAGTGCATTGCTCCTTCTGTGCTGACCCTATGGCACCGCTGCGCTCCCACTGTCCTGACCCTCCGACAGTATGGCACTCCGTCAGTACTGAACCTGCGACAGTGCAGCTCTCCCACTGTACTGACCCTCTGACAGTATAGTGCTGCCAGTACCGACCATAAAACACTACAGTGCTCCCTCAATACTGACCCTCTGACAGTGCAGCAATCCCCAGTACATACCTTCCGACAGTGCAGTGCTCCCTCAGTCCTGACCCGACGACACTGCTGTGACCCTTCAGTACTGACCCTACGAAAGTGCAGTCTTCCCTCAGTACTGGCCCTCTCACAGTGCAGTGCTCCTTCAGTTCTGACATTGTGACACCACTGTGTTCCCTCAGAATTGACACTCTGACAGTATAGCACTCCGTCAGTGGTAACCCTACGACAGTGCAGCACTCTCTCTGTACTGACCATCTGACACTGCAGTGCTCCTTCAGTATTGACCCTCTGACAGTGCAGCGCTCCCTCTGTCCTGATCCTACGACACTGCTGTGCCCCTCAGTACTGACACTCTGACAGTGCAGTTCTCCATCAGTACTGACCCATCGACAGTGCAGCACTCCCTCAGTAGTGACTCTCTGACAGTGCAGCACTCCCTCAGTACTGACCCTCTGACAGTGCATCACTCCCTCAGTACTGACCCAATGAAACTGCAGTGCTCCCTCAGTACTGACCCACCGACAGTGCAGTGCTTCCTCGGTACTGAACCTCCGACAGGGCATTTCTCCCTCAGTACTGACCTTCCGACATTGCGGCACTCCCTCAGTTCTGACCCTCTGATAGTGTAGTGCTCCCTCAGTACTGACCCTCCGACACTGCAGTGCACCCTGAGCACTGACCTCCAACACTGCAGTGCTCCCTCAGTATTGACCCTCTGACAGTGCGGCGCTCCCCCAGTTCTGACCCTCCGACAGTGCAGTTCTCCATCAGTATTGACCCATCGCTGGATGGATGCAGCTCCAACAACACTCAAGGAGACAACATTTTGAGGAGTGACTACAGTATACTCCATTGAAAAAAGTACATGTAAATCACTGCTTCACCTGAAGGGAGAGTTTGGGGCCCGGGTTACTGAGGAGAGAGGAAGTAAATGGGCAGGTATTACACCTCCTGCGATTGCAGGGGAAGGTGCCGTGGGAAGAGGACGAGGCGGTGTGGGTAATGGAGCAGTGGACCATGGTTTCGTGAACGGAATGATCCCTTCGGAATGCTGACCAGGGTAGGGAGGGGAGGATGCTTTCGGCAGTGGCATCACGCTGGACGTGTCAGAAATGGCGGAGGATGATCCTTTGGATGTGGAAGCTCGTGAGGTGGAAAGTGAGGACAAGAGGGAACCCTGTCACTGTTCTGGGAGAGGGGGGAAGGGGTGAGGGTAGAGGTGCGGGAAATGGGCTGGACACAGTTGCGGGCTCCGTCAACCACATTTGCCAGTTCTGTTGAAAGGTCACCGACCTGAAACATTAATTCTGCTTCTCTCTCCACAGATACTGCCAGACCTGCTGAGTATTCCCAGCATTTCCTGTTTTTATTTCAGATTTCCAACATCTGCAGTATTTTGCTTTTACTTAAATAGGAGATCCGTGCAATAGGAGAGCTGTCAATCAAAGCCGAACCCCGTGCAGCCTGCTGTCAGTCACAGAGTTCTGGCGGCCGGATGGAAACCACGGAACTCAACATTTATTACGACTCAAACTGGTGTCTGTGCGCAGACATTTTGCTGATTCCTGGACCAGGAGGATAAGGAACCCCGCTTCAGTCATTTTGGTAAACGCTGGTTGCAGTTAACAGCGCACAGGCAATTAAATCCCCGCTGCCGTGTCCTCGGTCCCTTTTTCTATTCTCTGTTGTCAATTAAGAGCGGAGGGGATGGAAGGTAGGGCAGTTGCATGCTCCTCTTGCAGGATGTGGGAGGTAAGGGTCACCACCTGTGTCCCTGCTGACCTCACCTGCGAGAAGAGCACCCAACTCCAGCTCCTAATAGACAGAGTTAGGGAACTGGAGCTGGAGCTGGATGAACTTCGGATCATTCAGAAGGCTGAGGGGGTGATAGAGAGCAGTTATAGGGAAGTAGTGAAACCTAAGTTACAGGATAAAGGTAGCTGTGTGACCGTCAGGGTAGGGAAAGGGAATAGGCGCACAGTGCAGGGATCCCCTGTGGCCGTTCCCCTCAATAATACGTATGCCGTTTTGGATACTGTTGGGGGCGACGACCTACCAGGAGAAAGGCATTGCGGCCAGGTCTGTGGCACTGAGCCTGGATCTGTGGCTCAGAAGGGAAGGGGGGAGAATAGGAGAACGATAATGAAAGGAGATTCAATGGTTAGAGGAAAAGACAGGAGATTCTGTGTTCGCGAACGAGACTCCCGGATGGTATGTTGCTTCCCGGGTGCCAGGGTCAGGGATGTCTCGGATCGAGTCGACGGGATTCTTAAGGGGGAGGGGGAGCAGCCAGAAGTCGTGGTACACATCGGTTCCAATGACATAGCTAGAAAAATGGTTGAGGACCTGAAAAGCGAATATAGGAGTTAGGTTGGAAGCTAAAAGGCAGGACGAGCAGAGTAGTAATCTCAGGATTGATACAGGTGCCACGTGCTTGTGAGGCTAGAAACAGAGAGCGAATGCAGCTAAACACGTGGCTACAGAGCTGGTGCAGGAGGGAGACCTTCAGATATGTGGATCATTGGATTACCTTTTGGGAAAGGTGGGACATGTACAAGAATGACGGGTTGCATCTGAACTGGAGGGGCACCAATATCCTCTGCGGGAGGTTTGCTAGAGATCTTCGGGAGGTTTTAAACTAGTTTGGCAGGGGGATGGGAACCGGAGCTACGGATCAGTGGATGGGGTAGCTGTTTGACAGGCAGATACAGAGAGCAGAGAGTCTGGAGGAAGGTTAGACAGTTAACAGGGCAAAGTTTCAGCCAGTATGATGGGTTGAAGTGTGTCTATTTTAACGCAAGAAGTGTCAGGAATAAGGGTGATGAACTTGGAGCATGGATCAGTACTTGGGGCTACGATGCAGTGGCCATTACGGAGACTTGGATGTCGCAGGGGCAGGAATGGATGTTGGATGTTCCGGGGTTAAGATGGGTCAAAATGAATAGGGAGGGAGGTAAAAGAGTTGGGGGAGTGGCATTGTTAATCAGGGACAGTATCATAGGTGCAGAAAGGGAGGTCGTCGAGGAGAGTTCTTCGACTGAGTCAGTATGGGTGGAAGTCAGAAACAGGAAAGGAGCAGTCAATTTCTTGGGAGTTTTCTATAGACCCCCCCAATAAGAACAGAGACACGGAGGAACAGATTGGGAGGCAGATTTTGGAAGGGTGCAGAAGTAACAGGGTTAACATAGAACATAGAACATAGAACAGTACAGCACAGTACAAGCCCTTCGGCCCACGATGTTGTGCCGAACCTTTAACCAACTCTAAGATCAAACGACCTACATACCCTTCATTCTACGATCATCCATGTACCTATCCAAGAGTCGCTTAAATGTCCCTAATGTATCTGCTTCTACTACCACCCCTGGCAGTGCATTCCACGCACCCACCACTCTCTGTGTAAAGAACATACCGCTGACATCTCCCCAAAACCTTCCTCTAATCACATTAAAACTATGCCACCTGGAGATATCCCTTTCCGCCCTGGGAAAAAGTCTCTGGCTATCCACTCTATCAATGCCTCTCATCATCTTGTACCCCTCTATCAAGTCACCTCTCATCCTTCTTCTCTCCAATGAGAAAAGACCTAGCAACCTCAACATTTCTTCGTAAGACATGCCCTCCAGCCCAGGCAGCACCCTGGTAAAACTCCTCTGCACCCTCTCTAAAGCTTCCACATCCTTCCGATAATGAGGCGACCAGAACTGAACACAATATTCCAAGTGTGGTCTAACCAGGGCTTTATAGAGCTGCAGCATAACCCTGCGGCTCTTAAACTCAATCCCCCTGTTAACGAAAGTCAACACACCATACGCCTTCTTAACAACAGTATCAACTTGGGTGGCAACATTGAGCAATTTATGGCCATGGACCCCAAGATCCCTCTGTTCCTCCACACTACCAAGAATCCTGTCTTTAAGCCTGTATTCTGCATTCAAATTCGCCCTTCCAAAAGGAATCACTTCACACTTTTCCAGGTTGAACTCCATCTGCCACTTCTCAGCCCAGCTCTGCATCCTGTTAATGTCCCGTTGCAACCTACAACAGCCTTCCACACTATCCACAACTCCAGCAACATTCGTGTCATCGGTAAACTTGCTAACCCAGCCTTCCACTTCCTTATCCATGTCATTTATAAAGATCACAAAGAGCCGAGGTCCCAGAACAGATTCCTGCGGAACACCACTGGTCACCGAGCTCCAGGCTGAATACTTTCCATCTACTACCACCCGCTGTATTCTCTAGGCCAGCCAGTTCTGCATCCAGACAGCCAAATTTCACTGTATCCCATGCCTCCTTACTTTCTGAATGAACCTACCATGGGGAACCTTATCAAAGGCCTTGCTAAAATCCGTCTCCGCCACATCCACCACTCTTCCTTCATCAATGTGTTTTGTCACATCTTCAAAGATTTCAATAAGGCTTGTGAGGCATGACCTGCCCCTCACAAAGCCATGCTGACTGTCTCTCATCAAACTATGCCTTTCCAAATAATCATACATCTTGACTCTCAGAATCCTCTCCAATAATTTGCCCACTACCGACGTAAACTGACTGGTCTATAATTCCCAGGGTTATCCCTATTCCCTTTCTTGAACAAGGGAATAACATTTGCCACCCTCCAATCATCCAGTACTACTCCAGTGGACAGTGAGGACGCAACGATCATCGCCAAAGGCGCGGCAATCTCTTCCCTCTCTTCCCGTAAAAACCTTGGGTATATCCCATCTGGCCCAGGGGATGTATCTATCCTCATGTCTTTCAAAATTGGCAGCACATCCTCCCTCTTAACATCAACCTGTTCGAGCATATCAGCCTGTTTCACGCTGTCCTCACCAACGACCAGGTCCCTCTCGCCAGTGAATATTGAACCAAAGTATTCATTTAGGACGTCCCCTACCTCCACAGACTCCAGGCACAAGTTCCCTCCACTATCCCTGATCGGCTCTACCCTCCCTTTGGTCTTCCTGTTGTTCCTCACTTATGTGTAGAACGCCTTGGGACTTTCCTTAATCTTACCCACCAAGACTTTTTCATGTCCCCTTCTAGCTCTCCTAAGTCCATTCTTCTGTATGTTCCTGGCTACCTTGTAACCCTTTAGAGCCCTGTCTGATCCTTGCTTCCTCAACCTTAAGTAAGTTTCCTTCTTCCTCTTGACTCGCTGGTCCACATCTCTTGTCATCCAAGGTTCCTTCACCCTACCATCCCTTCCTTGCCTCATCGGGACAAACCTATCCACAAGTCGCAGCAAGAGCTCCCTGAACAACCTCCACATTTCTGTCGTGCATTTCCCTGAGAAAATCTGTCACAATTTAACCTGCCCAGTTCCTGCCTAATCACATTGAAATTACCCCTCCTCCAATTAAATATTTTCCCATCCCGTCTGCTCCTATCCTTCTCCACGACTATCGTCAAGGTCAGGGAGTTCGGATCACTATCACCGAAATGCTCTCCCACCGAGAGATCTGCCACCTGGCCTGGTTCGTTGCCAAGCACCAAATCCAACATAGCCTCCCCGCTCGTCGGCCTATCTACATATTGTGTCAGGAAACCTTCCTGGACACACCTGACAAAAACTGCTCCATCCAAACTATTTGCACTAAGGAGGTTCCAATCAATATTCGGGAAGTTGAAGTCACCCATGACAACAACCCTGTAAAATCTACACCTTTCCAAAATCTGCCTCCAATTTGTTCCTCCGTGTCTCTGTTGCTGTTGGGGGGTCTATAGAAAACGCCCAATAATGTGACTGCTCCTTTCCCGTTTCTGACTTCCACCCATACTGACTCAGTAGACAAACACTCCTCGTTGTTGTCTTGGGTGACTTCAACTTACCTAATATTGATTGGAACCTCCTTAGTGCATATAATGTGCATGGAGCAGATTTTGTTAATGGGCCTGGGAAGGTTTCCTGACTCAATATGTAGATAGGCCGACCGGAGGGGCGACTATTTTGGATTTGGTGCTTGGCAACGAACCAGGCCAGGTGGCAGATCTCTCGGTGGAAGAGCATTTCGCTGATAGTGATCACAACTCCCTGACCTGTACGATAGTCATGGAGAGGGATATGAGCAGATGGGATGTGAAAATATTTAATTGGGGGAGGGGGAACAACAATGCTATTCGACAGGACCTGAGCTGCTGAAATTGGGAACAGATGTTCTCAGGGAAATGCACGACAGAAATGTGGAGGTTGTTTAGGGAGCAGTTGCTGCGACTGCTGGATAGGTTTGTCCCGATGAGGCAAGGAAGGGATGGTAGGGTGAAGGAAACTTGGATGACAAGAACAGCTCGTCAAGAGGAAGAAGAAAGGGTGGCACAGTGGCGCAGTGGTTAGCACTGCAGTCTCACAGCTCCAGCGACCTGGGTTCAATTCCGGGTACTGCCTGTGTGGAGTTTGCAAGTTCTCCCAGTGTCTGCGTGGGTTTTCTCCGGGTGCTCCGTTTCCTGCCAAAAGACTTGCAGGTTGGTAGGCAAATTGGCCATTATAAATTGCCCCTAGCATAGGTAGGTGGTAGGGAAATATACGGACAGGTGTGGATGTGGCAGGAATGTAGGATTAGTATAAATGGGTGCAAATAGCTGATGGTTGGCACAGACTCGGTCTGCCGAAGGGTCTGTTTCAGTGCTGTATCTTTAAAACTAAAACTAAAGCTTATTTAAGTTTGAGGAAGCAATAATCATACAGGGCTTTAGAGGGTTACAAGGCAGCCAGGAAGGAACTGAAGAATGGACTTAGGAGAGCTAGAAGGGGACATGAAAAAGTCTTGGTGGGTAGGATTAAGGAAAATCCCAAGGCGTTCTACACTTATGTGAGGAACAAGAGGATGGCCAGAGTGAGGGTCGGGCCGTTCAGGGATAGTGGAGGAACTTCTGCCTGGAGTCGCAGGAGGTCCATCCCCCTCTCTTATCCCCCTCTCCCCAGTCAGCGTCCACCCCCTCCCTCCCCCTGTGTCCCTCCCCTCTCCCCCAATTTACAGCCCCGTCCCCCCTCAGAGTCCATCACCCTTCTCCCGTCCCTCTGCGTCCATCCCCCTCTCCTATCCCCCTCTCTGGAGTCTGCGTCCACCCCGTCCTTCCCCTTATCTCCCTCCTCTATCCCCCAATGTCCAACCCCCTCCCCCATCCGATGTGTCTATCACCTCTCTCCTGTCCCTCTGTGTCCATCCCCTCTCTCCCTCCTTGTCACCATCCCCCTCACTTTCCCCCTCTGTGTCCATCCCCTACTCTCCCCTCTTTGTCCATCCACCTCTCCCCCTCTGTGTCCATCCCTCTCTTCCCCTTCTTTTTCCATCCCTCTCTCCCCGTCTGTGTCCATCCATCTCTCCCCTTCTGTGTCCATCCATCTCTCCCCCTCTATGTCCATCTCCCTCTCCCCCGCTGTGCCCAAAATCTCTTTCCCACCTCTGTGTCCTCAGTACTGACCCTCCAACAGCATTGCACTCCGGCAGTACAGAGCCTCCGACAGTATTGCACTCCCTCAGTTCAGACACTCCGACAGTATGGCGCTCCTTCAGTACTGACCCTCCGACAGTGCAGCATTCCTTCAGTGCTGACCCTCCAAAAGTGCAGCACTCCATCATTACTGACCTTTCACCAGTTTGGCACTCCCTCAGTACTGACCCTTCAACAGTGCAGCACTCCCTCAATACTGACTATCCAACACTATGGCATTCCCTCAATACTGACCCACCATCAGTTTGATATTCCCACAGTACTGATGCTCCGAGAGTATGGCACTCCCTCAGTAATGACCCTCCGAAAGTGCAGCTCTCCCTCAGTATCAACTCTCTGACTGTGCAACGCTCTCTCAGTACTGACTCTGTAACAGTGCAGCACTCCATCAGTACTGAAAATCCACCAGTACGGCACTCCCTCAGTACTGACACGCTGGCAGTTAGCATCCCTCAATACTAACAATCTGAGAGTATAGCGCTCCCTCAGTACTGACTCAACAACAATGCAGCGCTCCCTCACTACTGACCCTCCATCAGTATGGCACTCCCTCAGTACTGACCCTCCAACAGTATGGCACTCCCTCATGACTGACCCTCCAACAGTATGGCACCCCGCAGTACAGATCCTCTCACAGTCTTGCACTCCCTCAGTTCTGACCCTCCGACAGTATGGCACTCCCTCAGTACTGACCCCCAGAAAGTGCAGCATTTCCTATGTCCTGACCCTCCGACAGTGCAGCACTCCATCATTACTGATCCTTCACCAGTATGGCACTCCCTCAGTACTGACCGTCCAAAACTGCAGCACTCCCTCAATACTGACTATCCAACACTATGGCATTCCCTCAATACTGACCCTCCATCAGTTTGATACTCCCTCAGTACTGATGCTCCGACAGTATGGCACTCCCTCAGTTCTGACCCTCCAACAGTGCAGCTCTACCTCAGTATCGACTCTCTGACTGTGCAACGCTCCCTCAGTGCTGACCCTCTAACAGTGCAGCAATCCATCAGTACTGAACCTCCACCAGGACTGCACTCCCTCAGTACTGATCCGCCAACGGCAGGCACTTCCTCAGTGCAGAGCAGCCGGCAGTATGGCACTCCCTCAGTACTGACCGTCCAACAGTGCAGCATTCCCTGAGTACTGAACCTCCGAAAGTATGACACTCCCACAGAACTGACACTCCGGCAGTGTTACAGTCCCTCCGTACTGACCATCTGACAGTGCAGCATTCCCTCAGTATTGACACTCTGAGAGTGCAGCATTCCCTCAGTACTGATTCAACAACAATGCAACACTCCCTCAGCACTGACCCGCTGGCAGACAGCATCCCTCAATACTAACACTCTGAGAATGCAGCGCTCCCTCAGTACTGACCCTTCAACAGTGCATCATTCCCTCAATGCTGACTCTCCACCAGAACGGCACTCGCTCAGTACTGACCCGACAACAGTACGACACTCCCGCAGTACTGATCCTCCGACAGTGCAGCACTCACTCAATACTGACCCCTCGAGTGGATGGCACTCCCTCAGTGCTGACCATCTGACAGGGCAGAGCTCCCTCAGTACTGGCCCTCCAAAAGAATGGCCCACCATCAGAACTGACCCTCTGACAGTACGGCACTCCCACAGTACTGATCCTCCGACAGTTTGGCACTCCCTCACTGCTGACGCTCCAACAGTGCAGCAGTTCCTCAGTACTGACACACCAAAAGTACAGCACTCCCTCAATACTGATCCTCCGACAGTGCGGCGCTCCCTCAGTACCGACTCTCTAACAGTGCGGCGCTCCCTCAGTACCGACTCTCTAACAGTGCAGCACTCCCTCAGTACTGACTCTCTAACAGTGCAGCACTCCCTCAGTACTGATCCTTCGACAGTGTTGCACTCCCTCAGTGCTGACCCTCTACCAGTATGGCTCTCCCTCAGTACTGACCCTCCAATAGTATGAGACTCCCTCAATACTGACCATCCAACTGTATAACACTCCCTCAGTACTTACACTCTGACAGTATGGCACTCCCTCAGTGTTGACCATCTGACAGGGCAGAAATCCCTCAGTACTGGCCCTCCAAAAGAAGGGCACACCATCAGAACTGACCCTCTGACAGTACGGCAGGCCCACAGTACTGGCCCTCCGACAGTCTGGCACTCCTTCAGTGCTGACTCTCCAACAGTGCAGCACTTCCTCAGTACTGACACTCTGAGAGTGCAGGGCCCCCTCAGTACCGACTCAACAATAATGCAGCGCTCCCTCAGTCCTGACACTGAACGTGCAGCATTCCCTCAGTGCAGACTCAACAACAATGCAGCGCTCCCACAGTGCTGACCATCTGGCAGTGCAGCCCTCCCTCAGTTCTAAGCATCTGACAGTGCAGCACTCCCTCAGTACTGACACTCTGAGAGAGCAGCATTCCCTCAGTACTGATCCTCCGACAGTGCAGCACTCCCTCATCACAGACTTTCTGAGAGTGCAGCATTCCCTCAGTACTGATCTTCTGACAGTGCCGCACACCCTCTATTCTGACCCTCTGGCAGTGAAAGACTCCCTCAGCACTGACTCGCTAACAGTGCAGCACACCCTCAGGACTGATCGTCCGACATTGTAGCATTCCCTCAGTGCTGACCCTCCATCAGTGTGGCTGTCCCTCATTCCGGCCCCCAAATAGTATGATACTCCCTCAATACTGACCCACCAGAAGTAGAGAACTCCCTCAGTACTGACCCTCCAATAGTCTGGCACACCCTCAGTACTGAAGCTCCATCAGTATGGCAGTCCCTCAGTACTGACCCACCCACAGTATGGCACTCCCTCATTATTGATCTTCTGACAGGATGGCTCTCCCTCAGTACTGACCCTCTAAATGTCTGGCACTTCCTCAGTACTGACCGTCCATCAGTGTGGCACTCCCTCAGTACTGATCTTCTGACAGGATGGCTCTCCCTCAGTACTGACCCTCTAAAAGTCTGGCTCTCCCTCAGTACTGACCCTCCGACAGTATGGCTGACCCTCAGTACTAACCCTCCAATTGTATGATACTCCCTCAGTACTGACATTCTGACAGTGCAGCAGTCCCTCAGTACTGAGAATGCAGCGCCCCCTCAGTACTGACTCAACAACAATTCAGCACTCCAGCAGTTCTGACCATCTGATGCTGCAGAACTCCCTCAGGACTGATGCTCCAAAAGTGCACCACTACCTCAGTACTGACCCTCCGACAGTGCAGCGCTCCCTCAGTACCGACTTTCTGACAGTGCAACACTCCCTCAGTGCTGACCCTATAACATTGCAGAACTCCATCAATACTGACCCTCCACCAGTCCGCACTCCCTCAGTACTGACCCTGCAACAGTATTGCACTCCCGCAGTACAGAGCCTCCGACAGTATTGCACTCCCTCAGTTCTGACCATCCGACAGTATGGCACTCCTTCAGTACTGACCTTCCGACAGTGCAGCATTCCCTCTGTCCTGACCCTCCAAACGTGCAGCACACCATCATTACTGACCCTTCACCAGCATGGCACTCCCTCAGTACTGACCCTTCAAAAGTGCAGCACTCCCTCAATACTGACTATCCAACACTATGGCATTCCCTCAATACTGACCCTCCATCAGTTTGATATTCCCACAGTAGTGATGCTCCGAGAGTATGGCACTCCCTCAGTACTGACCCTCCGAAAGTGCAGCTCTCCCTCAGTATCGACTCTCTGACTCTGCAACGTTCTCTCAGTACTGACCCTGTAACAGTGCAGCACTACATCAGTACTGAACCTCCACCAGTACGGCACTCCCTCAGTACTGACACGCTGGCAGTCATCATCCCTCAATACTAACAATCTGAGAGTGTAGCGCTCCCTCAGTACTGACTCAACAACAATGCAGCGCTCCCTCACTATTGACCCTACATCAGTATGGCACTCCCTCAGTACTGACCCTCCGACAGTATGGCACTCCCTCAGTACTGATCATCTGGCAGTATGGCTCTGCCTCAGTACTGACCCTCCGACAGTATGGCACTCCCTCAGTGCTGACCAACTGACAGGGCACAACTCCCTCAGTACTGGTCCTCCAAAAGAATGACACACCATCAGAACTAACCCTCTGACAGTACGGCACCACCAGTACTGGCCCTCCAAAAGAAGGGCACACCATCAGAACTGACCCTCTGACAGTACGGCAGGCCCACAGTACTGGCCCTCCGACAGTCTGGCACTCCTTCAGTGCTGACTCTCCAACAGTGCAGCACTTCCTCAGTACTGACACTCTGAGAGTGCAGGGCCCCCTCAGTACCGACTCAACAATAATGCAGCGCTCCCTCAGTCCTGACACTCTGAGCGTGCAGCATTCCCTCAGTGCAGACTCAACAACAATGCAGCGCTCCCACAGTGCTGACCATCTGGCAGTGCAGCCCTCCCTCAGTTCTAAGCATCTGACAGTGCAGCACTCCCTCAGTACTGACGCTCTGAGAGAGCAGCATTTCCTCAGTACTGATCCTCCGACAGTGCAGCACTCCCTCATCACAGACTTTCTGAGAGTGCAGCATTCCCTCAGTACTGACCTTCCGACAGTGCAGCATTCCTTCAGTGCTGACCCTCCAAAAGTGCAGCACTCCCTCAATACTGACTATCCAACACTATGGCATTCCCTCAATACTGACCCTCCATCAGTTTGATATTCCCACAGTACTGATGTTCCGAGAGTATGGCACTCCCTCAGTGCTGACCCTCCGAAAGTGCAGCTCTCCCTCAGTATCGACTCTCTGACTGTGCAACGCTCTCTCAGTACTGACCCTGTAACAGTGCAGCACTCCATCAGTACTGAATCTCCACCCGTACGGCACTCCCTCAGTACTGCCACGCTGGCAGTCAGCATCCCTCAATACTAACAATCTGAGAGTATAGCGCTCCCTCAGTACTGACTCAACAACAATGCAGCGCTCCCTCACTACTGACCCTACATCAGTATGGCACTCCCTCAGTACTGATCATCTGGCAGTATGGCTCTGCCTCAGTACTGACCCTCCGACAGTCTGGCACTCCCTCAGTGCTGACCAACTGACAGGGCACAACTCCCTCAGTACTGGTCCTCCAAAAGAATGACACACCATCAGAACTAACCCCTGACAGTACGACACCACCAGTACTGACCCTCCGACAGTCCGGCACCCCCTCAGTGCTGACGCTCCAACGGTGCAGCTCTTCCTCAGTACTGACGCGCCAAAACTGCAGCGCTCCCTCAATACTGATCCTTCAACAGTGAGGTGCTCCCTCAGTACCGGCCCTCCAAACGAATGGCACACCATCGGAACTGTCCATCCAAAAGTATGGCACTCCCTCAGTACTGAGCCTCCAACAGTATGGAAATCCCTCAGTTCTGACCCTCCGACTGTATGGCACTCCTTCACTACTGACCCACTGGCAGTGCCGCACTCCCTCAGTACTGATCCTCCGACAGTGTAGCACTCCCTCAGTGCTGACCCTCTACCAGTATGGCTCTCCCTCAGTACTGACCCTCCAATAGTATGAGACTCCCTCAATACAGACCATCCAACTGTATAACACTCCCTCAGTACTTACACTCTGACAGTATGGCACTCCCTCAGTGTTGACCATCTGACAGGGCAGAAATCCCTCAGTACTGGCCCTCCAAAAGAAGGGCACACCATCAGAACTGACCCTCTGACAGTGCGGCAGGCCCACAGTACTGGCCCTCCAATAGTCTGGCACACCCTCAGTACTGAAGCTCCATCAGTATGGCAGTCCCTCAGTACTGACCCACCCACAGTATGGCACTCCCTCATTATTGATCTTCCGACAGGATGGCTCTCCCTCAGTACTGACCCTCTAAATGTCTGGCACTTCCTCAGTACTGACCGTCCATCAGTGTGGCACTCCCTCTGTACTGATCTTCTGACAGGATGGCTCTCCCTCAGTACTGACCCTCTAAAAGTCTGGCTCTCCATCAGTACTGACCCTCCGACAGTATGGCTGACCCTCAGGACTAACCCTCCAATTGTATGATACTCCCTCAGTACTGACATTCTGACATTGCAGCAGTCCCTCAGTACTGAGAATGCAGCGCCCCCTCAGTACTGACTCAACAACAATTCAGCACTCCAGCAGTTCTGACCATCTGATGCTGCAGAACTCCCTCAGGACTGATGCTCCAAAAGTGCACCACTACCTCAGTACTGACCCTCCGACAGTGCAGCGCTCCCTCAGTACCGACTTTCTGACAGTGCAACACTCCCTCAGTGCTGACCCTATAACATTGCAGAACTCCATCAATACTGACCCTCCACCAGTCCGCACTCCCTCAGTACTGACCCTGCAACAGTATTGCACTCCCGCAGTACAGAGCCTCCGACAGTATTGCACTCCCTCAGTTCTGACCATCCGACAGTATGGCACTCCTTCAGTACTGACCTACCGACAGTGCAGCATTCCTTCAGTGCTGACCCTCCAAAAGTGCAGCACTCCATCATTACTGACCCTTCACCAGCATGGCACTCCCTCAGTCCTGACCCTTCAAAAGTGCAGCACTCCCTCAATACTGACTATCCAACACTGTGGCATTCCCTCAATACTGACCCTCCATCAGTTTGATATTCCCACAGTACTGATGCTGCGAGAGTATGGCACTCCCTCAGTACTGACCCTCCGAAAGTGCAGCTCTCCCTCAGTATCGACTCTCTGACTGTGCAACGCTCTCTCAGTACTGTCCCTGTAACAGTGCAGCACTCCATCAGTACTGAAATCCCGCAGATTTCCCTCTCTCGCTGCAACCTGGTCATGGCACCTTCCTCCTTGTTCCTAGCTCTCTTTCTTCACATATTTAAATCCCTATCTCTGCATCTCTCAACATCCTTTCTATCTCTGCCCCTCTCTAGAGTCTCACAAGTTTTCGTTTTCATTCTCTTTTACGACTCTCTGCATCTTTATCTGTCTCTCTCTCTGTCCATTTCTTCCCTCACTCACTTCCAAATACCTGAATCTTTCCATGTCTGCTTCTCCTTTCCTGCAAGATTTACTTTGCATTTCAGCCCGCCGCCCCGAGACGCCACTCGCTATTCTAGGAACACATCTTACTTTGTATCTCTGCCCCTCCAACGCTTTCCATCACTGCTTCTCTCAATATCTGCATCGGTGCTGTATTCGCTCTCCACACCTCCAGCTTTCTCTCTGTCTCTCTCTGTCTCTCTGTATGTCTCCATTTCTCTCACTCCCTGCCGTTCTCGGTATTTCTGACTCACTGTTCCCAGATTCTCCCTTACTGGTTTCTCAATCCCTGCATGTCATTCTCCATCTCCCTTTCCAATTATTTTTCTCTCTCTCTGTTCTGTCCGAACTTCGGATTCTGTTTTCTGTGTCTCCATCTCTCTGTCTGTGGGTGGATTTTAACTCTCTGCCTTGGTGTTGCACAGGGATGTTCTGAACCGTGATTCTGATTTTCATCTCTCCCCAGTTTTGCTCCCATTGATGTAAAAACAGAGGAGAGATGCTGAACAGGCAGCCGATTCACAACCACCCTCCACCTTGGTTTGCAACATTGGCACCAAGTCCGAGTCCAGCCCAGAGTTTCTTTGTTTCTCTGTGTACCTGCTCCCCGACTGTCTCTGCATGTCTTCTTGTGGCCCGATGGGGGAAGGGACATATCAGTCATGATCTAACATGGGTGGGACAGGCTCAAAGGGCTGAATGGCCTCATCCCGTCTTGTGCCAGGCAGTGTGTGTGTCTGAGTGTGTCTTCCTCTGTTTCATTCCCTGAAGCTGACGGGGAGACCAGTTGAAACGCCTTTCTGCAGCGAGGGATGTGTCTGGGGCTGGGGTCGTCCTGTGCGTTAAAGGCTCAGAATGCTGTTAGCCTCTGGGGTGTTGGTCATTGCTCTATGCCCGGCCCTGCCGTTGACCGTTCATGAGTTAAAGGCACCGGGGGTCTGGGAGCCAGCTGATGGAATTCCAGTGGTTTACCTAGACCTGGAATTAAATGAATTAAAGATTGTCAGGAGATGGAGCCACACCCAGGAAAGTGATGGAGGTTCGTGTTGTACAGGGATGTTCTGAACCGTGATTCTGATTTTCATCTCTCCCCCGTTTTGCTCCCATTGCTGTAAAAACAGAGGAGAGATGCTGAACAGGCAGCCGATTCACAACCACCCTCCACCCCTCCACCTTGTTTTGCAACATTGGCACCAAGTCTGAGTCCAGCCCAGAGTTTCTTTGTTTCTCTGTGTACCTGCTCCCCGACTGTCTCTGCCTGTCACGGGGTGGTGGGGGGGGGGGGGTCGGGTTGTTGACTGGGATGGAAGTTACATGGTGGGCGGGGCGGGGGATGCTCACTGGGGAGATGGTACAGGATGGGAATTAGTAGAGTGGTGCTTTTACAGGACAGGGAGGGCATTTAGAAAGGGGGTGTGTTTACAGTGGGAGAAAAGGGGAGAAATAGAGGGAAGTATTCACACAGGGAAGTAGTTATGCTAAAAATGGGAGGGGGAGGAATCTCCATGTTTAAAATTGGAAAGTTAAAGTCCCCCATAACAACTACCCTGTTACTCTCGCTCCTGTCTAGAATCATCTTCGCTATCCTTTCCTCTACATCTCTGGAACTATTCGGAGGTCTATAGAAAACTCCCAACTGGGTGACCTCTCCTCTCCTGCTTCTAACCTTGGCCCATACTACCTCAGTAGACGAGTCCTCAAACGTCCTTTCTGCCGCAGTAATACTCTCCTTGATTAACAATGCCACACCACCCCCCCCCACCCCCTCTTATAACATCTTCTCTGTTCTTACTGAAACATCTAAATCCCGGAACCTGCAACATCCATTCCTGCCCCTGCTCTACCCATGTCTCCGAAATGGCCACAATATCGAGATCCCAGGTACCAACCCATGCTGCAAGCTCACCCACCTTATTCCGGATGCTCCTGGCGTTGAAGTAGACACACTTTAAACCAAGTTCTTGCTTGCCAGTGCCCTCTTGCGTCCTTGTAACCTTATCCCTGAGCTCACTACTCTCAACATTCTGTACACTGGAACTACAATTTAGGTTCCCATTCCCCTGCTGAATTAGTTTAAACCCCCCGAAGAGCACTAGCAAATCTCCCCCCCCCCGGATATTGGTACCCCTCCGGTTCAAGTGAAGACCATCCTGTTTGTAGAGGTCCCACCTACCCCAGAAAGAGCGCCAATTATCCAGGAAACCACAACCCTCCCTGCTACACCATCCCTGCAGCCACGTGTTCAACTCCCCTCTCTCTCCCTATTCCTCGCTTCGCGAGAACGTGGCACGGGCAACAACCCAAAGATAACAACTCTGTTTGTTCTCGCTCTAAGCTTCCACCCTAGCTCCCTGAATTTCTGCCTTAAATCCCCATCTCTCTTCCTACCTATGTCGTTGGTGCCTATGTGGACCACGACTTGGGGCTGCTCCACCTCCCCCTTAAGGATCCCAAAAACACTAACCGAGACATCACGAACCCTGGCACCTGGGAGGCAACACACCAACCGTGAGTCTCTCTCGTTCCCACAGAACCTCCTATCTGTTCCCCTAACTATTGATTCCCCAATGACTAATGTTCTGCTCCGCTTCCCCCTTCCCTTCTGAGGAACAAGGACAGACTCTGTGCCAGAGACCTGTACCCCATAGCGTACCCCTGGTAATTCGTCCCCCGCAACAGTATCCAAAACGGTACACCTGTTGTTGAGGGAAACGGCCACAGGGGATCCCTGCACTGCCTGCTGGTTCCCTCTCCTACCCCTGACGGTAACCCATCTATCTACTTCTTTTACCTGAGGTGTGACTACCTCCCCATAACTCCTCTCAATAACCCCCTCCGCCTCCCGAATGATCCGAAGTTCATCCAGCTCCAGCTCCAGTTCCCTAACGCGGTTCTCGAGGAGCTGGAGTTGGGTACACTTCCCACAGATGCAGTCAGCAGGGACACTCTTGGGGACCCTTACCTCCCACATTCTGCAGGAGGAACATACAACTGCCTTAACCTGCATTCCCACTATTCTAAATTCCCAACAAATCTACTGAAAAACCAAAAAAAAACGTCAAAACTTGTTAGCTTAGCAATCCGACGGACATAACTTTTTAAATAAAAAGGTTACCTTATCAACACACCAGAGTCCTTTTTCTTTGGTTGGAGGAGGAGGGTGGGTGGGAGACACTACACGTGTAGTATCTCGGGTACAGCCACTGCCCAAATATATAATTCTTACTTACCCAGCAGTCCCCTGTTCCTCCGAAAACAAAAGGGAATTAACTTTAACTTATACTGAAACTGACCTCCCAGCTGCAAGTTCGCTCCGCACCTCCGCTTCTGTCAAAGCTGCTGCACAAAAAGCAGTGTTGGATTCACAAGTGAATGGTCGGTGGGGAATGGGCCATCAGCCAAGTGACAATTGGAACGTTGGAGTCTGGATGAGACAAAGATATGGATGTATATTTCAATATCTAATGGATTGAGACAAGAGTAGAACCAAGAGCAGTGATGCTATGATGTGGAAGGAGGGGATAACTGTAACAGCGTGGCACATGGTGTTATGAACGTTACTCTACTTTGTTAAAAATGTATTTTTTAAAGAATGTATAGTTAAGCTAAAAAAATGTTGTGTCAGATTTTTTTACTTTTATTCATGAGGACTAAGGGAGCCTGATTGGCAACAGTATTGCTGTTTGTCACATGGTTTGGGTTAAAGGCAAGCAGAAGCCCTGGCAATAGGGCAGAACAGTAAGCACTTCTTTGATTGGGCAAGCCCAGTATTAATAGAGGGTATCTGGGTGGGCAGAAAGCTGCCAAGCATTCTGGTTGTCAGTCACAGTGTGTGTGTGTGTGTGTGCGTGTGATACCTTCTGGAGGAGTCACAACTCAAGTTTGCTGCAGAAGAAGGAGGGAATTTGAAGGACGAACCAAGACCACAACGTCACTCATTTTCCCGCAATTCCAAAAACGACTCTACGAAGTACAATGTATCAGTTTTTCTTGTTTGCTGTATTCCCTGCCAAATTCCTTTTCAATGCCACCTGAACAGAGCAAATTCTGGAAGATTTAAAAGATCTTGCCTGTGTGTGTTCGGAGGTTGGACTTTCTGCCTGTTTGTAGAACTGTGTCTCATCTGCTATTTTTTTTTCAGTGGTAGGCAAGTGATCTGCCCGAATGTGTTTTCTGTCTCTAATAGAGATCTGATCTAAAAATCGTAATTGTACATATGTGTTTGTATGTTGTGTGTGTGTGTGTGTGTGTGTGTGTGTGTGTGTGTGTGTGTGTGTGTGTGTGTGTGTGTGAAGAGTTAAGGTAGAAAAGGGGATTTTTAAGAATTTGGTGTTCGATTTTCAAATGGTTTTCAAACCGGATTGAGTGGCTGGCGGCTGTTGATCTCTGCTTGTTCCAGATACCGTTTACCGGGTGGTGGCACCCCTCCACCGCCTTTGTTCGGCGGAGAGTTTCATCTGTTGACTTTTTTTATGAAAATAAAACCACCCAGTTTGTATATTTTTCTGAGTTACACTCATGCTGGATTTTGGAGGGTGGTGTACCTGAGCAATCATATTGAGTGAACATGCGGAGGCTTGGATAACCTGCAGAAGCGATTGGAGAGCGTTCGAGCGGTAGATAGAGAGAGAATTTGACTGAGAGACGGAGAGAGAGCAAGTGAGAAGGAATAGAGAGAATGAAACAGATAGAGGAAGAGAAATACAGAGAGAAGGGGAAAGAGAGGGAGAAAAGCCACAGTGTAAATAATTCGCGAGGATGAAATGCTGAATTTTCCAGAACGATTACACTGAAATGGTGATTTGAAGGTATGATGAGGATGTTGCCAGATTGGGTGAGATTTCCTTGCTGCACTCACTCCCTGTGTGTTTAACCCCGTCATATCCTCAACCTGTTTTAGTGACTGTTCCTCTTCATTGTTTCTGAACAGGGTACAACTAAATAGAACCAGTTATTTACTGATTGCATTCTTTGCTCCACTTGTTCGCTTTCCAAACACTTCAGGACCTGCCTCCCCTCCAGTTCACAAATATCCTTTACTATCGGCACAGTGGCGCAGTGGTTAGCACCGCAGCCTCACAGCTCCAGGGACCCGGGTTCGATTCCGGATACTGCCTGTGTGGAGTTTGCAAGTTCTCCCTGTGTCTGCGTGGGTTTTCTCCGGGTGCTCCGGTTTCCTCCCACAAGCCAAAAGACTTGCAGGTTGATAGGTAAATTGGCCATTATAAATTGTCACTAGTATAGGTAGGTGGTAGGGAAATATAGGGACAGGTGGGGATGTTTGGTAGGAATATGGGATTAATGTAGGATTAGTATAAATGGGTGGTTGATGGTCGGCACAGACTCGGTGGGCCGAAGGGCCTGTTTCAGTGCTGTATCTCTAATCTAAAATCTAATCTATCCCTCCAATCCAATCACTGGCTCAGACTCCATCGGCCTCTTCTGCCTGATCTGAAGTCTCAAACTCACCGCAGCGGCTCTCCACCTTTTTATATTTTGAGACAGCCCCTGATAGATCTCTTAACCATTAAAACAAAAACAGTTCCCCGGTCCCCTCACTTTCTCGGCTATTGGTCTGGAGGCTAAACTGTATTTAACCCGTTGGATTCCTTGTATTAAACACCCGACTCCCTTCCAAACTGGCACGGAGCCCTCACTCAGCCCTTCCACTGTATCCAGTAATCATTTTAGTTCATCTTTATTTTAAATCAATTTCCCAATCAATTATGGATAACTTTGTTCAAAACCATTATCTGCCCGAAAGTGCTGGATGCTGCAACAAAACTGTAAATTTCACACCAGATCCTGTCAAACTGCTGTGTTAGTTGCAGGTCTGATCAGTAATTTCTCTCCCTCCTTTTCTATCTCTTTCAGTTAACCTGGAGGCGATTCTAATCCTGTCCCGAGGAAAGTGCGTTCTCTCCAAATGTATCACTCGCTACCTGGTGGGAATGGCAGTGGCTGATGTCCTGGTCGTTATCACTGATCCCATATTGAGGTTGATTCCGTGGATATATTTTCCATATTCATTCCTGTTCATTGCTCCCATCTGTAGCTCAGTTCAATTCCTGATTTTTGCGACCACAATGGTTTCTGTCTGGCTGACAGACGCTTTCACCTTTGATCGATTTGTGACCATTTGTTGTGAGAAGTTGAAGACAAAATATTGCACTGAGAGAACAGTGGCTGTGGTTATCGGAACAGTGAGTGTGCTGTGCTCTTTAGAAAGTGTTCCCTGGTGCTTTATATGTGAACCTGTATATATAATTGATAATGTTCCCAGGCACTGTATCACTAAACAGAGCATTAAAGCTTCCCCCACATGGACCGCGTTTGAGTAGTTCCATCGCATTTTAACTCCCTGTTTCCCGTTCGTTCTGATTTTGCTGCTCAATGTTTTGCCGGTCAGACGTATTTTAGCAGCCAGTAGAGCCCGCAGGGGACTCCGGGGCCTCAGCAGTGGAGAGAATCACAATAACCCAGAGATGGAGAATCGAAAGAAATCCATAATTTTACTGTTTAGTATCTCTGGCAGTTTTATACTGCTATGGGTGACACAGGTTGTATTTTACATCTATCAGCGAATTACAAAACAATATTCTTCCTCCGCCAGTAGCCCTCCTTAGATCACAGAACAGACAGCAGCAATGCTGCAGCTTCTCAGTTCCTGCACCAACACATGTATTTACGCTGTGATCCAGACTAAATTCAGACAGGCACTGAAGAAGGTCGTGAAATACTCACTCAATCTAATTGTTAAATTAGTGAAATTGTAGAAAAGTGAAGGTTTCCGTGTTCTTGTAATAAAATCCATTCGACTTCACAGCCCAAACTCACGACACGGTGATAGATTTTCTATTCACAGCACCGAATCCTGATATGATTGTAAATTTGATTTTGTAATGTTTGATTAAACATCGGACCTAATGAGTCTGGTTATCTTTGCAGAAAACACATGAAATGTTTCTCAAAAATGACGGTGTTGAAGAGCACAGCTGGAGATCAGCTGAAGCAGCTCTCAATAAAAGGAGGCTTGATGACAGAGTGACAGGCCGGTGTACTGGTAATGTCACTGAGTTAATAATCCAGAGGCCCATGCTAATGCCTTGGGAACACGGGTTCAAATCATCCCATAGCTGCTCATGGAATTCAAATTCATGTAATTCAAAAAAATCTGGAATTTTAAGCTGGTCTCAGTAATAGTGACAAGAAGTTATCACTGGTTGTCGGAATAAAACCATTTGGTTGTCTATTGCCCGTCAGGTTAGGAAAGTTGTAGTCCTTACCCGATCCAGATTATATGTGAATCCTGACCGACAGCAATCTGGTTGTGTTAACTGCACTCTTAAATGGCCTAGCAAGACACTCAGTTATCAAGGACAATTAGGGATGGACGACAAACGTCCCATGAAAGAATAAATAATATACGATGGAGGGTGAGGGAGACACCCAGGAAAGTAAAGGCATGAATGAGGAGAGTGAAAATCAAACATGAAAATAGGCAACAAGTGAGAATGCCTCGCAGAGACAAGCGAAGGAAAATTGCAAAAGGAGAGAACAGAGCAGATAAATGTGAAAATGTCTACTCAAACAAAGAGAAGTGGAGTTCAGCAGAGCAGGAGCATGAAGGAGAGATATATTAACACCCCAAAGCCAAGAAGGAGGCGGGAATTGTTTGCCACACAAGGCTATAATTTACTTATTTAAGTTGCATGTATGCAGCCTCTTGTTGCATGCAAATATCTCTGAATACTTTACACAACGAATGGTATGTGAAGGGCCGGAATTTGTTGGCACCATTGGCAGTCGGAAAAGGCAGCGGGAACACCTATTTGGCCTTTCTTAGCCTCCCCACCCCCAGACCCTCAACATCGCCCACCGTCACCTCCCTCCTCCTGACCATCCCACCCCCAGCGCAATCTTGGACTGCTGAAGCAGTTCAGTATCCGGCAGCGGAATCTCCATCCCTTTGAAGATGGGATTTCTCGTTTTAAACAGCTGTCAACTGATCATAGGGCCAGCATTATTGATAGACCACTCGGAGCAGTGGTAAATGCTGGTAATGCTGAGATCTTCGAGAAGGCCTAGCAATGGAGAGCCGGAACTCTGGCAAGTGAAGGGGCGTTTCTGGGGCAAATCTGTTTGCCCCAATGCGGGGGGTGAGGGCGGCTCCAGGGAGTGGTGGGGTGGAAATGAAGTGCAAGGAAGGGAAGTACAGGAATACTGAGATTTGATGGTGGATTTCCTCCATTGGCCACAGATATCCCACAGAGGAGGGTCCCCTAAGCCTGCAGGGAGGGTGCTTCATATGATTAGATGATGTCACGGCTGATGGAGGCCATGCTAATAGACAACATAAGGTTCCTAATTGGCCTCTGCTTGGGAACAACATTGTCGCAATATCCCACTCCAAGAAAAGTGGCGTGGCGAGGGGTCATCTGACTCCTGTATCCGACCACATCTCCTGAGTGATGCGGGTGGTGGGGGGGAGTTGGTGGAGGAGTTCGGTGTCAATAAGATCCAGTGAGCATTGTGGAGGCTGTTACGGTGTTTGGCACGGTTAACCACAGCATCCTCCTCCAACGCCTCTCCACTGTCATCCATCTGTACGGGGCTTCTGTTGCCTGGTTCCATTCTTATCCAGCTAATCATAGCTGGTGTATCATTTGCAAAGGCTTCTCTTCCTGTTCCCGCAACGTTACCCCTGGTGTCTAGCAATATTCTATCCATGGACCCTTCTGACGTCATCTCCATAATGCTGCTGGTGATAGACGGAAAAACGTGCAGAAAAAAAGGCCGAGCGGGCAAAATATACTCAGAGCGACAGAGACAATGAAAGACAGAGAGAAGATAAAGGCTGTGACAGGAAGTGAGTTTAACACACAGACTGCAATGACTATATATCCTTTCTAAACAACACCTCATAATGAGCCTGGAGAATGTATGTGCTAGCTGTCTGAGAATCAACAGATGGAACAAACAGTCAGGTTAATGTCTGTTCTGCGGTAATACCCTTCTGGGTTTTATGTCAACTCAACAGGTAATGCATATAGGATGTGTCTTGTGTAACTGAACCTGCTCGCATTTACTGCGGCAGTTTAACTTGCTGCTATGTACAATGTGTAACTTTACTAATGAGCTTCAGTCTTGTGTAATCAATCAGAATGTATTCTTAACCATTCTTCTGTGTTCCTGAACTCGGTCCCTCTGCACTGTACTTTTCTCTATTTTCACACCATATTTTATTTTTGATTCACATTGCATATTCAAGATGGTGATTGACGGGATGTCAACTAAACACTGGATTAGAAGCACTTTCAGTCTCAGCCCAGTTTTAGGTCTAACCTTTGAAATAACAGCTCGAATTACATATTCGACAACAAATGCCCTCTTCCTGTGCGTTCTTTCAAAATAATAAACTTCAGTCCATTTACTTTAAACAGATGTCATTACTTCATTCAGTGCACTGCATTCTCTGTGTTACAAACTTTAGTATTACAAAGTCAATACAATATTCTGTCCACAGAAGCTCACATTTCAAGGATGAATTCACTCAATCTACTTTATGCCTTGTGTTAATTCCCATCTTGTGATTCTTTAAACACATGTTGCAGGTCTGATGGTGTTAAATCTGTTCATTTATTGCAAACATTGATTTAAAATGAGGGACAAATTAAGTCTTTAGATTTCTATCACCTGTGCCCTCAGACACATATGAATGACTCAATGACTCTTAACAGCCCGTTCTTCCTCGCACATTATAACATACAATGAACTGGAACAAACAGTGACACACTCATATGAGAATGTGATGGTCAATGATCCATGTCTGCCATCCCTTGGAAACATTCTAGGGAAATAAACTGGGATAGGAAAAATGAATTGGTGATGTAGAAATCTACTGCAATGGAAGAAATGCATTGAGGTTCCAGAACCTATGAGGACAGGAGTAGACCCATCGGAATTTGACGTGTTGGTTGGAATGGTGGAAATCATTAACTTTTCCAGAAATCAAATGGATCAGGGAAAAAAATCATTGAGGTTCCAGATATATACTGAGAAAATAGCACTGAGCTTCTATATGTCTACTGGAACGTAACAAATCGATTGGGATCCACAAATATTGGGCAGAAAATAAGGGTTTCTTGAAATCCGCATGGATGAGTGAAAGCAATTGGGTTTACAAAAAGCAACTGGATCTGTTGTGTTGAAGAAATCCATTGTGTTCGAGAAATTAGTTGGGGATGAAAATTCTGTTGGAGTTCCAAAAATCTACTGGGGTTCTAGAAATCCAGAATAGGTGGAGAAATTCATTGGTGCATCACCAGTGTGATTATGACGGCCAATGTAAATATATTTCTTGCTCTATTGTACAGGTCCCTTCCAATAGCTTCTTACCTGGACAGGTAGAAAATTAATGTCATGAGATAGTGTGTCCGAGATAGAGTTCCACCGGAATTTCAAACATTTCATTGAAGAGCACACAAACGCAGATTGTTAAAAACAGTTTTGTCATGTCATGTCTGGTACGTTTTCATCTGTGTCCTCCAGCTAGTGTCTATTTGTCACCGGAAATAGTTTCCACTCAGTCACTCTGTGAAAATAATCGTTGATTTGAGACACCTTAATCAAATATACTCTCAACTGTCCCTGTTCAAAGCGGCAGTTAATTCACCAAAGGGGAGATGTTATTATATCAAATGTCACCGTGGAAATTTGATTTGAATTGGATTTCGAGTTTGGGATGGACATTCTCATAAAGGACATGTTCTAAGCTTCGTGGGCTGGCAGCGACTTTTGTAAAAGCACAAACAGTGACTTTTTCTCCGAGACCAGGGCTATCAGAATCACCTGAGAACTGCCCCTTTTTCACCAAAAGACAAATTGCATTTCCCGTTCAAGACAGAAACCAGCTATTTTAAAACTGATTGCAGATGCTGGCCATTTCTCGAAAGACCGTGCATTTCTCGAATGGAGCAAGAAATAACCTGCTGTAGAAACGACAGGAGAACGGGCTAAACGAAAATTTGTAATGAATAACGAACCAGAATTAATTAATATGCAGACACCAGCGAGCATGATGGCCATAAGATGTTAGAGGCAGACCTTCAGTTTGAGTAGAAAGGTTGCGGAAATGCTCTGCTATTCACCTTGAATAAGGCTGACATGCTATGAAAAGTAGGCTCAGCGCGTTAAACTCGGATGTGTTAATAACAGGCAAAACTGGGTACAAATAATCGGAGGCACTGAAATAAGTATTCAGTACAGTAGGTATCCAATAAATAGCACATGTGCCAATCACCTTAGACATCTCTCCTCTGGTTTCCTTCCCTTCTGACGGGAAGGAGTTTACTTTGGGAAAACAATTCCTGATTTGGAAAATGTCTGCCCATCTCCTCATGGATTTGCTGATTTAAGACAACAAGCTAAACCATCAAGCACTGCTCCAGGCTGATATGTAGCGCTCCCCTTCCCTCATTCACATCGACTGCTCAGAGAAAAGCGCCAACTACCTGGAAACAAAACACAGTTCTCCTGTTAGCATCCCCTGGATCAGAAGATTCTCCAGGAGCATTTTATGAACAAACAGGCCACTGCCCTTCCAAAGGTCAGCCCTCCTATTGCAGAGCTTATCGATTGTGAAGACACTCAGAATAATGACTGAGTTCAAGACACAAAGGATCATTGATGTGAATAGAACATCTCCCCCCAGGAGCAGCTGTTGCAGCAGAGCAAGGTAAACGGTGTAACATAATGAAAATGAAAGTTAGAGTCGGCTCGGCCGTAGTAAAATGACAATGAAATGGAAGCAAATCAGTATTGAAACTGGACAGGAGAGCAAGCTGGGGGAAGAGGCAGGTCTGCATGCTGTAGAGTGAACGAAAGACATGTGTAACTGCGGGGATGTAAAAGGAGATCAATGGGTTTTGAACATCAAGAACAAATGCATTTACATGGAGTGATGTTTGGTTTCTTGTTGCAGTTCTATTAGCAGGTGTGGCAGATGTTTGAGACAAAAAGCAAGGTAAACCTTACTACAGATTTGAATTGATGTTGTTGTGCAGAATATTAACCAATTGTCCAGTCAAAGCGTCCGAAAATCTGCTATGGTAGTCTTAAACAGACCACTGCAATGCTGGTGTAAGGAGGATATACTTGGTAAAGAGCATCTCGCCAAAAAAGCTGCCTACTCTGATCAAAGTTCCGCAGTTAGCTGCTAACACTTCCAGTTTCTCCTCTCAGCAGTTTTTCTGACAATACAACAGCAATAAATGCATTGATGGGATTGGAGCTTGGCAGAGACTCAACGCTCAATCCAGCAGCTTTGACCGCTCAGTCCCGCCACCACGCCGGGCCAAACTCAGTATTGATGCTGTTGGCTGGTGGTTGAAAGCTGTCATTCCTGCTATTTATTCTCTGAGTGCAATGATTGCAGAGAGAAACAAGGAAACAAGAGAACATTGTGAGGTATATTCACGGGATGATGTCACCGAGAGGTTAAAATAGCGGACCTCGAATCCACTACTCTCTGCATGCATGATTCAGAATTCCAATATCATTGTTATTGTATCTCAGAATAGATGTGTTTTTACCTTTCTTTGACAAATCCAAGAGTCCAACATGTGAGTCCCATCCTTCCACAATCTGCAATGCGGATGCTTTGCAGAGCTGTCTTACTCTTCTTTGCTCAAATCAGCAGTTATAATTTCCACCCAAACTATTTCTGCAGGGAGGTGTTGTCAGTTGAAAAATCTGAGCTGCCTGAATTCTCATTCCAAGTGACCAATGACACCCTGGTGATAGAAGTATCTCTGCAAAGTTGATGATTTCATCATTTTTCTATTTTTAAATTTCTGCTTTCACAACAACAGTATTACTGAAAATACAAAACCTGCCTCAGGTTCGCAGCACCAGACATACCTTTTCTCAGCTCTTCTCAGACAGATGTTCGCTCTTCACTTTCTTACAGGCATTGTTCAATCAGGCGTTTCCACGCACAGTAGCTGGAAGCAAGGCTCTCCAAAGCTACGTTGCTCATGTTATCAGAGTTTCTCAGAGAATTCCAAAGGGAGGGTGTCCCACATTGTCTGTGATGGAGTACAATGGGTTAATGAGTTATCAAGTGGATTTGAAGGATTTAAGCTGGGGTACCAAAAGAGTAAGGGAGTTTCACAAGATATCGGAGAGGTAAGAGACAAAGTGTGGTTGAGAAAATAATGATCTCTAGGTGAATGAAAGCAGGCCAGGTACGCTCAGGGGGTATTGTATGGGATAGGGGAAGCTCGGGAGATATAAGAGAGGGTCAAGACGCTTTCAGGGTAGCGGAGACGGTAATGAACACGAAAAGGCATCACATGGACTGATGAAGGCTCAGGATGTCTTAGAGACCAGAAGAGACGTTCTGGAGTTATTGGGGAAGGTAAAGCGTGCTCAGCTTTTACCAACGAACGTAACAAACCGCTCAGGATGTTTCAGAAATGTTAAGTTAGGCTCTGGCTATTTCAGAGAATGTAAAGGACACTTATACACCTCGAGTGCTTAGCTCAGACCCTTTGGCATGGAAGCTTCAAGTGTGATATCATTGAGGCATTTAAGATGATTAATGGATTGAGTGGACTGATCGAGTGAAACTATCTGAACAAGGAGTCATAATGAGAAAGAATAAAAGACTCTAAAGACACATGAATAATGCAGGGTCTGAGGGCAGTAATTTGAACACTCATGCACACTCACGATAAACTAACAGGTAATGGCAAGGACATGGCCATAATATTCCATCACACTCCTGGCTGCTCTCTTCTCCATAAGCCTGAAATGATCCAAACCTCTGCTTCCCATACCTTAACTTTGCGCCAAATCCCTTTTTTCCCTGTCACCCCTATGCTCGTTATCCTACAGTGGGTCCCAGTCAAACATGGTCTTGATTTTAAAATTCTCCTTGTTTACAAATTCCACCATGCCTCGACCCTTCCTCTCTCTCTAATCTCCTCCAGCCCCAAAACCCTCAGAGATATCTGCACTTCTCTAATTCCGGTATTTTGTCCATCCCTGATTTTAATCTCTCCACCATTGGTGGCCACACCTTCAGTTGCCCAGGCTTCAATCTCTGGAATACCCACCCTACACCTCTCTGCTTTTCTACCTTTATTTCTACCTCAACGACACTCCTTACAACCTACATCTTTGACCAAGCTTTTCCTCACCTGTCCTGCTATTTCTTTCGGTGACTCTGTGTCAAACTTTGTTTTATAATTCTCCAGTGAAGCACCTTGAGAAGTTTTATCATGTTAAAGGCGTTATACAAATATAAGTTGTTCTTGTTACTGACATGACCCCTCACTTTAAACTCCATCTGCCCGAAGTATGCCTACACTGGCCTCACTGTAGGCCAGTGAGCATAGGGATGATAGGGGGGAAAAGGAACTTGGTGCAAAGTTAAGATATGGGCACCAGTGTTTTGGATCATTTCAGGCATATGGAGAATAGAATGTGGCAGACCAGCCAGGAGGGTGATGGAATATTATGGCCATGTCCCTGCCATAACCTGTTAGTTTATAGTGAGTGTACATGAGTGTTCACATTGCTGTCCTCAGACCCTGAATTATTCATGTGTCTTAGGAATAGTTTATTATTTCTCATTATGACCCCTTGTTCAGATAGTTTCACTCGATCAATCCAATCAATCCATTAATCATGTTAAATGCGTCAATTACATCACACTTGAAGCTTCCATGCCAAAGGGTCAGAGCTAAGGACTCGAGGTGTATAAGTGTCCTAAATAACCCATCAGGAAGTTTTTACAATGCAATCCTTCCCAAAGTTTAACGTTATTCTTCTGCTCCTTCACCAAGTTTTCTCATTAATCTTTCATTTGATGTGAATCCAGGAAAAGTAAAGAGTCATGGAAGGGATGGACGGAAAAATCTGGATTTCGTTTGTGATCTCTGTTTGATATTCATCCCAGTGAAACTTGGGTGAAGAATTTCATTGGGACTGTTAATTTTAAAATGCTCTCGGCACTTTGGGAAACTGCAGTGTGATATTGCAAAATGTATTCAAGCACAAATATTCATACATGTATGTTACATAAATAAACATACAGAAGGGGATTCAACACCGTGCATTGCAGAGCACGATAGATTCCATTGGTTTCACCTCTGGGGCAGCTCGGCTTAAACACTGAAGCTGTCCCATGTCATTTTTGAATCCCTGCAATGTTGGACAAGGAAGCTAACATTTGTACATCTTCCGAATGTGCAGCCACAAGCTCATTTTGTAGAGACTCAGAGAAATGTTAGAGCATGGAAGGGGTCATTTCACCCGTTCTGTGTGTGCTGCATCTCTGGAGGAAAAATTCAGCTCGATCCATGCCCCCGCCTTCTTTCCGTAGCCCTGCACATTCTTCCATTTCAGATATTCGTGACATATTTTAATGACCCAGAGCTTGGTATACAGGGCACAGTTTCAAAGATTTCGGATAATATGGAACTTGGAGGCATTGTGAACTGTGAGGAGGAGAGTGTTGAACTGCAAAAGGACTTCGACAAGCTGGCGAAATGGGGGAGAGGTGACAGATGATGTTCAATGCGGAGTAATGTGAAGTGATACATTTTCGTAGGAAGTACATGGCGACAGTATTCAAACTAAAGGGTACAATTCTCAAGGGGGGTCAGGAGCAGAGGGCCCTGGGTGCATACGAGCATAAGTCACTGAAGTTGGTGGGAGAGGTAGAGAGTGTGGTTATTAAGGCAAACAGTATCCTGGGCTTTATTAATAGGGGCATAGAGTACAAGAGCAAGGAAGATATGTTGAACTTGTATTAAACACTAGATCGGCCTCAGCTGGAATACTGTGTCCAGTTCTGGGCAAAACACTTTAGGAAGAATATGAAGGTAATCCGGAGGGAAATTGCCAGCGGCGGATTCGCAGGGGGGAGATTTTGCAGGGGAGGGGGATTTTGCAGTGGCGAAATTTGCGAGGGGTGGAAATTAATGAAGGGGGGCATATTTGGGGGTGAGAAATTTTCGGGAGGTGGACTTTGTGGGAGGAATTTGGGTGGAGGGGGGATTTCCGGGGAGGGAGAGGGAAATTTGAGATGCAGAAATTTGCAGGGGGCAGAAATTTGTGGAGGGGGTGGTATTTGTGGGTGGAATGGTATTTGCAGCAGCACAATTTGTGGGAGGTGAAGTTTTCAGAGGTATTTGTGTGTGGGGGTGGATTTGTGGGAGGAATTTTGTGTTGGGGGATTTGTGGTGGAGAAGAATTGCCTGGGGTGGGGGGAGTTTCGTGGGTGGGGGTATATTAGCAAAGGAAGAATTTTGCAGGGGCAGGGGGGGAATTTGTGGGGGCGGGATGAAATCCAGACAGAGAGAGAAAGCCACAGAGGATGAGAGAGATAAATCACAAAGAGGGAAAGCCAGAAAGAGCCAAAGAAAGAGACAAAAAGAGTCGGAGAAATAGAGAAAAGACAGAAAAAGTCAGAGAAATTGAGAAAAGGTCGGAAAAGACAGAGCAATGGAGAAAAGGAAGAAAAAGTAGGAGAACTAGAGAAAAGGCAGAAAAAGTGAGAGAAATAGGGAAAAGGCAGATGTCGGCCCTGAAAGGTCGGTCAAGTAATGTTTTAGACCCAGCATGCTCTAAGGCAGCTAAAGATGGGCACAGGACTTGCTGAAGTAAGCTAACACACATGTCGAAGCTTGTGGTTAGGGATATGTGAACGTTAGACTTGACTGTTAAACAAGAATAGATTTTAAACTGGAACTACTATTAAAGCAGTGCTTTGAACTTCAAATTGGATTTCTGCCAGACATCTTCAGACCTTCAAGGCTGAAGCTTACCTCTTTGAAAATTCTTCATTTCCTTTCCACAGTTGAAAAACCAACTTTCAAAATAAATATACAAACTTTAATTTAAAATATAATTCAATTTTATACCCCACTCCTGGGTGCACAATCTTAAAAATTGAAATGGAGACACGCAAAGATCACTTTTCACCCTCATTCAATTCCAAACAAATTAGAAAATTGAAACCGTAATGATGGATTCAAAGTACCAGAATTGGCATCAAATTCCCTGTCTCGATTGAAATGAACACACACAAGTTCAATTAGTTCTCAACCAAAACATTTCTCAAGTTTCCCCACAAAATATACATGTGTAAAAACAGTACAGGTAACAGACTCATTCTTTCATCATCAAGGCCAGACAACAAAGAGGTAACGACTGTCCGTTCGACAGAATACAAGCTGCACATTCCAAGGACATACATTTCATTCGTGGAAGCTTCCAACATTCGCACATTCGACTCAAAAGACAGAGTGATACATCGTCATTTTATGTCACTCTTCCATAAACTTAATCATGGAGCCTTCTGGCCCGTGAAGATTCCCTGAATCCTTGACGAACAGTCTCTATCTCTCTTTCACATAACTCTCTCATGCAACTACCAATTGGAGTGGCCACTTGAAGTTTAGATGCGCGATTTGCCTGGTTTAGCCAGGCTTCTTCCCGATATTTCTGTCCAATGGGTCCCAGACCTTCCAACGCCTTTGCGGCATATTCAACACATTCGGGCCACTTACGGTTTACATTCTCGCTGAGCACTGTTTCCCATTCTGGCAGGTTATTCGTCATTTCCTACTCTCACAATTTAGTCAAAAGGCACGGGAGGTGACCGTGGTTGGGGTCTGGTGACAGTGCCCCACGGAAGGGAGGTGTATTGACTGCCTCTTCAGTCTTCCATGGTGATCTGTTGTTCATTAAATTCCAGTCCGATCCCTCCGAGTCAATGCTCAGGAGGTGAGCAGAACACCCCTCAAGGCTGATTTTCAGAGTTTACCCTTACCTATCAGCTGGTGAACGTTAACTCCCTACCGTTAAGATTTTTTTCCATAACGTCTGTGACCCGGACACGCTATGATTTAAATCAATCACTGAACCGTGCCCACCCAGGGATGCCAAAACGTTGACCCTATTCTTCTGTCGGGTATCAACAAACATGACAGTCAAAGATACACTAAAACCAAAGTCTCGTATAACTTCATCTTCTTTTGGGCCTCCTTATCTCGAGAGACAATGGATACGCGCCTGGAGGTGGTCAGTGGTTTGTGAAGCAGCGCCTGGAGTGGCTATAAAGGCCAATTCTGGAGTAACAGGCTCTTCCACAGGTGCTGCAGAGAAATTTGTTTGTTGGGGCTGTTGCACAGTTGGCTCTCCCCTTGCGCCTCTGTCTTTTTTCCTGCCAACTACTAAGTCTCTTCGACTCGCCACAATTTAGCCCTGTCTTTATGGCTGCCCGCCAGCTCTGGCGAATGCTGGCAACTGACTCCCACGACTTGTGATCAATGTCACACGATTTCATGTCGCGTTTGCAGACGTCTTTATAACGGAGACATGGACGGCCGGTGGGTCTGATACCAGTGGCGAGCTCGCTGTACAATGTGTCTTTGGGGATCCTGCCATCTTCCATGCGGCTCACATGGCCAAGCCATCTCAAGCGCCGCTGACTCAGTAGTGTGTATAAGCTGGGGATGTTGGCCGCTTCAAGGACTTCTGTGTTGGAGATATAGTCCTGCCACCTGATGCCAAGTATTCTCCGAAGGCAGCGAAGATGGAATGAATTGAGACGTCGCTCTTGGCTGGCATACGTTGTCCAGGCATCGCTGCCGTAGAGCAAGGTGCTGAGGACACAGGCCTGATACACTCGGACTTTTGTGTTCCGTGTCAGTGCGCCATTTTCCCACACTCTCTTGGCCAGTCTGAACATAGCAGTGGAAGCCTTACCCATGCGCTTGTTGATTTCTGCATCTAGAGACAGGTTACTGGTGATAGTTGAGCCTAGGTAGGTGAACTCTTGAACCACTTCCAGAGCGTGGTCGCCAATATTGATGGATGGAGCATTTCTGACATCCTGCCCCATGATGTTCGTTTTCTTGAGGCTGATGGTTAGGCCAAATTCATTGCAGGCAGACGCAAACCTGTCGATGAGACTCTGCAGGCATTCTTCAGTGTGAGATGTTAAAGCAGCATCGTCAGCAAAGAGGAGTTCTCTGATGAGGACTTTCCGTACTTTGGACTTCGCTCTTAGACGGGCAAGGTTGAACAACCTGCCCCCTGATCTTGTGTGGAGGAAAATTCCTTCTTCAGAGGATTTGAACGCATGTGAAAGCAGCAGGGAGAAGAAAATCCCAAAAACTGTGGGTGCGAGAACACAGCCCTGTTTCACACCACTCAGGATAGGAAAGGGCTCTGATGAGGAGCCACCATGTTGAATTGTGCCTTTCATATTGTCATGGAATGAGGTGATGATACTTAGTAGCTTTGGTGGACATCCGATCTTTTCTAGTAGTCTGAAGAGACCACGTCTGCTGACGAGGTCAAAGGCTTTGGTGAGATCAATGAAAGCAATGTAGAGGGGCATCTGTTGTTCACGGCATTTCTCCTGTATCTGACGAAGGGAGAACAGCATGTCAATCGTCGATCTCTCTGCACGAAAGCCACACTGTGCCTCAGGGTAGACGCGCTCGGCCAGCTTCTGGAGCCTGTTCAGAGCGACTCGAGCAAAGACTTTCCCCACTATGCTGAGCAGGGAGATTCCACGGTAGTTGTTGCAGTCACCGCGGTCACCTTTGTTTTTATAGAGGGTGATGATGTTGGCATCGCGCATGTCCTGGGGTACTGCTCCCTCGTCCCAGCACAGGCATAGCAGTTCATGTAGTGCTGAGAGTATAGCAGGCTTGGCACTCTTGATTATTTCAGGGGTAATGCTGTCCTTCCCAGGGGCTTTTCCGCTGGCTAGGGAATCAATGGCATCACTGAGTTCCGATTTGGTTGGCTGTATGTCCAGCTCATCCATGACTGGTAGAGGCTGGGCTGCATTGAGGGCAGTCTCAGTGACAGCATTCTCCCTGGAGTACAGTTCTAGGTAGTGCTCAACCCAGCGGTCCATCTGTTTGCGTTGGTCAGTGATTATGTCCCCCGATTTAGATTTGAGGGGGGTGATCTTCTTGATGGTTGGCCCAAGAGCTCTCTTCATGCCATCATACATTCCTCTGATGTTTCCGGTGTCTGAGGCCAGCTGAATATGACTGCATAGGTGTTGCCAGTAGTCGTTTGCGCAACGCCTAGCTGTTCTTTGTGCAGTACTTCTGGCTGCTTTAAGTGCTGCGGATGTTAAATCGCTGGGGGCTTTCTTGTAGTTCAAAAGTGCAATGCGCTTAGCGGCTATGACAGGTTCCAGCTCTTCATTATGAGATTGAAACCAGTCTGCATTTCTCTTCGCACTTTTGCCGTAGGTGGTCAAAGCTGACTCATAGATGGCGTCTCTGATGTGGGCCCACTTGGTCTCAGCATCCCCTGTGGGAGTGTTTTGAAGGGCTGTTACAAGTGAATTTAGAAATTTTTGTAACAGCTGTGGGTGAGAAATTCTGCTCGTGTTGATGCGCGGGTGGCCCTTCTGCTTGGAATGATGCAACTTCTTTGGTCTGAGTCTAACCTTGCTGCACACCAGGGAGTGGTCGGTGTCGCAGTCCGCACTGTGGAAGCTGCGTGTGATTTGAACACTGTTTAAGGCGGCTCGCCTTGTGACAATGAGGTCTAGCTGGTGCCAACGACGTGATCTTGGGTGCCTCCATGAAACCTGGTGACAGGGTTTAGTGTGAAAGAACGAGTTGGTGATGCAGAGGTTATGATAGGTACACAACTCAAGCAGTCTCTGCCCGTTCTCATTCATCCTTCCAACGCCATAGCGCCCAAGGCAGGAGGGCCATGAGTCATGGTCGGCCCCAACCCTGGCATTAAAGTCCCCCAGCAGGAATAGGTGTTCGGTGTTGGGGATGCTGCTAATGATGTTATGGAGTTGTTCATAGAACTGGTCTTTAGCTTCAGGTGCGGAACAGAGTGTTGGAGCATAGATGCTGAGTAGGTGTACTGGACCAGAGGTGGTGAGCAGTCGGATGGACAGTATGCGTTCCGAGCCATTTGAGGGAGGCTCTATCATGCTGAGCAAGGAGTTTCTGATGGCGAAGCCCACTCCATGCTGTCTTGGTTCTTCAGGATCCCTGCCCTGCCAGAAGAAGGTGTAGTCTTGCTCTGCTAGAGAGCCACTCGCGGGGAGGCGAGTCTCCTGAAGTGCTGCAATGTCCACATTGAGTCTACTGAGCTCGTTGTTAATGATGGCGGTCTTCCGAGAATCGTTGATTTGTGTAAGGTCTTCCGACAGGCCAGGACACATAGTTCTGACGTTCCAGCTTGCAAAGCGAAGGGCTGGTACCTTCTTTCCTTTTTTCATGTTGTTTGGTGCGGTGTATCAGTCCACCTTTCGGGCAATGACCCTGAGCTCCAAGCACCCATTGAAGCAGGCAGACTGTGGCGGGACAGAACCTTATTGACCGGGGGCTGCCCGGTTTGAGGCGGGCGGTAGCTGTCCAGTGAGGTGCAATGACCTCTCCCACCGACAAAGGCAACCCGTGGCGCCCAGTTTCTACGCCAATTTATCTGGACTTATAACCCGTAACTGCTGCCTTCCGTGTTGTTTCAGTCGCTGTGAGGCAACTATGGAGTGACCTCTCCATGGCGCATGCCTGGGCAAATTTATGGAGGTTGAGAGTTGCCCAGTCGTCAAAACCCCCCTCTCGGCCTTTCTGGTGGGGTCCAAAGGAGTGCAGGACACGACGTTTGGCACCAGTATGGCTGCAGGAACTGCCGGAAACATGCCAAAGGTGACACATGACCGCCTACGGGGTTCCGCTCCGGATTTTCTGTTAGGGTTTACTCCCTTAGCCTTGGTCTCTCCCGAGACGCCCACAAGGCAGTGGGGTTGTTGGGGCCCCTACACAGGTGTAGGATGGTGCCGGTGGGAGGAGGGGATGCAAGGGGGAGGGGTAGAGGGAGGGGGTGGGGGGGGTGCAGGGGAAGGTGGTGCGGGGTGAAGATGGTGCGAGGGGGGGGCGGGCTGGGACGGGGTTGTGAGGGGGTGAGCTGAGAGGGTGGAGCAGGGAAGGGGACGGGGGTGGGGGGGGTGGAAGGGGGGTAAAGGGGGGTAAAGGGGGGGAGGGGGGGTGGAATCTGGTGCAGGTAATAAGCCATATCCTCAGTGCCCACCATCGACGTCCGGAAAGCTCATCCACGTCCTTCGGGAGGTGAAGCATCATTTGGCAGACTTAGAGGTGATTACATTTGCTAAGGGTTTTTTTTGCAGTGGTTTAAATAAAGGCATGCAGCATTGCCGACAGTGCGCTGCAGATGCTCTCCGAGCCATCTCCCGCGGGCGCTTTGAAGTTGCGGCCGGGGGTGCCGTTCGTGGATGTTTTGGGTGTTCGGGGCACCTTTTCACAGGACTTCTCTCGGGTCCCGCAGCTCCTTCTTCACCTCAATGGACTTACCG
This sequence comes from Heterodontus francisci, assembly GCF_036365525.1. Classification (NCBI taxonomy): domain Eukaryota; kingdom Metazoa; phylum Chordata; class Chondrichthyes; order Heterodontiformes; family Heterodontidae; genus Heterodontus; species Heterodontus francisci. Next base: position 2,193,497 of record NW_027142032.1, on the reverse strand, counting down.
CATGCCGTGGCTGCAGACACTCTGGACTGTGAGGACAGCAGGATCGGAGATTAAAGTATCGGCAGCTGTTCTCGTCAGTTTCATCATCTTATTAGTACTAAAATCACTTAAAGCATACAAATACTTACAACAAACTTATTTAGACACCAAATAAGTACAAGTCTCACTTCTTGTACACGATACTACCCGTCAACACAGAGGTGATCAGTCTGTTGTCACGGTTGATCACTACGCCTCCAGACTCAGGGTCCTACATTTGGGAATTGTTCCTGTGTTCTTGCAGGGAATACCCTCCAGTGTTACCCCCTGTATATTCTTTGAAGGTTCCTTGCTCAACCCATGACTCACATGCTGTTCCTTTGCACAAACCTGAAAGCCTTATTTCGTCTCCGGCAAGCATCAGCCATTTGGCCACCTTAACAGAAGTCTAGACTTGTTTACAATAACCACCATTCGTTCCCTTATATCTGTTCCTCTTTTATCTATTCTTGTTCAACACTCTAGTCTAATGGTCGCATATCCCTAACCACAAGCTTTGACATTTCTGTGAGTTTACTTCAGCAAGTTCAGCGCTTATGTTGAGCTGCCTTGCGGCATGCTGGGTATAATGTATTCCTTCACCAACCTTTCAGGGCTTACATGGGCTATGGGGAAAGAGTGGCGCAGTGGGATTAGTTTGGGGATTGATTGAGGGCTATGGGGAGATGGGATAGTGGGATTAGTTTGGGGATTGATTCAGGGCTATAGGGAGAGAACGAGATAGTAGGATTAGTTTGTGATTTATAAAGGGATATGGGGAGAGAGAGAGGCATTTGGATCAGTTTGGGCATTGATACAGGACTATAGGGGAGCGCAGGGCAGTGGGGTTAGTTTGGGAGTTGTCTGGATGAAGGGCTGAATGTCTTCGTTATGCACTGAAGCCCTCTGATTCTGTTGAACATTTAGCTCGACAAAGTTGTGTGCAGAAACTGATGTTGCGCTCGGGAACATTGAATCAAATGTCATGTTAACTGGGAAAAATTGCAAAGCATTTTCACTGGACTGGGATTGTGCTGATTTACGGTGTACCAATCTTAAACTAACCTGGTGCTAAATGGGCAGGAACTGAAAGCACTCAAGTGAATGCATTTAAAGGAAAGGGGTTCTAGGCCCTGGGGAAGGTGCAAAATTGATTTATGAACACGATACCAGAACTGAGAGGTTTCACCTATTGGGAGAAACTGAACAGACTGGGGGTCTTTACACAAGAAAGGAGGAGGCTGAGGGGTGACCTGATAGAGGTCTTTAAGATTATGAAAGGGTTTTGATAGGGTCGACGTAGAGAAGATTTTCCCATTTGTGGGCGAGACCAGAAATATAGGGCTGTCAATATAAGATAATCACTAATAAATCCACTGTGGGGGATTTCAGGAGAAACATTTTTTAGATTAGATTAGAGATACAGCACTGAAACAGGCCCTTTGGCCCACCGAGTCTGTGCCGAACATCAACCACCCATTTATACTAATCCTACACTAATCCCATATTCCTACCAAACATCCCCACCTGTCCCTATATTTCCCTACCACCTACCTATACTAGTGACAATTTTATAATGGCCAATTTACCTATCAACCTGCAAGTCTTTTGGCTTGTGGGAGGAAACCGGAGCACCCGGAGAAAACCCACGCAGACACAGGGAGAACTTGCAAACTCCACACAGGCAGTACCTGGAATCGAACCCGGGTCCCTGGAGCTGTGAGGCTGCGGTGCTAACCACTGCGCCACTGTGCCGCCCTGATATTTCCCCAAAGAGTGGGGAGAATGTGGAACTCGCTATCACAGGGAGTGGTTTGGGGCAAATCACAGAGATGCATTTGAGGGGGAAGCTGAATAAACGCACGAGGTAGAACAGAATAGAAGGGCATGTTGACGCGGTAGGGGTGGGGGGAGAGATGAAGAGGGGGCAGGGAGGAGTCTCGTGTGGAGCAGAAACACCGACATGGTTTATTTGCCTCCGTTCCCTGTTCCTCTGGGCTCTGTCCCTCCAGACGCACCTTTATTATGATGAAAAAGTTCAACAATGTATATTTTATCACCTGCATCCTTCATGTGTGATATCTGAGAGTGTGCTATTTAATTTAATGTCGTTTGTCTTGTTATGATCCCCGTGGAGACCAACAAAACAAAAGAACTGAATTTGTTGAACAACCCAAAAGAAAAACAGACAAGATTTAACTTTTATAAATTTTACCTGAAAAATCAAACCAAAATCAACATAACTTAAACATGATTTAACCGACAAATCACTGTCAATATATATTTTACGAATTGCACAGTAACTATCAGATGCGACCCAGATGGGTCTCATGGATTTACTAGGCACCAATTGCAATCAAAAAATTCTTCAGAACTGTGAACATGTTCAGGTACATCTCCGGTTTCGTTATTCCCAAGATGAAGCTAGAGCCTCCTCAGCTTTGCTTGCAACACTCTTTATCCCTGCACTCAGTGACAACCCTGTGCACTGTCTGACCTGGTATGAATAATAATAACTTTAAGTAACAGAAACCTGAATCCCATCTTCACTTTCTTTCGCTTGTGGGCGCTCCACTCCAGACTGATCTGACTTCGGATGGCTTTGTCTGTTTTATCTGGTTCCAACTAGTTTCTGTTTCCCCATCAACCTGAAGTGTTAGTTTCAGTTTCTCCTTCAGTTTTTGTTTTACTTTCAGTTCGGGTCTGTCTCAGAGAGAGAAAAGGAACAGGCTTTGAAATTGGGGTCAGTGCACCTAACCGAACATCCGATAAGACATATGTCCAGACAACAGCTGGCACGGACACCGCTGCCACTGGTCCTTCAAACTGTACATTGAATTCAGTGTTCTTGGTCCCTTTCTCTCTCTCTTCCATTGAGCTACCTCTTTCTATCATTTCCCTCCTAGTCCACGGTAAAAGACCAGCAATCTTTTGCTCGTCCAAAAGGATGGTGCTCTGCGCCCTCACTCATAACAAGTCCCGTTTGCCAATCACTCCCACTGTGCTTGCTGATCGACACATAGATAAGCTGGCAAAATGGGCAGACAGGGTCAGATTCAGGTCAATATAAAGAAGTGGGAGGTGATGCATTTTGGCAGAAGGGATAGGTAGATGTAGTAAAGACTGAACGTCACAGTTCTAAAGATTTTGCAGGGACGGGGTTCCTGTGCATTGATATCAGTTAGTGGCAGGACGTATTGACAGAGTTCTTAACAAAGCATGTGGGACCATGGGCTTCGTAAAGAGAGTGTCTTGTATGCCCCACACTGCCACGAATAAGGCACATTAATTTCATCACATGAGGATGGACTTTTCCACTGTTGCTTGAGTAAAGAAAGAACTTCGTTCAAAAAATAACACCAGACCCTTGACTGTAAATAAATTTGCATAGCAACGGACAGTACTTGGAGAGGACGAAGGGACTACTCCCTGCTCCAATTTAATCCGCAATGGACTTTTGATTACCAGGCGTTGAAAATGGAGTGGTTAGCATTCCAGGTTAACTGCAAAGATGGCCGAATACACAAACAGACGTGGTCAGACCAGTTTCGTCACATAACTAACTCGCTGTTGGAGATTTTGTTTTGAATTTTTACATGCCACAGAGTTTTAAAAAGTCAGAAAACTGTTTGCTCCTGGACTGGAAAATACCTCTCTCCTGTCTACTCCCATCTCTTTCTCACGGAACTCAAAACGTTGAAAACACATGACCACCAAGAGAGAAAAGTCTCCTACAGTGAAAAATATTCAAGAAGATTATTGGGCCCCAATGAAAAGCAAGGCCAAATTGTCAATCAAAAGACTACTTTGAGGTCTCAGCAAAGTAAAAAAAATCCCTCCTCAGAGATTGCCTGAAACCTCTGTATTTTTTCTTCTGCTCTTTTCTGTCTCTGTTTCAGGTGAGTGTTCTGTATGCATGCTAATATGGGGTGTGGCGTGTATCGATAGGAATTAATCGAATTAGAGTTTAAGTTTACGTTTTAATATATTTCAGTTCTCTTCTTTAAACCTAAGGTTGGTACTCATTTCTTTGCCTTATAATTGGAAAACAGTGAACAAGGATTCACCAAGGGGGAGCTCAAAGCACGGCATGTTTAAAATTAAATCCTGTTGCAACAAGACCAGCTGAATGCTGAAAGAGATCCCTGGACACATTTCTCACCTGGCCGGAGCAAGAAGCATTGAATACAAAAGCAGGGAAGTTACGCTGAACCTTTATAAATCTCCAGTTTGGCCCCAACAGGAGTATTGCATCCAGCTCTGTTTGGAGGGATGTGAATGTCCCTGAGAGGATGCAGGGGAGATTTACCAGAATGGTTCCTGTGATGGGAGATTTTAGCTGCATGGTTCGTTTGGAGAAGCTGGGGTTGTTCTCCTTGAAGCAAAGGAAATTGAGAGGAGATTTGATCGAAGTACAAAATTATGACAGATTTAGAAAGGATGGACAAAGAAAACTCTTCCCATTAGCTGATGGTGCAAGTTCGACGGGACACAGATTTTAGGTTTTGGCTAAGAGAAAGAATGGGGAGGGAAAGGGGGTGCTGGGGAGAGAATGGGAGGAGGAACATATTTCATGAATCGAGTGGGGAATGGGATGGACTGGAATGATCTACGGGGAGCTAGCATGGACTCAATGGGCCAAGTGGCCTCTTTCTGTGCCGTAGACATACAGTATTATGAATGCTCCCATTTTATTTTGTCAAATGCTGTGTTTAAAAACTGAAAAAAAGGATTCCATAGATGCTGGACTCTTCATTTTTACAAAAGGTTATCGGAAGGTCTTCTGGACTTGGCTTGGAAAACACAGTTACTGGAAGGCACCTGTTTTCAGATAAATGCCCAGTAAGGGGGGGGGGGGGGGGGGCGGGGGTTTGTTCTGATTTGGGGAAGATGTGTCCGGAGAAGGGAAGGGTCACGATTTCTAGAGATCAGGAGGGTTGATTTTGTTTTTTTTGGTTTCACTTTGGACAGGTAGTTGGGGTATGGACAGTGTTCAGAAACTGAGTTAAAATTCAACCTGCCAAGGACAAACCCCTACATAGAACATAGAACATTACAGCACAGTACAGGCCCTTCAGCTCTCGATGTTGCGCCAACCTGTGAAACCATCTGACCTACACTATTCCATTTTCATCCATATGTCTAGCCAATGACCACTTAAATGCCCTGAAATTTGGCGAGTCTACTACAGTTGCAGGCCGGGCGTTCCACGCCCCTACTACTCTCTGTGTAAAGAAGCTACCTCTGACATCTGTCCTATATCTATCACCCCTCAAATTAAAGCGATGTCCCCTCGTGTTTGCCATCACCATCCGAGGAAAAAGGCTCTCACTATCCACCCTGTCCAACCCTCTGATTATCTTATTTGTCTCTATTAAGTCACCTCTTCTCCTCCTTCTCTCTAACGAAAACAACCCCAAGTCCCTCAGCCTTTCCTCGTAAGACCTTCCTTCCATACCAGGCAACATCCAAGTCAATCTCCTCTGAACCTTTTCCAAAGCTTCCACATCCTTCCTATACTGCGGTGACCACAACTGCACGCAATACTCCAGGTTCGGCCGCACCAGAGTTCAGTACAGCTGCAGCATGACCTCGTGGCTCCTAAACTCGATCCCCCTACTAATAAAAGCTAACACACCATTTGCCTTCCTAACAGCTCTATTAACCTGGGTGGCAACTTTCAGGGATTTATGTACCTGGACACCAAGATCTCTCTGCTCATCTACACTACCAAGAATCTTCCCATTAGCCCTAACTCAGCCTTTTCCAGCTCTTTTAAAAGCTCTGAGAATCGAATGTAAGAAATAGAGAAATTGATGCTGCATTTCTCCTGCAAGGCCTACCTGAAACGCCTGTTGTCGCATTTCTTCTGGAAAGCCTACCCCAGCTGATGTTCAACGTCGCCGAAAAAAACGGTCTGGGAAGGTCCCAGTCCATGTGCATTTGGGAAAGCAAAGAAAAACAAAGGACATCTGACGTCTTTCCGTATCTTTTTTTTTTCTTCAAGAATTAGCAAGCATTTGGCAAAGTATTTTTTTTATCTGTTTTTTTAATAATTGTGACCTAAAGATATAATCTCATGTTTCTTTCGGATATCTGGTACATGCATGTGTGTGAGGGGCTAAGGTAAAAAGGGAACTTTCATATTTCAATCTGTGTGTCACTGCTTTGCGTCATTACTCGTTATGTCTTGTTGGATGATAATCTGATAATTTTGTTGTTTATTCAAGAAACCTGATTGTATTTTATTTTGGGGTTAAAACTATAGTCGACAATTGACCGGATCGGGCAACTGGGTAAAAAATTTAAATATTTTTTGTGATCTGCGCAGAACTAGAACTAGAAATAGAAAAATAGTGCTCTCCGCCCTCCTCGGCCTTAAGAACACAGTACCAAATGCAATTACCCACCTTCCCATCTCAGTCCAGATGTATCTTTATTGAAACTTTAGTACAGTCACTCTCTCTGGCATGTGGCGGAAAGCACGAGAGCTTTATAGACCTCTTGTCATGCGCAAAGTTCCAGACAATTCATTAGATCCTGCTCACCGTTATTATGAACAAGACCCAAAGATATTTGATGCTTCCTACAAAAGGTCACATGCCAAACTGTCCCCACATTCTGTCAAATTATTTCCCTTGTGATGAGCATATTCAGCCCTTCTCCTCTCGCAATGTATAGGTAAACATTAGTCAAATAGACATGAATCAGACACTAAACACCACAGTCAACTAAATTGTACCCTGACACATTAATTCTAAAGTGTCCTTGAAATGAACTACTTTAATAATTTCATTGCTTCCAGCCCCAGTAAATGTATCATTCTATTTTCTTGTCAGTCCATCTATCTGAATTTCTGTCTGTCTGTCTACCTTTGTGTCTCTCTCTCTAGCCACATTTTTATCTGTCTCTCTGTCTCACCATCTGTCTCTCTCTGACCATCTGTCAGCCTGTCTATTTATCTATCGACAGTGAGACGTTGGAAAATGTTGACGTCTGAAGGGACCAGGGTGTCCTTGTTCACTGAGTCACTGAAAGCTAGCATGCAGGTGTAGCAAGCAGTTAGGAAGGCAAATGGTATGTTGGCCAACTTAATCCGTGGGATGGCGGGATTGTCTTTTGAGGAGAGGATGAAGAAACTGGGCCTCTATTCTCTAGAGTTTTGAAGAATGAAAGGTGATCTGGTTGAAACGTACAAAAAATCTTACATGACGTGACAGGGTAAATGGAGATTGGATGTTTACGCTGGCTGGTGAGCCGAGAAGCAGGGGACACAGTCTCAGAAGAGGGGGCAGACCGTTTAGGACTGAGATGAGGAGGAATTTCTTCACTCAGACGGTGGTGAATCTGTGGCATTCTCTACCCCAGAGAGCAGTGGAAGCTCAATCATTGAGCATGTGCAAGACAGAAATCGATGGATATCTGGATACTAATGGCATCAAGGGAAATGATGATAGCGCGGGAAAGTGGCATGGAGGTACATGATCAGCCATGCTCTAACTGAATGACAGAGAAGGTTCGATAGGTTAAATAGCCTACTCCTGTTCCTATGCTCCGATGTTCCCATATTCCGATACGAGAGCACATGACATTTAATTCACCGAGCAGGTTCTGCTGACTCAAGTCTGATATGCATATATGCAACAGAAGATGATTTGTAATTTGAAACAGATAGTAATAAAATCAAACTGAATTGCAGGCAGTATCGACCAAAACAGAGAAACAAATGAAAGCCATAACCCGGATACACAGCAGCAGTTCAACTGCATTGCTGCAATTCCAAAAATGAATGCAATCCAACTTCACATATCAATTTGCATGTGAGTCACATGGTGCCTCGCTCTCTCACACACGCCCATATACACTGAAGACGAGCGACGCAAATAAGTATAGATAGTGCATCTTAAATATAGTTTCTTTCACACTGCAGCATCTTCATCGTCCTTTCCAACAGAAGATACTCCTTCGATAACATCGCCTGTCAAACGAGAAAGAAAATGGTTATCAAAAGGGTGCTTCAGCAAGTCGCTGATATCCTCATGACACTGGTGGACTATATATAGTTACAAAAGTGTCTCTGTGTTTTGTTAAATATATTTTTTGAGGATTCATTTTTGAAAGAATGAAGAAACATTAAACTTTGGGCTTGCCAAAGGGGGTCATGTAAAGGCCGCATGACTTTGGAGAAACAGTCCCTGGAAATATTTTCTAAAAGGGGCCCTGATAGGTCTTGTGAGGAAGCAAGCCTTTCTGGGAAACCACCTGACTTCTAGCTCACTAAACGACAGAGAGCTTTGGACACCTGGAGCAATTGTTTACAAAGAAGTGATAGGCCAAGTTTGATACAGGGCAAACGTTGACCTCCTACTGTCGGTTTCTCTTTTGAATTGTTTTGAGCTGGGGTTGAACTGTATAAGAAGGCAGAGAACATCCAAGGAGAGAAGAGAATTCCCAATGATGGAGTGAAGACCACAACCCAGCTGAGGTTCCCAGCACCTCTCTAAAAGACCCTGAGCTGTCCACTGTGTCAACTCATCCGTCTCCTGTCATTGAATAAATTCCTGCTAAGTTATTTCTCAATACTGCCTGAAAAGAACTGTTCAAGAAGGTCCCAGTGACCTGTCTACATGTACTCGGAGGGCAGACTGTATGCCAGTTTTGGGAACACAAGATATCTCATCTGCTGCTTCTTCAAGAATTAACAAATATTCAGCCCAAGTGTTTTTTTGTCTGTAACAGGGCTCTTAAAAGCAAAAAAAATATATTTTTCCCGTTAAACGGTGTATCTGTGTATGACTGTGAGGGGTGAAGGTAAAAAGGGCACTTTAGAATTTCAATCTGTGTGTTTATGTTTCACGTCATTACTGGTTATGCCTTATTTAATAATAAACCGATAATATTGCTGTTTATTAAACAAATCTGGCTGGTGTGTTTTATTCTGGGAGCGGAGTGGAACGGAGCTCTTCCAGCGCGCCCGAGTTTTGCCAAAAATCCAACAGTGATGTCAGAGGAGAGCTGCAAGCTGATCGGTTGGTGAGTCTTGGCTGTTAATGCATTTAAATATGTCACAAAATAAGAGGATTTTATTTGTTGTTGAAGAAAACCCCGCTGTTGATAATGTGAGTGCTACTAAAGTGTTTTTTTTAAATTCAGTGTAGCTTATGAAGGATTTTAGATTGGAATGGGTAGAACACGGCCCCTAGCATTCTTTAACGAAGGGAATAACTAATTGATCTAAGGGTAAGTCATGACAGGAGAGTTCAGCCCCGTGATATGCTCTTCCTGCGCTATTTTGAAAGTCAGGGATGCTTCCAGTGTCTCTGATGACCATGTGTGCAGCAAGTGTATCTATCTGCAGCTACTGACTACTTGCATTACGGAGCTGCAGCTGCGGGTGTGTTCACTGTGGAGCATCCGCTATGCCGAGGACGTCGTGGATAGCACGTTTAGTGAGGTGGTCACACCACAGATAATGGCTGCACAGGCAGACAAGAGATGGTGACTACCAGAATGAGCAGTACCCGCAAGCAGGTAGTGTAGGAGTCCCCTGTGGCCATACCCCTCTCACACAGACATACCACGTTGGATACTGTTGGGTGTGGGGGGGGGGGGGTAATGAATTCCCAGGGGAAAGCAGCAATATCCATGTTCGTGGCACCACGGAGGGCTCTGCTGCACAGCAGGGGAGGAAAAGTGGTGGAAGAGCATTAGTGATAGGGGATTCGATTATGAGGGGTGCAGACAGGCGTTTCTGTGGCTGCAAACGAGACTCCAGGATGATATATTGCCTCCCTGGTGCTCGGGTCAAGGATGTCTCGGAGTGGCTGCAGGACATTCTGAAAGGAGAAGGTGAGCATCCAGAGGTCGTGGTCCATATTGGTACTAACGACATAGGCAGGAAGAGAGATGAGGTCCTGCAAAGTGAATATAGGGAGTGAGGCAGAAGGATAAAATGCAGGACCTCTAGGGTTGCAATCTCAGGATTACTCCCTGTGCCACGTGCAAGTGAGAGTAGGAATAGGAGGATAAGGCAAATGAATGCGTGGCCGAAGAGCTGGTGTAGGCGGGAGGGCTTCAGCTACTTGGATCATTGAGATCTCTTCTGGTGCAGAGGTGACCTGGACAAGAAGGACGGGTTGCATCTAAACTGTAGGGGGACCAATATCCTTGCTGGCAGGTTTGCTAGTACTGCTCGGGAGGGTTTAAACTAGTCTGGCAGGTGGGGTGGCACCCAAAGTAGTAGTCTCTCCTATGAGATAGATGAGGCAAATGTAAAGATTAAAGCAAGCAAGTCGAGTAGGCAGGCCGGGAAGGGGCAGAACAGGGAGCGTGGAAGGTCTGGTAGGTTAAACTGCATTTACTTTAATGCAAGAAGCCTTAAAGGTAAGGCAGATGAACTCAGAGCATTGCTCGGTAGATTGGAATTGTGATATTATAGCTATTACGGAAACGTGGTTGTGGGATGGGCAGGACTGGCATCTGAATGTTCCTTGATATGGATGCTTCCGGTGTTGCAGAGGTGGAGGTAAGAGAGGAGGGGGAGTTGCACTATTGATGAGGGAGGACATCACGACAGTATTTAGAGAGGATATCCCGTGGGGAACGTCCAACTAGGTGATGTGGGTAGAACGTAGACATAAGAAAGGGGTGATCATTTTGATGGGATTATAATATAGCCCCCCACCCCCACCCCCCAATAGTCAGAGGGAAGTGGAGAAGCGTATATGTAGGGAAATGACAGATAGGTGTACGAATTACAGGGTTGTAATAGTAGGTAACTTCCCTAATATTGACTGGGACTGCCTTATTGCTAAGGTATCAGATGGAGAAGAATTTAAGTATGTCCAGGATAATTTTCTGAAACAGTATGTGGTTGGCCCTAGTAGAGAAGGGGTTACACTATTACTATAGTATCTCCAAAGGGAGAGTGACTGAGTGGGTCTGATATTATTTTTTTCTCCACTGTGAGTGTCACTGAAGGGGTCTGCGTTATCGTTTCTCCACAGGGAGAGTCAGTGAGTGAGTTTGTTATTCTATTATCTCCACAGGGAAAGCGACTGAGTTGGTCTGATATTACGTTTTCTCCACTGGGAGAGTCTCTGAGTGCGTCTGTTATTTTACTACATCCGCAGGGAGCTTCACTGAGTGTGTCTGTTATTATATTATCTCCAGGGAGAGAGTCACTGAGGGGGCCTGATACGACAGAATCTCCAGAGGGACCGTCACTGAGTTAGTCTGTTATTATGATATTTCCACAGGGATAGTGACTGAGTGGGTCTGTTATTATTTGATCTCCACTGGAGAGACTCTGCGTGGGTATGTTAATCAGGCATCTCAACAGGGATAGTCAATGATAGGGTATAACATTGTTGGATGCCCACAGTGAAGGTGGCTGAGATGGTCTGTTATCATAGTTTCTCCACAGGGAGAGTGACGGAGCGGACCTGTTATTGCAGTATCTCCACAGGGAGATTGACTGAGTAGATCTATTATAATATTGCAACTGGGAGAGTCACTGAGTGTTTCTCTTCTTATGGTATCTCCACAGCGAGAGTGAATGAGTGTGAATGTTATTAAAGTATCTCCATAGGGAGAGTCACTGAGTGCGTCTGTTACTTTAGTACCACCATAATAAGTTGCAGGAAGTGGTAGTTTTATTATAGTATCTCCACAGGAAGGTCACTGAGTGGGTCTGTTATTGTTGTATGTCCACAGGGAAAATCACTCAGTGGGTCTGTTATTTTAGTATATCGGCAGGGTGAATCCCACAGTGGGTCTGTTATTTTAGTATCTCCGCATGGAGAGTCAATGAGTGGGTCTGTTATTATGGTAACTCCACAGGGAGAGTCACAGAGTGGGTCTGTAATTTAGTATATCCACTGGGAGAGTCACTGAGTGGATCTGTTATTGCAGTATCGCCACAGGGAGAGTGACTGAATGTGTGTTATTGAAGTACCTCCACTGGGAGAGTCACTGAGTGGGTCTGTTATTCCAGTATCTCATCAGCTAGAGTCAACATGTGCATCGAATATTATAGCATCTCCACAGGAAGGATTACTGAGTGGATTTGTTCTGAATGTATCTCCACAGCGAGTGCGTCTGTTATCATAGTATTTCCTCAAGAAGAGTGACTGAGTGGTTTGTTATTATATTATCTCCCAGGGAGGGTCACTGATTGGTCTGTTATTACACTATCTCCACAGGGAGGGTCACTGAGTGTGTCTGTTGTTGCAGTATCTCCACAGCGAGAGTCACTAAAAGGGTCTGTTATTACAGCATCGCCACAGGGAGAGTGGCTGAGTGTGTCTGTTATTATTGTATCTCAACAGGGCGAGTGACTGGGTGGGTCTGTTGATAAGTATCTCCACAGGGAGTGTCACTAATAGGGGATGTTATTCTGGGATCCAAACTGTGAGGGAGGCTCAGATGGTCTGTTATTATGTTTTCTCCACAGGGAGAGTCACCGATTGGGTCTTTGATTATTGTATCTACACCGTGATTGTCCCTGCATGGGTCTGTTATTTTAGCATCTACACTGGGAGAGTCGCTGAGTGGTTCTGTTATTATTTGATCTCCACTGGGAGAGTCATTGATTGGGTCTGTTATTATAGTATCTCCACAGGAGAAAAACTGACTGTGTCTTTTATTAAGGTCTCTCCACAGAGAGAGTCACTGAGTTGGTCTTTAATCAGGCATCGCCACAGGGGCAGTCACTGATAGGGAATGTCATTATAGAATCCCCACTGTGAAGGTGGCTGAGATGGTCTGTTATTACTTTATCTCCACAGGGAGAGTCACAGAGTGGGTCTGTTGTAGTATCTCCACAGGGAGAGTGACTGAGTGGGTCTGTTATTATAGCATCTCCACAGGGAGTGGCTGAGCGGGTCGGTTATTATTGTATCTCCACAGGGCGAGTAACTGAGTGAGTATTTTGTTTAGTCGCTCTGCAGGGAGGGTCACTAATAGGGTATGTTATTGTAGGATCCCCACTGTCAGGGAGGCGGAGATGCTCTGTCATTATTTTTGCTCCACAGCCAGAGTCACTGAATGGGTCTGTTATTATAGTACCTCCACAGGGAGAGTGACTGAATGGGTCTGTCATTATTGTATCTCCACAGTGGAGTGATTGAGTGGGTCTGTTGATTAGTATCTCCACAGGGTGGGTAACGAATAGGGTATGTTATTGTAGGATCCCCACTGACAGGGAGGCGGAGATGCTCTGTCATTATTTTTTCTCCACAGGCAGAGTCACTGAGTGGGTCTTTGATCATAGTATCTATACTGTGATTGTCACTGTGTGGGTCTGTTATTTTAGTGTCTACACTGGTAAGTCGCTGAGTGGTTCTGTTATTATTTGATCTCCACTGGGAGAGTCACTGATTGAGTCTGTTAATATCGTACCTCCACAGGGAGACTCAATGAGTGTGTCTGTTATTATAGTATCTCCAAAGGTAGAGTCACTGAGTGTCTCTGTTATTATAGTACCTCCAAAGGTAGAGTCACTGAGTGTCTCTGTTATTTAGTACCTCCACAGGGAGAGTGACTGAGTGGGTCTGTTATTATTTTATGTCCACAGGGGAAGTCACTGAGTGGTTCTGTTATTGCAGTATCTCCACGGGGATAGTCACTGAGTTGGTCTGTTATTTTAGTAACTCCACAGGAAGAGTCATGCAGTGCGTCTGTTATTATAGTATGTCCACAGGGAGAGTGACTGAGTTGGTCTGTTCGTATAGTATCCCACAGGGAGAGTCATTGAGTGGTTCTGTGACTTTAGTAACTTCACAGGAAGAGTGGCGGAGTGGGGCTGAAATTCTTGTATCTCCACGGACAGAGTCACTGAGTGGATCTGTTATTACAGTATCGCCACAGGGAGAGTCACTGAGTGGGTATGTTATTATAGTAACTCCATAGGGAGAGTCACTGAGTGGGTCTGTTATTTCCCTATCTCCGTGGATAGAGTCACTGAGTGGATCTGTTCTGACAGTATCTCCGCAGGGAGAGTGACTGAGTGTCTTTGTTACTATTGTACCTCTGTTGCTATTGTTACTATTCCACCGGGAGTGTCACTGAATGAGTCAGTTATTGCAGTAGCTCCTCTGTTAGAGTCACTGAGTGTGTCTGTTATCATAGTATTTACACAAGAAGAGTAAATGAATGGTTCTGTTATTATATTATCTGCACAGTGAGGTGACGGATTGGTCTGTTATTATAGTAGCTCCGGAGGGAATGTCAGAGAGTGGGTCTGTTATTATAGTATCTCCACAGCGAGAGTCACTGATGGGGTATGTCAATATAGGATCCCCACAGTGAAGGTGGCTGAGATGCTCTGTTATTACTTTATCTCCACAGGGAGAGTCACTGAATGATTGGGTCTGTTATTGCAGTATCTCCACAGGGAGAGTTACGGAGTGGTTCTGTTATTATAGTATCTCCACAGAATGAGTGGGTGAGTGGCACCTTTATTACAGTATCTCCACAGGGAGAGTCACGGAGTGGGTCTATTTCTATAGCATCACCACAGGCGAGTGACTGCATGAGTCTGCTATGCTATCTCCACAAGGAGAGTCACTGAGTATGTCTGTTATTATGATATCTCCACAGGGAGAGTCACTCATGGGTCCGTTATTATTAAATCACCACAAGGAGAGTCGCTGAGTATGACCGATATTATGGTATCTCCACTGCGGGAGTGACGGGTTGGGTCTCTCTTTATAGTATCTCCACAGGGCGAGTGACTAAATGGGTCTGTTATTCCAGTATTTGCTCCGTTAGAGTCACTGAATGTGTTTGTTATCATAGTATTTCCACAAGAAGAGTGAATGAATGTGTTTTTATTATATTGTCCCCACTGGGAGATCACTGTTGGATCTGTTATTATAGTATCTCCACAGGGAGAGTCACTGAGTGGGTCTGCTATTATGGTATCTCCACTGGGAGAGTCACTGAGTGGGTCTTTTATTATGGTATCTCTTCAGGGAGAGTCACTGAGTGGGTCTGTTATTATAGCATCTCCACAGGGAGAGTCACTGAGTGGGTCTGCTATTATGGTCTCTCCACTGGGAGAGTCACTGAGTGGGTCTTTTATTATGGCATCTCTTCAGGGAGAGTCACTGAGTGGGTCTGTCATTATAGTATCTCCACAGGGAGATTCACTGAGTGGGTCTATTATTATTGTGTCTCCACGGATAGTGTCACTGAGTGGGTCTGTTATTATTGTATATCCTCGGATAGAGTCACTGAGTGGGTCTGTTGTTATAGTATCTTCACAGGGAGATTCACTGAGTGGGTCTGTCATTATAGTATCTCCACAGAGAGATTCACTGAGTGGGTCTGTTATTATAGTATCTCCACAGGGAGATTCACTGAGTGGGTCTGTTATGATAGTATCTCCACAGAGAGAGTCGCTGAGTGGGTCTGTTATTATAGTATCTCCACAGGGAGAGTCACTGAGTGGGTCTGTTATTATAGTATCTCCACAGGGAGAGTCACTGAGTGGGTCTGTTATGATAGTATCTCCACAGAGAGAGTCGCTGAGTGGGTCTGTTATTATAGTATCTCCACAGGGAGAGTCACTGAGTGGGTCTGTTATTATAGTATCTCCACAGGGAGAGTCACTGAGTGGGTCTGTTATTATAGTATCTCCACATGGAGAGTCACTGAGTGGGTCTGTTATTATAGTATCTCCACAGGGAGAGTCACTGAGTGGGTCTGTTATTATAGTATCTCCACAGGGAGAGTCACTGAGTGGGTCTGTTATTATAGTATCTCCACAGGGAGAGTCACTGAGTGGGTCTGTTATTATAGTATCTCCACAGGGAGATTCACTGAGTGGGTCTATTATTATTGTGTCTCCACGGATAGTGTCACTGAGTGGGTCTGTTATTATTGTATATCCTCGGATAGAGTCACTGAGTGGGTCTGTTGTTATAGTATCTCCACAGGGAGATTCACTGAGTGGGTCTATTGTTATTGTGTCTCCACGGATAGTGTCACTGAGTGGGTCTGTTATTATTGTATATCCTCGGATAGAGTCACTGAGTGGGTCTATTGTTATTGTGTCTCCACGGATAGTGTCACTGAGTGGGTCTGTTATTATAGTATCTCCACAGGGAGATTCACTGAGTGGGTCTATTGTTATTGTGTCTCCACAGGGAGAGTCACTGAGTGGGTCTGTTATTATAGTATCTCCACAGGGAGATTCACTGAGTGGGTCTATTATTATTGTATATCCTCGGATAGAGTCACTGAGTGGCTCTGTTATTATTGTATATCCTCGGATAGAGTCACTGAGTGGGTCTGTTGTTGTAGTATCTCCACAGGGAGATTCACTGAGTGGGTCTATTATTATTGTGTCTCCACGGATAGTGTCACTGAGTGGGTCTGTTATTATTGTATATCCTCGGATAGAGTCACTGAGTGGCTCTGTTATTATTGTATATCCTCGGATAGAGTCACTGAGTGGCTCTGTTATTATTGTATATCCTCGGATAGAGTCACTGAGTGGGTCTGTTATTATTGTATATCCTCGGATAGAGTCACTGAGTGGGTCTGTTATTATTGTATATCCTCGGATAGAGTCACTGAGTGGGTCTGTTATTATTGTATATCCTCGGATAGAGTCACTGATTGGCTCTGTTATTATTGTATATCCTCGGATAGAGTCACTGAGTGGGTCTGTTATTATTGTATATCCTCGGATAGAGTCACTGAGTGGGTCTGTTGTAATAGTATCTCCACAGGGAGATTCACTGAGTGGCTCTGTTATTATTGTATATCCTCGGATAGAGTCACTGAGTGGCTCTGTTATTATTGTATATCCTCGGATAGAGTCACTGAGTGGCTCTGTTATTATTGTATATCCTCGGATAGAGTCACTGAGTGGGTCTGTTATTATTGTATATCCTCGGATAGAGTCACTGAGTGGCTCTGTTATTATTGTATATCCTCGGATAGTGTCACTGAGTGTGTCTGTTATTATTGTATATCCTCGGATAGTGTCACTGAGTGTGTCTGTTATTATTGTATATCCTCGGATAGAGTCACTGAGTGGGTCTGTTATTACAGCATCTCCGCAGGGAGAGTGATTGAATGTGTCTGTTATAATGGTAGCTCCACAAGGAACGTCCGAGAGTGGGTCTGTTATTCCGTTATCTCCACAGGGCGAGTCACTGACAAGGTATGTTATTATAGGATCCCCACTGTGAAGGAAGCTGAGATGCTCTGTTATTATTTTTTCTCCACAGGGAGAGTCACTGAATGGGTCTTTGATCAAAGTACTCCGCTGTGTTTGTCACTGAATGTGTCTGTTACTTTAGTATCTCCATAGGGAAAGTCGCTGAGTGGGTCTGATATTATGTGTTCTGCTCTGGGACAGTCACGGACCGAGTCTGTTATTAATTTGATCTCCACTGGGAGCGTCACTGAATGGGTTTGTTATTATTGTATCTCTACTGGAGAAACACTGACTGGTACTTTTGTTCAGGTCTATCTACAGGGTAAGTCACGGATTTCGTCTATTATTCAGGTATCTCCACAGGAACAGTCACTAATAGGGTATGTCATTATAGAATGCCCACAGTGAAGGTAGCTAAGATGGTCTGTTATTATTTTATCTCCACAGGGAATGCCACTGAGTGCGTCTGTTGTTACAGTATCTCCGCAGGGAGAGTCACTGAGTGGTTCTGCTATTACACCATCTCCACAGGGAGAGTCACTGAGTGGGTCTTTTGTCAGAGTATCTCCACATGGAGAGTCACGAAGTAGATCTCGTATTATTTGATCTCCACTGGAGAGTTACTGATTGGGTATTTTATTATGGTATCTCCATCGGGAGAATCACGGAGTTGGTCTGTTATTTAGGTATCTCCACAGGGAGAGTCACTGAGTGGGTCTGTTATTATAGTATCGCCACAAGGATAGTCACTGCGTGGATCTGTTATTTTAGTATCTCCACAGGGAGAGACACTGTATGGGTCTCTTTTGATCGTATATCTGCAAGTAGAGTCACTGAGTGAGTCTGTTAATATAATATCTCCACAAGGAGATTCGCTGAGTCGGTCTGGTATAATAGTATCTCTGCTCTGAGTGTCACAGTGGCTGTGTCATTCGTGTATCTCCACTGTGAGATTCTCTCTCTCTCTTTCTCCATCTTCCTTTCTATGCCTCTTCTCTCTTTCTGTGTCCATCTCTCTTTCTCCCTCTCAGTATCACTGTCTTTCCCTCTCTATCTCCCTCTTATTCTGTCTCAATCCATAACTTTGCTTTTCTTTCAGATCATCTCTCCCCCCCCCCACTCTGTCTCTTTCTCTACCTCCCTATCTGTCATTCTCTCTCTCTCTCTCTCTCTCTCTCTCTCGCTCTCTCTCTCTCCCTCTCTCTCTCCGTCTCCCTCTTTCTCTATGTCACTGTCTCTCTGTATCCATCTGCCTGTCTTTCTCTCTTTCTGCCTCTCCCTCTCTCTGTCTCTCCCCTCTCTGTCTCTGTCTCTCGCACATGCTCTCTCTCCTTCTGCATCTTTCTCTATCTCTCCCTCTTTCTCTTTCTCTGCCTCTGTCTCAGATTTGTTGCATTACTTAAGGAGGCCATTCATGCCATCTTGTCTGCACTGGTTTTCCGAGAGTGCAATTTTCAGTTCCATTACCCCGCCTTCTCCTCATAACCCTGCACATTCTTCTTTTTCATATAACTGTCTAATTCCCTTTGAATGCTTCAATTGAACCTGCCTCCACGACGTTCTCAGGAAGTGCATTCCGGACATTAACCACTCACTGTATGAAAAAGTTTTTCCCCATGTCACTTTTGCATCTCTTACCAAATATTTTCAATCTGTGCCATCTCGTTCTCGATCCTTTCACAAAAGACAAGAGTCTCTCTCTGTCTACTCTTTCAGGATCCCTCATAATTTTGAATACCTCTATCAAATCACCTCTCAGCCTTCTCTTCTCCATGGAAAACAGTCCTAACTTCTCCAATCTATATTCATAACTGAAATTCCTCATCCCTGGAACCATTCTCTTGAATCCCTTCTGTACTCTCTTCCATGCCCTCACGAATTTCCTAAAATTGTCACTCAGAAATGGACGCAATACTCCAGCTGAGGACGAACTAGTGTCTTATACAAGTTCAACATAAACTCATTGCTCGTGAACACTATGCCCCTATTAATAAATCCCAGGATACTGTATGCTTTATTAACCGCTCTCTCAATCTGTCCTGCCACTTTCAATGACTTCTGCTCATATACACCCAGGTCCCTCTGCCCCTGCTCCCCCTTTGGAATTGTTCCCTTTATTCTATATTGTCTCTCCATGTTCTTCCTCCCAAAATGAATCACTTCACATTTCTATGCATTGAACGTTATCTGCCACCTGCCTGCCCATTCCACCAACTTGTCTATGTCCTTTTGAAGTGTGTCACTATCCTGCTAACAGTTCACAATGCTTCCAAGTCGCGTATCATCAGCAAACTTTGAAATTGTACCCTGTTCACCAAGTCTTGGTCATGAATATATATCAGGAAAAGCAAGGGTCCCAACACTGACCACTGTGGAACTCCACTACAAACCTTTCTCCAGCCTGAAAAACATCCATTAAACACGACTCTTCGTTTCCTGTCACTCAGCCAATTCCGTATCCATGTTGTTACCGTCATTTTTATTCTATGAGCTACAAGTTTGCTCACAAGTCTGTTGTGTGGCATTGTATCAACGAAGGTCCATGTACACCACATCAACAGCATTGCCCTCATCAACCCTCTCTGTAACCTCCTCAAAAAACTCCAGCCAGTTAGTTAAACATGATTTTCCCTTAAGAAATCCATACTGCCTTTTCTTAATTAACTCGCATTTGTCCAGGTGACTATTGATATTGATCCGAATTATTTTTGTACATTATCAATGTATCTATTGATTATCACTGTTCTATAGTGGGAGAGTCTTGTGGGAGAGCATTTTGGTGATAGTGATCACAACTCCCTGACCTTTACAATAGTCATGGAGAGGGATAGGAGCAGACGGGATGGGAAAATATTTAATTGGGGAAGAGGAATTACAATGCTATTCGGCAGGAATTGGGGAGCTTAAATTGGGAACAGCTGTTCTCAGGGAAATGCAGGACAGAAATGTGGAGGTTGTTTAGGGAGCACTTGCTGCGACTGCTGGGTAGGTTTGTCCCGATGAGGTAAGGAACGGATGGTAGGGTGAAGGAACCTTGGATGACAAGAGATGTGGAACAGCTAGTCAAGAGGAAAAAGGAAGCTTACTTAAGGTTGAGGAAAAAAGGATCAGACAGGGATCTAGAGGGTTACAAGGTAACCAGGAAGGAACTGAAGAATGGACTTAGGAGAGCGAGAAGGGGACATGAAAAAGTCTTGGTGGGTAGGATTAAGGAAAATCCCAAGGCGTTCTACAATTGAGTGAGGAACAAGAGGATGGCCAGAGTGAGGGCAGGACCGATCAGGGATAGTGGAGGGAACTTGTGCCTGGAGTCGGAGGAGGTAGGGGACGTCATTAATGAATACTTTGCTTCAGTATTTACTAGTGTGAGGGACCTTGTCGTTTGTGAGGACAGCGTGAAACAGGCTGATATGCTCGAACAGGTTGATGTTAAGAAGGAGGATGTGCTGGAAATTTTGAAAGACATGAGCAAAGATAGGTCCCAGAGGCCAGATGGGATATACCCAGAGTTTTTACGGGAAGCGAGGGAAGAGCTGCCGCGCCTTTGTTGATGATCTTTGCGCCCTCACTGTCCACTGGAGCAGTACCAGATGATTGGAGGGCGGCAAATGTTATTCCCTTGTTCAAGAAAGGGAATCGGGATAACCCTGGGAATTACAGACCAGTCAGTCTTACATCGGCGGTGGGCAAATTATTGGAGAGGATTCTGAGAGACAGGATTAATGATTATTTGGAAAGGCACAGCTTGATTAGAGACAGTCAGCATGGCTTTGTGAGGGGAAGGTCTTGCCTCACAAGCCTTATTGAATTCTTTGAAGATGTGACAAAACACATTGATTAAGGAAGAGCAGTGGATGTGGTGCATATGGATTTTAGCAAGGCGCTTGATAAGGTTCCCCATGATAGGCTCATTCAGAAAGTAAGGAGGCATGGGATACTGGGAACGTTGGCTGTCTGGATGCAGAATTGGCTGGCCCATCGAATACAGAGGGTGGTAGTAGATGGAAAGTATTCAGCCTGGAGCTCGGAGACCAGTGGTGTTCCGCAGGGATCTGTTCTGGGACCTCAGCTCTTTGTGATGTTTATAAATGACTTGAATGAGGAAGTGGAAGGCTGGATTAGTAAGTTTGCCGATGGCACGAAGATTGCTGGAGTTGTGGATAGTGTGGAGGGCTGTTGTAGGTTGCAACGGGACATTGACTGGCAGCAGAGCTGGGCTGAGAAGTGACAGATGGAGCTCAACCTGGAAAAGTGTGAAGTGATTCATTTTGGAAGGTCGAATTTGAATGCAGAATACAGGCTTAAAGATAGGATTCTTGGCAGTGTGGAGGAGCAGAGGGATCTTGGCTTCTACGTCCATAGATCCCTCAAAGTTGTCACCCAAGTTTATAGAGTTGTTAAGAAGACGTATGGTGTGTTGGCTTTCATTAACAGGGGGATTGAGTTTAAGAGCCACGAGGTTATGCTGCAGCTCTATAAGGCCCTGGTTGGACCACATTTGGAATATTGTGATAAGTTCTGATCGCCTCATTACAGGAAGGATATGGAAGCTTTAGAGAGGGTGCAGAGGAGACTTAACAAGATGCTGCCTGAACTGGAGGGCATGTCTTATGAAGAAAGGTTGAGGGAGCTAGGGCATTTCTCATTGGAGCGAAGGAGGATGAGAGGTGACTTGATAGAGGTGTACAAGATGATGAGAGGAATAGATAGAGTGGATAACCAGAGACTTTTACTCAGGGTGGAAAGGGCTATCACCATGGGGCATAATTTTAAGGTGATTGGAGGAAGTTTTTGTGGAGATGTCAGAGGTAGGTTCGTTACACAGTGAGTGGTGGGTGCGTGGAATGCACTGCCAGCGGTGGTAGTAGAAGCAGATACATTAGGGACATTTAAGTGACTCCTGGATAGGTACATGGATGATAGTAGATTGAAGTGCATGTAGGTACTTTGATCTTCGAGTCGGTTAAAGGGTCGGCACAACATCGTGGGCCGAAGGGCCTGTACTGTGCTGTACTGTTCGATGTTCTATGTTCGAAACGTCTCCATCTCAGTAACTCTCGTCCCTCTTTGAAGACGCTCCCTCAAACCAACCTCTTTGACCGAACATTTGTCCGTCTATTGTATTATCTCCTTAAGTGATGCGTTGTCAACTTTTTATCTGCCTTATTTACTTGTTGGATGTGTGCATCACTGGCCAGGCCAGCATTTTGTACCCATCCCTAATTGCCATTGAGAAGGTGCTGTTGAGCCTCCTTCTTGAACAGCTGCAGTCCATGTGATGCAGGTACACCCACAGTGCTGTTAGGAAGCGAGTTCCAGAATTTTGACTCAGTAACAGTGAAGGAATGGCGATGTAGTTTCAAGTTAGGATGCTGCATGACTTTAATTGTTGTGTGCGGACAGTATTTTCAGTGCACAGTCCATTTATATATTTCACGTGGTTAGATGTAAAGTTTCTCCTGCAATCTGCCTGCCTCCCCGTATGTCCTCACTCTTTCTGCCCGGCTCTTCCTCCTCTCTAAATCCACTGCTTTACTCTGTATCTGAACTCACACTGCACCTGCTCTGGGGGGTCTCATTATGGAGCTTGAGCAATGAGTTATACGGTTCCAGCATAACCTCCCTGCTCTTATATACTTTAACAGCCTTGTTGGGAATGGCACTGCAGTTTGAAAATATGAAACACTGATCCAACATTCACCCCTAAAACACTCACACTGACCTTCAAAAACAGGACTGGACAGATAATGAGGATTGTTAATGATTGTAACTGCTTATCTCATCCTCTCTCTGTCTCTCCCTCCCATGTCTGTTTCTTCCCTACTGAAGGCTACTGAACTGAGTTTGCTGCTAACACTTTCACTTCTCCTTCTCTTCTTCACTGTGGACCTTCACTGTCACTGGACTACATTGTAAAATAGAAAGCATTTATGTGGTGTTTTACTGGTTTTCACTCGATCAGTTGGAATCAAGATTCTTTCCATTTATCTGCAGATTATCAGCTGCAGCGCTGATGTTGTTGTTTTATTAATTAAACAATTCCACATTCTAACGGATTACTTTATAATTGCAGGAGAAGGAATTTCAATGATTGTGAGGTTTGTCTGGAAGTAGCTTTCGATCCTGTTTATTCCATGTATTGTAGATGAAGTGAAGGGTGCAGGTGAACACGTGGAGACTTGAGTGCTCTGTAGATACATTAAATTATTCACAGAGGTTTCACCATTGAACAAACTGACCCTGAGAATAAAATCATTGAACCTGGGGCAGGTGAACAGAACACTTGTGCAGAATGTTAGGAATAAATCATATGTGAAAAGCAGCATTAAGTAACAGTTTGCAGGGTGTGAGTACTCCAGAGAGATAGTGAAGGAGAAAAGGAGCAAGGAGAACGAAACCGAGGGAAAGAGATAAGCTGAAGTAAAGAGAAAGAGAAAGAAGCAGCAGTGTGAGTAATTCACTCTCATAAAGTGCTGGAATGTCCAGAACAATTAGTGAGAGAAACTGGGAGTTGAAGTTGTTTGTTGTCAGATTGTGTTCATTTTCCTGTTGGACTTGATCTTCTGTGTTGATTTCTATCAGGTCCTCATTTTGCTTTGTAGAAAGCTCCTGTTCCTTACTTCGTGAATGAATAAACAGAATAGAATCAGTTCATCACTGATGATAATTCATTATTTAAAAACAGCATTTTAAAATCTCTGTCACTGCTGAATTCAATAAAGAGCGAGGCTGATATCAGAAATATATTTGAATTTATATTTAATTGCCTGTGCAAACTATATATATTGATCACATTGTTTGAACAATGAACTGTCCTCCAATACCAATAACCACAGGGTTTATTACTAGAATGTATGAATTGAGTTGTATCACTGGGATCTGTAGATTAGATTTCCTGTAACACCCTGCTGCAGTCTCTCCCTGTGAATCTCAGCCTCTCCTCTCACTGTATTGAATCCTCAGTCTCCTCATCCATTGCTTCAGTTTATCCACTTTCCCAAACCATCTCATCTACTCTCCACTCCCGCTCCAACATGTCCTTTTCCTTCTCTCCCTCCCAATCTCACTCACTGGCTCCACCTCCAGCTGCCTTATCCAACCTGATAGGAATGCAGGAACGTCGGAGCAGTAGGAGGCCATTCAGCCCTTTGATAAAGCTCTGCCGTTCTGGAACACAGCAGTTTTCAGCCTTTTCCCATTTGGTACATTCCCTGTCCGTTCCCTGAACCCAGAGCAACAAACCAGCTAACACCCCGCTCACCCCAAACTGTCCTAACAAACAGTCTTGAGACAAATTCCCAATTAACCCCTTGGATTCCATCTCTGTAAATCCCCTTCTCATTTCCCCACTGGCACTGCATCCTCACTCAGTACTTCCAGTAGATCCGGTGCTGACTGTATTCACTTTCTGTATCAATTTCCCAATTCATTATTAATAATTGTGTTTTCAAACATTTCACTGTGACAAAGCTCTGCCCAGGTCAATGAATCAGTTTTCACTGCTCGATGCAGCAACAAAGCTGGAAATTTCAGCCCAGATCCTCTCAAACTGCTGCTTTTGTCTCCAGCTCTGATCAGTAATTTCTCTGCTTCCTTTTCTCTCTCTCTTCCAGTTAACTTGGTGGCGATTGTGATCCTTTCCCGAGGAAAGTGCGGTCTCTCCAAATGTATCACTGTCTACCTGGTGGGAATGGCAGTGTCTGATCTCCTGGTTGTTGTCACTGATCCCATATTGTTCATGATTGCTTTAATTTATTTCCAAGATTCATTCCTGAGAATTACTCCTGTGTGTTCTCTCATGGCCGTTCTGCGTTCTGCATCCACAGTTGTTTCTGTCTGGCTCACAGTCACTTTCACCTTTGATCGATTTGTGGCCATTTGTTGTGAGAAGCTGAAAACAAAATATTGCGGCGAGAAAACGGCGGCTGTGGTTGTAGGAACAGTGAGTGTGCTGGGCTGTTTCGAGTCTGTCCCCTATTACTTTACACTAGAGCAGGATTATATTATTGATAATGTTCCCATGGGTTGTGTTAATAAACTGAGCTTCTTTACTTCCCCCATATGGGGGGCATTTGAATTGTTTGACCTCAGTTTAACCCCTGGTGTCGCGATTTTTCTGATGTTGCTGCTCAATGTTCTGACTATCAGACGGATTTTATTCTCCAGTAAAGTCCGCAGGGGATTCCGGCGCCACAGCAATGCAGAGAATAACAAGGACCCAGAGATGAAGAATCGCAGGAAATCAATTATTTTACTCTTCAGTATATCCGGCAGTTTTATACTGTTATGGGTGACCCGGGTTGTGTTTATCATTTATCGGCGACTTGTAGATATTCAGTATTTTTCCTCCCTCACTGACCGTGTCTTTATCATAGATAACACAGCAAAGATGCTGCAGCTTCTCAGTTCCTGCACCAACACATGTATCTACACTGTGACCCAGACTAAATTCAGACAGGAGCTGAAGAATGCGGTGAAATACCCTCTCAATCTCATTGTTAAATTAGGGAAATCATAGAAAGAGCTGAAGGGTTTCAAACAGTGGAACTAAATCCTATTCCCCTCCCCCACTTGACCCCGCTCCACCACCAAACCTCCATCCGCCTTTGTGATTATTTGACCGGCGCCATCTTTAGTCCTGGCAGCTGCCTGAACGTGGCAGACCCTGGTGTTTAACTGGAGTAGGATACATTTGCGCATGTGCCAGTACTGCGCCACCTAGTGGTTGCTATGTCAACAATCGCCACCAGTGAACAAAGCTGAAAGTCACAGACTTGGTGGGAGGGGCTGTAACTGCAGTGAGACAGGGACACCAGCAGATGGAGATGGTGAGAGTGGGCTGCAGCTGCAGTGGGAGAGGGACACCAGCATTTGGGGTTGGTGAGAGGGGGCAGTAACTGCAGTGAGACAGGGACACCACCTGATGCAGATGATGAGAGGGGGACAGTAACTGCAGTGTGACAGGGACAACAGCATATGGAGATGGTGAGAGGGGCAGAAATTGCAGTGAGTCCGGGAAACCAGCAGATGGGGATGGTGAGAGAGGGACAGTAACTGCAGTGAGAGATGGACACCAGCAGATGGAGATGCTGAGCAGGCAATAACTGCAGTGAGACAGGGCCACCAGCAGGAGGAGATGGTGAGCGGGGTCAGTAGCTGCAGTAAGTCAGGGACACCAGCAGATGGAGATGCTGAGCCATTACTGATGGGAGAATCTCTTGCTGAGTTTGAAAGTTTCCACAAATCTGAGGAATTTACTTTATTGTAAACTTGAGATGCTGAAAATAATAATTTCAATGCAACTTTTGTAAAATGGCTATTTTTCTACTATGTGAACACTTGTAATATGAAACTCGTTCCTGTTTGGAAAGTTATATTGAGTGATTAAAGGTAATGTATAAATAAAACAACAGGATCAAATAAAACTCAAACAGTCATTTATAAATAAACACTCTCAATATAAGTTGTGTTGAGTTCTTGATCAACTACGTTATGACATCTCTCTCTCTTTCTCACACTTCTCTTTCTATGCTGGTATCTTCTCTACTATAACTAAGAGTAGTTGAAATTGGACTCCAATTGTCTTTTGAATGTTAATATTGAATCTGCTTTCAGAAACCTGTCAGACAGTGAATTCCAGACCATAATAACTCCCTGCCTGTTTGTCTCACCCCTCTGCTAGTGTAAACAGTCTCTCCTCGTGTCTCAAAAGCGAGGGAAAGATTTTGAATGCAATTAATTTCTCCAGGTCAGCAGCTGCAGAGGATCTGGAACCTCCTGAATTTGGAAAAGCGATGAACATAAATCCCTCTGAATCCCCCAGGAGAGCAGAGGATAGAAACAGTCTGGAAGCAAAGGGAAACAAGTGACACTTTATTGCAGCAGCAAAAGCTCTGTCAGAATGTGGAGGTCTTTATTTTGAGCTTTTTATAAACTGGAGGTGAAAAGTGGAAGATGTTTAATACAATTTGTATTAAATAACCATTTCCCAGCTTTGTGAACCCTTGTAACTTTGAAGTGGTAAATGTTAAGATAGATTTGTTTTCCAATGAGTACAGGGTAATACATAAATACAGCAGCATTAAATAAGGTACAAAGATTCATTGACAAATATAACTGTAAATATGGGTCAGAACTGTTGTGTGAAATGTCACCAGTTGTAAAAGTTCACTTGTCTGCATCATTAACCTGGCTCTAGTTTCAGGGTTTGTCACACAGTGGAATTGAAAAGCCAAATAAAAACTGCCTGTTTGTACTGCAGTCAAACTGACCTCTCCAGCAAAAACTCTTTGCCAGAATTTCAAGGTAACTGCAGTGAGACATTTTCAGTAACTTTCTGACCTTTCTGTAAACTGGAGGTGAATAGTGAAAGACATTTAGTGCAATGAGTGTTAAATGGTCATTATCCAAAGCGTCCCCTCCAGGGTTTAAATTACTGCAGCTTTTCTGCACTGTCAATGAGGCTTTTGGGGGAGGGAGAGAGACAGACAGACAGACAGATAGGTTTCTGTCTGGAATGGTCCATTTGGGATATGGCTGGAATATCCCTCCCTTCCCCATTCCCTGTTTGCACAGAGACTCACCTTGGACAGTCCCATACCTGGGAGGGAGTGTCCAGATAGAGGAAGCGGAGAGCTGGTTGGATGAGTTGTATTTTTGGTGAACTCGCTATTTTGAGTGACAGGTTCTGGGATATATTAGGACAACATCAGCCTCCATTCTTTCTTTTCATGTGGCTGGTTTGTGAAGGTGAGTTTCTGTGTCTCAGTCTCTGTGTATCTGTGCCCAGCTGAATTGCAAGCTGATTACAGTGTGTGTGTGTGTGTGAGTGAGAGAGAGAGAGAGAGAGAGAGAGAAAGAGAGAGAGGGAGAGTCCAGTCTGAAACCCCCCCTCTCTGTCCCAGTCCTGACACTTTACTCCAATTCCCACCACAATGTCCCTGTCCAGTATCTTATCCCCATGGATGAGCAGATGGAGGGAAGGTGTTCGAGTCCAACGATGGAGCGCAGACTGTGTGGGATGGTGAGTATCCCATCTTTATTGTCGCTGTCACCCTCATTCGCAGTCTCTTTCACCCAGTCTCTTTCTCTTTGAGTCTTTGTGTTGCTCTCACTCTTGCTCTCACTCTCTCTTCCTTTGCCTCCTTCTGAATTTCCCTCTCTCTTTTTCTGCTTTCTTCGTCTCTTTCACTTTCCCTGCTTTCTTTCTCTCTCTCCCTTTCTCTGCTTTCTCTCTCTCTCCCTTTTTTTACCTCTTTCCAACTTTCCCCCTTTCTCTCTTTCGCTCCTTCATCTCTTATTTGCCCCTTTCCGATTTTCTCTCTCTCTCCCTTTCTCTTTCTCTTTCTCTGCTTAATCTCTTTCTCTCTCTCCCTTTCTCTGCTTTCTCCCTCGCTTTCTCTTTCTCTGCTTTCTCTCCCTCTCTCTCTTTCTTTGCCTCTTTCCAACTTTCTCCCTCCCCTCTCTTTCTCTGCTCTTTCTCTCTTATTTGCCGCTTTCCAACTTTCTCCCTCTCTTTCTCTTTCTCTGCTTTCTCTCTCTTTCTTTGCCTCCTTCCAACTTTCTCTCCTTATTTGTTTCCCCCCACCCCCCACCCCCCCCCCGCCCACGGCAAATATTTATCTCCCCTCCGCAAAATATCACGCCACCGCCCACCCCCCACTCCAGCTAAACTTCCCCCACCAATTATTTTCCTTTTGCAAATTCCACTCCCACCCCCTGAAAATTTGCCCCCACAATTTTTCTCCACTGCAATATTTCCCCCGCTGGAAAATTCACGCCCTACAAATTCCTCCCTGCAAACAAACCCGTCCACATCTAAATACCCCTCGTCTGCAGACGTCTATCTGAAATCCAAATGCGAACTGACACACATCCCCCATGTAATACCATCCTGTGAACAGACACCCTCTAAAATCCCTCCTGGAAAGCAGACTCCCATCAAATACCGATCCTGTGAACACACCCCCTCGAAAGTCCCTCCTGTGAACTGACTCCCATCTAATACACCTCCTGTGAATATACCCCATCTAAAATCCCTCCTGTGAACTGACTCCCATCTAATACACCTCCTGTGAACAGACCCCTCTACAACCCCTCCTGTGAACAGACACCCATCTCATACCCCTCCTGTGAACAGCCCCCTCTAAAAACCTTGCTGTGAACTGACTCTCATCTAATACCCCTCCTGTGAACAGACGTCGATCTAATACCCCTCCAGTCAACAGCCTCCCATCTAATACACCTCCTGTGTACAGGTTCCAATCTAATACGCCTCCTGTGAACATTCTCCCTGCTAATACGCCTCCTGTGAACAGACACACATGTAATACCTTTCCTATGAACAGACGTCCCTCTAACACCCCTCCTGTGAGCAGACTCACATCTAATAACCCTCCTGTGAACAGAGCCCTCAAAAACCCCTCCTGTGAACTGACTCCCATCTAATATCCCTCCTGCGAACAGACCGCTCTAAAAACCCTCCTGTGAACTGACTCCAATTAAAACACCTGCTGTGAACAGACTCCAATCTGATACCCCTCCTGTGAACAGACTCGCATTTAATACACCTCCTGTGAAAAGACTACCCTCTAATACCCCTCTGTGAACAGACTCTCATCAAATACCTCTCCTGCGAACAGACTCCAATCTAATACCCCTTCTGTGAACAGACTCCCCTGTAATACCTCTCCTGCCAACAGACCCCCTTCTACTAACTCTCCTGTCAACAGACTCCTATTGAATACACCTCCTGCGAACAGACCCCCATCTAAAACCCCTCCTGCGAACAGACCCCCATCTAATAACCCTCCTGCGCACAGACCCCCATCTAATACCCCTCCTTTGAACAGACTTACCTCTAATACCCCTCCTGTGAACAGACTCCCCTTTAAGACCACTCCTGTGAACAGACTCCCCTTTAAGATCACTCCTGTGAACAGAGCCCGATCTAATACCCCTCATGTGAACAGACCCCCATCTAATACACCGCCTCTGAACAGACTCCCCTCTAATACAACTCCAGTGAACAGGCTCCCATCTAAGACAACTCCTTTGAACAGACTTACCTCTAAGACCCCTCCTGTGAACAGATTCCCATCTAAAACCACTCCTGTGAACAGACCCCGATCGAATACACCTCATGTGGACAGACACCCATCTAATACACCGCCTTTGAACAGACTCCCGTCTAATACACCTCCTGTGAACAGAGTCCCTTCTAATACCCCTCCTGCGAACAGATACCCCTCTAATTCACCTCCTGTGAACTGAAACCCCTCTAATAACCCTCCTGTGAATAGACCTCCATCTAGAAACAAAGAACAAACAACAAAGAAAATTACAGCACAGGAACAGGCCCTTCGGCCCTCCAAGCCTGCGCCGATCCAGATTCTCTGTCTAAACCTGTCGCCTATTTTCTAAGGGTATGTATCTCTTTGCTTCCTGCCAATTCATGTATCTGTCTCGATACATCTTAAAGGACGCTATCGTGCCCTCGTCTACCACCTCCACTGGCAACGTGTTCCCGCACCCACCACCTTCTGCGTAAAGAACTTTCCACGCGTGCAGGAGATCAGCGTGCAGGAGAGACATGTTCCTGTGAAAATGTGGGATAGAAATGGCAAGATTAGGGAACCATGGATGACAGGTGAAATTGTGAGACTAGCTAAGAGGAAAAAGGAAGCATACATAAGGTCTAGGCGGCTGATGAAAGACGAAGCTTTGAAAGAATATCGGGAATGTAGGACCAATCTGAAACGAGGAATTAAGAGGGCTAAAAGGGGTCATGAAATATCTTTAGCAAACAGGGTTAAAGAAATTCCCAAAGCCTTTTATTCATATATAAGGAGAAAGAGGGTAACTAGAGAAAGGATTGGCCCACTAAAGGACAAAGGAGGAATGTTATGCTTGGAGTCAGAGAAAATGGGTGAGATTCTAAACGAGTACTTTGCATCGGTATTCACCGAGGAGAGGGACATGACGGATGTTGAGGTTAGGAACAGATGTTTGATTACTCTAGGTCAAGTCGGCATAAGGAGGGAGGAAGTGTTGGGTATTCTAAAGGGCATTAAGGTGGACAGGTCCCCAGGTCCGGATGGGATCTATCCCAGGTTACTGAGGGAAGCGAGAGAGGAAATAGCTGGGGCCTTAACAGATATTTTTGCAGCATCCTTAACACGGGTGAGGTCCCGGAGGAGTGGAGAACTGCTAATGTTGTCCCGTTGTTTAAGAAGGGTAGCAGGAATAATCCAGGTAATTATAGACCGGTGAGCCTGACGTCAGTGGTAGGGAAGCTGCTGGAGAAGATACTGAGGGATCGGATCTATTCCCATTTGGAAGAAAATGGGCTTATCAGTGATGGGCAACATGGTTTTGTGCAGGGAAGGTCATGTCTTACCAACTTAATAGAATTCTTTGAGGAAGTGACAAAGTTGATTGATGAGGGAAGGGCTGTCGAGGTCATATACATGGACTTCAGTAAGGCGTTTGATAAGGTTCCCCATGGCAGGTTGATGGAGAAAGTGAAGTCGAGGGATTTGCCCCTCGAGAGCTGGTGGAGGGCGCCAGTCAGCTCCGCCAACGTGAGCGGGGCCTCCAATCCTTCGGCGCCCTCGGGCTGACCTGCGGCAGGTCCTCTCACAAAACTCTGCGCGCATCCTCGCTGGACGGATCCGGAGAGAACAACGCACTGTAATAAGTACAGACCAGGAGGCCCATTCCCTCCGGAACCGTGATGGAGGATCCGTCGTCGACCAGCAGCTCGACGAGCTGCTTACGGACCCCCCGCCATTTTTCCAGCGAGTAGAAGAAGGGTGAGGCGCGGTCCAAATCTTCCAGGATCTGGATCCGCGACCTCACGTACGCGCCTCAGGACCCTATGAGCTGCAGGTCCCTCAGCGCGCCCTTCTTCTCTTTGTACGCCTGCCACAGGGCCGGGTCCACGACGGCATGACCGAGGCGGGACTCCAAGTCGTGCACCTCCCTCTCAAGGCGCCCGATCTCGGCTTCCCGCCTCTTTGTCGACCCCTTCGCGTACTCCTGACAGAAGACGCAGATGTGAGTCTTGCCCACATCCCACCATAGCCTCAAGGAGCGGAAGCCCCCCTGCTTCCTTCTCCAGTCGTCCCAGAATCGACAGAACGAGTCCCGAAATCGCACGTCCTCCAGCAGCCGGTTGTTAAAGTGCCAGTGGTCCGAGCACGGCACCAGCCGCATGGAGGCCGCCGAGACGCGGGAGACGTACGCCTGCGAAATGTAGAGGCAGTTCTTACGAACATGCCCCACCCCCTTACAGACATGGCACCGCACACCGTCCAAGGTCCAGAAGACGCGGTAGGCCGTCCCCTGGAATTCTACATGAAAGTATCCCTCTGTCACCTCCTCTCGCGCCAGCTGCATGAATAACTGGCGGCGGAAGGAGTACACGTGTCCGAGGCTGTTCTCCCGAAGACCGAGCGGGACTGGGGTGAGCCCCGTCTTATCCTCTCCCAGATGGTGCAGGTGGGGAAGGAGGAGCTCACCAGGAATGAAGGGCTGGACAATGGATAGAATGAGCCTTTGTGCAGTGGCCTCCAGGGGGTCCACTTGCAGAAAGGTCCCGCCCACGGTGAGCCACTTGCTCAGAGCCAGGGACACCGCCCGCTCCGTCCTCAGGAACAACACTGCCTTCCCATACATTTTAGAGGCTGCAACAATGGCCGAAGGGCCGACAACCTCGGCCATTGCTTTCACACATGCCTCGATAGTCATGTTCGGGTGGACGTAGCTCTTGACCCCATGCTTCGATGTTAATAAAGCAAACGGTGACGGGGCAACAGGTACAGCTGCAGCAGCCGCAGCAGCATATGAATGGGAAGGCCCCGCCACCGGCGAAGAGGGGCTTGCCATGGGGTCGCAGAGCTACGCCCACCCCCAAGAAACAAAGGACACGACAGTTTTCTTTAACACAAACAATATGATGGGGGAGGTGGGGATGGGAGTAGAGGACGATAGGGTTGAAAAGGACAAGGAGAGGCGAGGATAGGTGGCCGAGTGATGGAAGAGAGAGAACAGCTGCGAGGATGTTACAGTTCACTTGGTGGTTGGAGCACCTTCCTGCAGAGTCTACAATTCAATCTTCAAGTTAGGGGAGGGCTCCTCGCCCGGGTCGGCAAGAGCCGCCCGGTTCGCTCCCTTTTCTGTTGTTGTATAAAGCTAGTCTTCAGCCGGGCAGCTCCAGCCGTCCAGAGCCACAAAGTTGGGGGTGGGGAGGGAGCCCCTTCTGTGCAGGATGGCAGATAACCACAAGACTAAATACAAGGGCTCCCTATAGAATATGGCAGCCGCACCCCTGGATATTCCGGTGCCTCCTCCCTCCCCCAACAGTCCAAACAACCAACAGTTCTCTGGTGCTCCAACACCCACCTCTCCAAAATGACTTGCAGGTCTTCTTAATCCTTGAAAAAGTGCAACAGTTCCTCAGTAAATGCAGCTGTCTCCACTCGATAGTCACCTCTTTGCAGTTATTCCACTCTCCTCTCCCCAGTTTCTGCCGTCTCCACTCTCCACTCTGCAATTGCTGCAACACAGGTGCAGCTGCTCCACCTGATTGCTGGCAGGAAGTGCTCCAAATTGACCAGCTCATCCCAGTGCTGTACCTGTCCTGGGAGTGTTTGATGGGGGCAGTGACAGAGGGAGCTTTACTCTGTATCTAACATTGACCAAGACATGGAAAGCAGAGAATAGTTGTGAATGGTTGTTTCTCAGATTGGGTAGAGATGTTCAGCGGTACATCCAATCGTGAACAGCAAGCTCCAACAAGCAGCAATGTGATAACGAGCAGAATCTTGTTTGAGCGATTGTGGTTGCGTTATAAATATTGTCCATGACACCAGGGAGAACTTCATTGAGCCCACACGGGTACGATGGGTGACTGGCCTCTTTCTGTGCTGGAGCAGTCTGTGATTCGGTGAGTTCACAGCGGGCTGTCCGAGATCACATTTAAAAACCGTTTCCTCTGGTTTGAGATTCTCCCTCTTCGCTTAACCCTTGGAGTCCAGGTATCATTCTACTCTCTTTATACCATCCAATATTTCACACTCCTCCTTAACCACAACGTCTGCATCATCCCACTCTTTTATGACTATTTCACAATGTCGTTGTGATTAAAGGGACAGTGACAGAGGGTTTCCAACATTGGGTAAGAGACAGAACACAGAGAGTAGTGGTGAACGGTTGTTTCAGACTGGAGGGAGGTATAGAGTGGTGTCACCCAGAGGTTTGTATTGGGACCACTGCTCTTTTTGATATCCATTAATGACCTGACTTGGGTTTACAGAGCAGAACTTCAAAGTTTGCAGATGGCACAAAACTTTGGAAATGTAGTAAAGAGGGAAGAGAATCGTAGCAGACTTCAGGAAGCTATTGGCAGTCTGGTGCAGGAACAGAGAGGCC
This sequence comes from Heterodontus francisci, assembly GCF_036365525.1. Taxonomy (NCBI): domain Eukaryota; kingdom Metazoa; phylum Chordata; class Chondrichthyes; order Heterodontiformes; family Heterodontidae; genus Heterodontus; species Heterodontus francisci. The sequence continues at coordinate 2,158,873 of NW_027142032.1, read as the reverse complement.
TTTCACATACAGGAGCTGACAGCGTTTCTCTCTCCACCCCCCCCCCCCCACCCCATTTGACACTCTCTCTTTCTCTTTCAATACCGATCCTGACTTTTCTCGGAATCCTTCTTGGTTTCAGTCTCACTGTTACAAGGAACAAGTCACATTTCTGTGGTATTTTCTATATCTTAATGATTCAATTTGGAGCTTGGATTGTGTCAGGTAAATGTGGTATCTCATTCAGACATGCCTGCATTGTGGAATTGTCTGTTATCTGTGCATGGAAAGGATATCGGGGTGTTTGAATGGAGTTGAAGATCTTGGTTGATTGAATAGGTTGTGAATTAGATTGTGGATTGCGTCCCTGAAGGTCTTTAAGCCGATGTCCTGAGAGAATTAAGTGGTTTACCAATGTCTGAATAACATCAAAGTCTTTAGACACATGGAAGAACAAGAGTGGGGACAATATACAAAAGCTGAGAGAGTCAGGCAACAACAGGCGGAAGGTGAATGTCTTTTACAGTTTGTAATCTGAAAGCCTGATGACTGAAAAAGCAGGAGTTCAAATCCCACATTGGGCTCTTGTGAATTTGAATTTCTCTGAAAATAAAAAATAAATCTGGAATAATTGCTCCTCCCAGATGAAATGATTCCCTCTCACTGATCTGACACTGATTTACCTTCAAGTAGCTTTTTCCACTCCACTTTTTCTAAATCACCTTCCTCCGGCCCAACTTCATTCCCTAAAACTAAATGTAAAACTGACCCATCTCTTGTTTGCCCTGCTACGTACTGGTCTAAAAAAAGTTCCCCTGAATTTACTTTTAGAATTCTGTATCCTCGATACATTTTACACTCGTCTCAGTTATCAATGCACTGGTTAGGTTTGCACTATACTCCGTCTCTGTTGAGATTACACATGGCCCTGTCTCTGCTATAAAAATGTTTTAAAGAATGGAGAGAACACCCTCCAATTTATACACAAGATTCTAAGAAATAGCAGCAGGAGTAGGCCATTCAGCAACTCGAGCCTGTACTGCCATTCAATACGATCATGACTGATCTGCCGATCTGATAGTGGCCTTAACTCCACTTTCCTGCCTGCCCCCCATCACCCATGAATCCCTTGTCGATCATCAATCTATCTCACTCAGCCTTGAATGTATTCAATGACCCAACCTCCACTACTCTGTGGGGAAGAGAATCCGAAAGTCTAACCAGCGGCAGGGAGAAAGAAATATTCCTTTGCTCCGTCTTAAATGGCAGACCCTTTATTTTTAAACTGTGCCCCCTAGTTCTAGACTCCCCCACAAGGGGAACATCCTCCCAGCATCCGCCCTGGAAATTCCACTCACAATCTTGTATGTTTCAATAAGATCACCTCTCATTCTTCTACACTCCAATGAGTCTAGGCCCAACATGTTCAACCATTCCTCATAAGAAAGCCCCTTCATCCCAGGAATCAGTCGAGTGAACCTGCTGTGAACTGATTCCAATACATTCAAGCCTGACCATGTCTCCACTTTCAAAGATAGCGAACACCTTAATATTTCCCTCTCATTCTGTTTATCCCATCCAATATTTCACACTCTGCTTTAACTACAATGTCTGCATCGTTCCCTCTCTTTTATAAAGACAGACACAAAGTATTCATTCTGAACCGTGCCCACATCTCCCACCTCCACACACACATTCCCTTTCTGGTCCCTAATACTCTATCCTTAGTTATCCTCTTGCTCTTCATGTATTTATAAAACATCTCTGTGTTTTCCTTGGTTTTATTTGGTAATACATTTACAGCCCTCTCTTTGCTTTCCTAATTTGGTTTTTAATTTCACCCCTGAACTTTCTTCACTCTTCTCGGCTTTCCATGGTATTGAGCTCTCGGTATCTGACATAAGCTTCCCTTTTGTGCCTTATCCCATCCGGTTTGATCCTTGTTATCCAAGGGGCTCTGGATTTGGGAGTCTCACTCTGTTTGTCTTTGTGGGAAAATATTTGTTCTCAACCCGCACTAACTCTCACTACTCTGACAATAATTTACCTTCAGGTAGCTGTTTCCAATCCACTTTGCTAAACCCTCCCCTCCCTGAAACTGCCATCTCCTCTGATTCCCCTGAAGGACCCTCACATCCTTCCTAATGTGTGGTGACCAGAACTGGATGCAATATTCTAGTTGTGGCCTAACCAGAGCTTTGGAAATGTTTAGCATAGCTTTCACTCATTTGTATCCACAACTATTTATGCAGCCTAAGATGCCACATACATTGCTGACTACTCTATCAATATGTCCTGCCACCTTCAAAGATGTATGTACATGTATCCCCAGGTCCCTCTGTCCCTGCACACTCTCTAGAACTGTGCTATTAAGTCTATATTGCCACTCCCTATCACTTCTGCCAAAATACATCACCTCACATTTCCTTGTATTAAATTCCATTTGCCACTTGTCTGCCCATTCTGCTCAACTATCAATGTCCTGTTGCAGTCGATTGGTGTCATCCTCACTGTTTGCATCTCCTCCAAGTTTAATATCATCGGCAAACATTAAAAATTTACTCAAACATTAAAACATTCCAAAACGCGAGGGTCACAAATTTAACACAAGTTTCCTTTTCTGAGTCTCTGATTTGGTCTGTTTTGATTTTCTGTTGGGTGGCATCAGCGTGGATTTTGTGTTCTGTCCTAAACCCACAAACATATAACTCAGAGGTAGGACTATTACCCACGGAGCCACAGCTGGCTCCAATGTTCCCTGAAAATTAAGTTGTTGTGCACGGCCAGTTATTTTTTTCTTGCGCTGTCCCTTTAAATATTTGAAGAATCTTTGCAGACCTGTTATTTATCACGGTACAGGACCTGCATGGTACCTTACAGGCTGCTGCACACAGATTTCCAGGAACACTGAATGACATTCTCCATTGAAATCTCTTCCTCTTTCTCTCCGATAATCTCTCCCCTTTGCTATCTTTCCCTCTCTCTGTTATTTTCTCTGCATTTCTATCCCTGTCTTTCTTACTGTTACTCTCCCCATGTGGATGGAGGCGGAGAAAGAGAGGCATAAATAGAGGCAGCTTTACTCAGTATCTAACACCACACTGTACCTGCCTGCGAGTGTTTGATGGAACAGAGAAGACAGAGATTTGCTCTGTATCTTGGAGTTAAGAAGGGTGAGGGTTGACTTGATCAAAGTTTACAAGATAATAGTGGAAACTGATTGGGTAGATAAAGAGAAACTCTTCTCACGAGTTGGGGGAGTCTCGGACAAGGCAGACTGTCTAAATATCGAAAATTTGTTGAAAGTCCTTTCAAGGGTGAAATTTATGAACACTTCTGCACACAAAGGGTGATGTAATTTTGGAACTGGCTTCTACAAATAACCCCACCCTATCTCTGCAATCTCCTCCAGCTCTACAATACCACAATTTCTGCGATCCTCTAATTCTGGCCTCTTGAGCATCCCCAATTTGAATCGTTCCATCATTGGTGGCCATGCCTTCAAGCTGCCACGGCCCTAACTCTGGAATTCCTTCCCTAAACCTCTCCGACTCATTAATGCTCTTTCCTATTTGATGATGCTCCCTAAATCCAAGCTCTTTGACCAAGTTTTTTGTGCTGAAACCTGGAATTCTGTACCTCAGAGTTGTGGAGGCTAGGTCACTAATTGTATTTAAGGAAGAGATAGATACATTTTTGAAATCTCGAGGTGTCGAGGGTTATGTGGAGCAGGCCTGAAAGAGAAGTTGAGTCCTGGGACAGATCAGCAATGATATTATTGAATGGCAGCGCAGGCTTGAGGGGCTGAATGGCCAACTCCTGCTGCTACTTCTTATGTTCTTCTGTCCAGTTTAAGGTGCGTGGGGCAAAGTTTCGAGGGGATGTGCGAGGCTAGTTCCTTACGCAGAGGGTGGTGAGTGCCTGGAACTTGCTGCCGGGGGAGGTGGTGGGAGCAGATACGATAGCAACGTTTAAGAGGCATCTTGACAAATACATGAATTGAATGGGAATAGATGGATACGGTCCCCAGAAGTGCAGAACGGTTTAGTTTAGACAGGCATCAAGAACGGCACAGGCTTGGTGGGCCGAATGGCCTGTTCATGCGCTGTACTGTTCTTTGTTAGTCTAATATCTCCTTAAGTGACTTGGTCCCAAATCGTTATTATTTTTTATTCATGTGTTTAATGTGTGCGTTACTGGCTAGGCCAGCATTTATTGCCCATCACGAATTGCCCTTGGACCTTCTTTAACCAGTGCAGTCCATGTGGGGTCAGTACACCCACAGTGCTGTTAGGAAGGGAGTTCCATGATTTGGACCCAGTGACAGTGAAGGAACGGCGATATATTTCCAAGTCAGGATGATGTGAGACTTGAAGGGAAACTTGCAGGTGGTGGTGTTCCCATACGTGCTTCCTGTTTGTTTGCTTTCTCTGCCCCTCCTTTCTAGACCTCCCTGTCCTCCTGTCCCTCTCTGTTACGAGAACCTAAGAACAGAAGAAAGTGGGTGCAGGAACAGAGATCTGGGATATCTGTGCAAAAATTGAAGCTGGCAGGGCTAGTTGAGAAAGTGGTTAAAAGGCATATGGGATCCCAGGCTTTGTAAATCGAGACTTTAGAGTAGAAAAGCAAGGAGGTTATGATGAAGCTTTATAAAACACTTCTGGACACCACACTTTAGGAAGGATGTGAGGGCATTAGACTTGGTGCAGAAAAGGTTCACGAGCAAGGTTCCAGGGATGAGAGACTTAGTTACGTGGATAGATTGGAGTAGCTGGGGTTGTTATCTGTGTCTCTATCTCTGTCATCCTCTCTCTGTCTCTCCCTCCTGCTATCTCTGATACTCGGAGTGAGACAGACGGAGAGAGGGTTAGCTATGAAGCCAGGAGAAAAAGACCAACAACTTCAGCAGCCATTTCAGCAGGATAAAAGCCACGAACAAATTCAATAACATCAGAAGGGGGAAAAAACACTGATAAATGGGGCAATGGCGCAAGCTGTTGGAGGGACAGGAAATCTTTTACGAAGGGACTGAGTATCTGATCACATCCTGGATGGTGTTGTTGTTGCCAACAAAGCCTATTTCAGCCTGCAATATGAAAAGGAGAGAGCGGGAGCTGAGACGGAATGAGTTGATTTTGACTGAGTTAATGAGGGGGCAATGGCGTCCAGCGGCCCCCACAAGGCCGTGCGGCTGGAAAAAGCCCCGACCTGTGGTACGAGCCGCGCTGCACCCTGGGAGGGAGCTCTGCACATGCGCATTCCGACAAGCCCGTTAACTGCCACTTTTTACATTCTCCCGCGGCTCAGACTTTCAAGTTTCCTCCAATGAGATCGACCACTGAAGCCGCTTCTCCTTTTCCTGGCAGCTGCTTTCTGACGTAAATAAACAGCCGCCGGGACGTCACGCAAACATGGCGGCTGATGACGCCGCGGTCTCTCCACGCGCGTCACTGAGCCCTGATTGGCTGCGTCACTCCACGTGTTTGGAGGTCACAGGGGTCAAAAGCTGCCTCCAGCCTCCGCGCAGCTGCTGTTTGGGCAACATGTGACCACCCCGGGGTGGGGGAGGGGCCAGCACCACGCTGGTAAAGGGACCCTGCACCGCCAGAACTATCCCAAACCCTTAAAGGGACCCAACATGGACATACAGAGCAAGAGAGTTAGAAAGTAAGTAATAAAGCGAGAAATAGAAAAGAAAGAGCGATGGGGGGAGTGAGAGGGATAATGAGATTGAAAGAATAATAGAGAGATGGAGAGACTCAGAGAAAATAGGTGATAGCAAGACAGTGAGAGAGCAAGAGATGGTGAGAAATGGAGGGAGAATTTCCTCAATTTGACAGAGATGGAGAGAGAGTGATAGAGAGATGTGAAGAGAGATCAAAGAGAAAGGAAGGTGGAGAATGAGGGAGAGGTAGAGTTTGAGAGTGAGGAAACAGATCAATGGAGAGATAAAAGTGAGGAGAGAGGAACAGAGCGAAAGAGAGAGAGAGAGAGATGGAGAGAGAGTGGGAAGGAAAATGAGAAATTAGAAGAAAAGAGCCGACACAACGTGTGCAGAAAGTGTGAAAAATGAATGAGAGATAGAGTGTCCGTCAGAGGGAGAGGGAAAGTTCAGGATAGATGTTGGCAGACAGAAAGGCAGATGTTATATGTGTATGTGTGCGTGTGTATTGTCTGTGTGTGTGTGTGTGTCTGTATGAGGGAGAGATTAGCACACGTTCACAGTAAAGAAAGTCTTGCGGGGTCAAACAGTCATTTAATTGTGTGCACAACCAGACAAAATTAACTTTATTCCCTCCGCATAATGAGTGGAGTCAGACATATAAAAATAGATTGCAGGTTGATGCCCAGATAAGCTCTATTAAAGGTTAAAAGTTGCAGAGAGAAATCACCCAATAATCCTGGTTGCAACCCATTGGACTCAATGCAATGGTCCAAAAATATTATTACTGCCAATCAAACAAATTCATCAGCTCAACAACAAACAGTGAAATGATCCATAAACTGCAATGTTCAATGATTCAAGGACGATTAAAGAGCATGAAAGAGAACATGTAGTCAGACACAGAGTATTTGTTTAGCTTCTCTGCCATTGTCCCATGATGAGAGGCTGAGTAAATTGGACCTGTATTCTCTGGAGTTTAGAAGAATGAAAGGTGATCTCATTGAAACATATTCTAAAGGGACTGGATAGGGTCGACACTGAGAGATTATTTCATTTGGTCGGGAATTGAAAGTCTCCCTTATCCCTTCCGAACCAGCTTATCCACCTGTCCTGTCAGCCTCAGGAATCAATGAACATTCACTCCAAGGTCCCGTTGTTCACAGACACAGAGAGAATGTTGGAGACAGTCACGTTGTTAGGTTAGATCGAAAGGGCAAATGTCAAATATAATCAGAGTTTGATATAAACCTGAGTACACAAAGGTACAAGAAGTAAGCATAGAGTGTGAAACATCAGGAGAGAGGGAGAAATTTCGACGGAGAGGGTGTAACAGTGAGAAATGGAGAGATCGGCACGGCGAGAGAAGTGGAGAGCTACTCTTACTGGTAATCTCTCCCCATCTCCGACTGCCCCTCTCCCTTACTGACTCAATCTGTATTTCCCCTCACTGCGACACTCTCCATGAATGGGGCTGTTATTATAGTATCTCCACAGGGAGAGTAAATGAGTGGAACTGAAATAATAGTCTCTCCACAGGGAGAGTCACTGAATGGGTCTTGTATTATAGTATCTCCACAGGGAAAGTCATTGAGTGGGTCTGGTATCATAGTATCTCCTCAGGGAGAGTCACTGAGCGGGTCTGTTTTTATAGTATCTCCACAGGGAGAAGAACTGAGTGGGTCTGTTAGTATATTATCTCCACAGGGATAGTCTCTAAGTGAGTCTGTTCGTATGTATTCTCCAAATGGAGAGTCACTGAGTGTGTGTTTCACTATATAATCTCCACATGGAAAATCACCGAGAGGGTCTGTCATTCTAGTGTCTCCACAGGGAGAGTCACCGAGTGGGTCTGTTATTTTGTAATCGCCATTGGGAGAGTCACTGTGTGTGTATGTTCTTATAATATCTCCAGTGGGACAGTCACTGAGTGTCTCTGTCATTATAGTATCTGCACAGGCAGAGTGAATGACTGTCTCTGTTATGAACGTATTTCCACAGGGAGAGTCACTGAGTGGGACTGTTATTATAGTACCTCCACAGGGAGAGTCACTGAGTGTGTCGTTATTATAGCAGCTGCACAGGGAGAGCCACTGAGTGGGTCCGTTATTATAGTATCTCCAAAGAGAGAGTCACTGAGTGGCTCTGTTATTATCGTATCTCCAATGGGCGAGTCACTGAGTGGGTCCGTTATTATAGGATTTCCACATGGAGAGTTGCTGAGTGGGTCTGTTGTAATATCTGCACAGGGAGAGTCAAAGAGTTGGTCTGTTATAATCGTGTCTCCAGTGGGCGATTCGCTCAGTGGGTCTGTTACTATAATATCTCCACAGGGAGACTCACTGAGTGGGTCCGTTGTTGCAGTACCTCCACAGGGAGAGTCATTGAGTGGGTCTGTTACTGTAGTTTCTCCATAGGGACAGTCATTGAGTGTCTCTGGCATTATACTATTTCCACAGGGAGAGTGAATGATTGTGTTTGTGATTATAGAATCTCCAAAGGGAGAGACACCGAGTGGGTCTGTTGTTGTAGCATGTCCGCAGGGAGAGTGACTGAGTGGGTCTGTTATTATAGTGTCTCCACAGGGAGAGTCAGTGAGTACATCTGAATTTTCAGTATCTCCATAGGGAGAGTCACTGAGTGGATCTGTTGTTGTAGTATCTCCACAGGCAGCGTCTCTGAGTGGGTCTGCTATTATAGTCTCTCCACAGGTAGAGTCACTGAGTCGGTCTGTTGTTGCAGCAAGTTCACAGGGAGAGACACTGAGTGGGTCTGTTATTGTAGTATCTCCACAGGGATAGTCACTGATTGGGTCTGTTATTATAGTATCTCCAGAGAGACAGTCACTGGGTGGGTCCGTTGTTGGAGTATCTCCAGAGGGAGCGTCACTGAGTGGGTCTGTTATTATAGTGTCTCCAAAGGGCGAGTCACTGATTGGGTGAGTTATTCTGTTATTTCCATCGGGTTAGTCACTGTGTGGATCTGTTAATATTTCATCTCCACAGGGAGAGTCACTGAGTGGGTCTGTTGTTGTAGCATGTCCACAGGGAAAGTAACTGAGTGGGTCTATTATTGCAGTATCTCCACAGGGAGAGCCACTGAGTGGGTTCGTGATTATAGTATCATCACAGTTAGAGTCACGGAGCGGGTCTGTTATTGTAGTATAACCACAGCGAGAGGCAATGAGTGGGTCTGTTATTATATTATCTCCACAGGGATTGTCACTGTGTTGGTCTTTTATTACAGTATCTCTCCAGGGAGAGTCACTGAATGGGTCTGTTATTATAGTATCTCCACAGGGAGAGTTAGTGATTGGATCTGTTGTTATATTATCTCCACAGGGATTGTCACTGTGTTGGTCTATTATTACAGTATCTCTACAGGGAGAGTCACTGAATGGGTCTGTTATTATAGTATCTCCACAGGGAGAGTTAGTGATTGGATCTGTTATTATATTATCTCCACAGGGATTGTCACTGTGTTGGTCTATTATTACAGTATCTCTACAGGGAGAGTCACTGAATGGGTCTGTTATTATAGTATCTCCACAGGGAGAGTTAGTGATTGGATCTGTTATTATATTATCTCCACAGCGAGTGTGACAGAGTCGGTCTTTTGTTATAGTATCTGCACAGGGAGAGTCACTGAGTGGGTGTGTTTTATATAACCAGCACTGGGAAAGTCACTGAGTGTGTGTTTCAGTAAATAACCTCCACATGGAGAATCACTGAGTGGGTCTGTCATTCTAGTGTCTCCACAGGAAGAGTCACTGAGTGGGTCAGTTATTTTAGAATCGCCTTTGGGAGAGTCACTGAGTGTGTCTGTTATTATAGTATCTGCACAGGCAGAGTGCATGACTGTGTCTGTTATGAAAGTAAAGGAATGGGTTTGTTATTATTGTATCTTTACAGCACGAGACACTGAGTGTCTCTGGTATTACACTATCTCAACAGGGAGAAAGACTGCGTGTGTCTGTTATTATTGCATCTCCACAGGGAGAGTCAGTGAGTGGATCTGAAATTACAGTATCTCCACAGGGAGAGTCTCTGAGTGGATCTGTTATTAGAGTATCTGCACAGGGACGGTGAATGATTGTGTCTGTTATTATTGTATCTCCACAGGGAGACTCCCTGAGTAGATCTGTTACTATAATATCTCCACAGGGAGAGTCACTGAGTGAGTCTGTTATTGTAGTATCTCCAGTGGGAGAATCACTGATTGGGGCTGTTATTACAGTATCTCCACAGGGAGAGTCTCCGAATGGATCTGTTATTAGAGTATCTGCACAGGGACGGTGAATGATTGTGTCTGTTATTATTGTATCTCCACAGGGAGACTCCCTGAGTGGATATGTTACTATAATATCTCCACAGAGAGAGTCACTGAGTGAGTCTGTTATTACAGTATCTCCACATGGAGAGTCACTGAGTGGTTCTGTTATTGTGATATCTCCACAGGGAGAGTCACTGAGTGGGTCTGTTATTGTGATATCTCCACAGGGAGAGCCACTGAGTGTATCTGTTATTAGAGTATCTCCACAGGGAGAGCCACTGAGTGTATCTGTTATTATAGTATCTCCACAGGGAGAGTCACTGAGTGGGTCTGTTATTATAGTATCTCCACGGTACGACTCACTGAGTGTGTCTGTTATTATAATATCTCCACAGGGCGCGTCACTGAGTTCGTCTGCTTTTATAGCATCGCCACAGGGCGACTCACTGAGTGGATCTGTTATTATAGTATCTGCACAGGGAGAGTCACTGAGTGGGTCTGTTATTATAGTATCTCCACAGGGCGCGTCACTGAGTTCGTCTGCTTTTATAGCATCGCCACAGGGCGACTCACTGAGTGGATCTGTTATTATTGTATCTCCACAGGGCGAGTCACTGAGTGGGTCTGTTATTATAGTATCTCCACAGGGAGAGTCACTGAGTGGGTCTGTTATTATAGTATCTCCACAGGCAGAGTCACTGAGTGAGTATGTTTTCTAGTATCTCTAGTGGGACAGTCACTGAGTGTCAGTGTTATTATAGTGTCTCGACAGGGAGGGTGAATGATTGTGTCTGTTATTATAGTATTTCCACAGGATGAGTCGCTGATTGGTTTTGCTATTCTAGTATCCCCACAGGGAGAGTCACTGAGCGGGTCTGTTATTATAGCATCTCCAAAGGGCGAGTCACTGATTGGGTGAGTTATTATATTATTCCCATCGGGAGAGTCACTGAGTGTGTCTGTTAATATAGTATCTCCACAGGGAGAGTCACTGAGTGAGTCTGTTATCATAGTTTCTCCACAGGGAGAGTCACTGAGTGTTTCAGGTATTATACTATCTCCACAGGGAGAGTGAGCGATTGTGTCTGTTATGATAGTATTTCCGCACGGAATGTCACTGAGTGGTTTTGCTATTATAGCATCTCCACAGGGAGAGTCACTGAGTGTGTCTGTTAATATATTATCTCCACAGGGAGAGGCACTGAGTGACTCTGTTATCATAGTTTCTCCACAGGGAGAGTCACTGAGTGTTTCAGGTATTATACTATCTCCACAGGGAGAGTGAGCGATTGTGTCTGTTATGATAGTATTTCCGCACGGAATGTCACTGAGTGGTTTTGCTATTATAGCATCTCCACAGGGAGAGTCACTGAGTGTGTCTGTTATTATAGTATTTACACAGTGACAGTCACTGAGTGGGTCTGTTATTGTCGTATCTCCACAGGGAGAGTCACTGCATGGCTCTGTTGTTGTAGTATCTCCACAGGGAGAGTCACTGAGTGGATCTGTTATTATAGTATTTACACAGTGAGAGTCACTGAGTGGGTCTGTTATTATGTTATCTCCACAGGGAGAGTCACTGAGTGGGTCTGTTATTATAGTATCTCCACAGGGAGAGTCACTGAGTGGATCTGTTATTATAGTATTTACACAGTGAGAGTCACTGAGTGGGTCTGTTATTATGTTATCTCCACAGGGAGAGTCACTGAGTGGGTCTGTTATTATAGTATCTGCACAGAGCGTGTCACGGAGTGGGTCTGTTATTATAGTATCTCCACCATGAGATTCTTTCCATCTCTTTCTCCCTCTCCCTTTCTCTGCCTCTCCTTCTCTCTTTCTATCTCTTTCTCTCTTTCTCCCTCTCTCTGTCACTGTCTTTCCCTTTCTCTTTCCCTGTAATTCTGTCTCAATCCACAACTCTGTTTTTCTCTCAGATCATCTCTCCTTCCCACTCTCTCTCCTTCTCTACCTCCCTATCTGTCATTATCTCCCTCTCTCTATGTCTCTGTCTCTTTGTCTCCCTCTGTCTGTCTGTCTGTCTCTCTCTCTCTGCCTCTCCCTTTCTTACTTTGCCGCTGCCTCTCCCTCTGTCTGTTTCGTCCTCCCTGTCTCTGTCTCTCTCACATGCTGTCTCTCCTCTGCCTCTCTCTCTCTCTATCTCTCCCTCTCACTCTTTCTCTGCCTCTGTCTCAGAGTTGTTGCATTGCTTGATGAGGCCATTCGGGCCATCATGACTGCACTGTTTTTGAGAGAGTGCAGTTCACTCAGTTCCATTACCCTGCCTTCTGCCCATAAACCAGCACATTCTTCCTTTTCATATCACTGTCTAATTCCCTTTTGAATGCTTCAATTGAATCTGTCTCCACCACGTTCTCAGGCAGCGCATTCCAGACATTCACCACTCACTGCATGAAAAAGTTTGTCTCCATGTCACTTTTGCTTCTCTTACCAAATATTTTCTATCTGACTAATCGCATTCTCGATCCTTTCACAAGTGGGAACAGTTTCTCCCTATCTACACTGTCCAGACCCCTCATGATTTTGAATACCTCTATCAAATCACCTCTCAACCTTCTCTTCTCCAAGGAAAACAGTCCTAACTTCTCCAATCTATCTTCATAACTGAAATTCCTCATCCCTGGAACCATTCTCGTTAATCTCTTCTGTACTCTCTACAATGGCCTCACGCCTTTACTAAAGTGCAACACTCAGAAATGGACGCAATACTCCAGCCGAGGACGAACTAGTGTCTTATGCAAGTTCAACCTAACCTCCTTGTTCTTGTGCTCTGTTCCCCTATTAATAAATCCCAGGATACCGTATGCTTTATTAACTGCTCTCTCAACCTGTCCAACAAACTTCAATGACATCTGCACATATACACCCAGGTCGTTCTGCTCCTACTCCCCGTTTAGAATTGCTCCCTTTATTCTATATTGTCACTCCATGTTCTTCCTACCACACTTCACATTTCTATGCTTTGAACTTCATCTACCACCTGCCTGCCCTTTCCACCAACTTGTCTATGTCCTTTTGAAGTTCGTCACTATCGTCCTCACAGTTCACAATGCATCCAAGTTTTGTATCATCTGCAAACTTTGAAATTGTACCCTGTACACCAAGGTCTCGGTCATTAATATATATCAATAAACTTAAGGGTCCCAACCCTGACCCCTGGGGAACTCCACTACAAACCTTCCTCCAGCCTGAAAAACATCCATCAACCGCTACTCTTTGTTTCCTGTCACTCAGCCAATTCCGTATCCATGTTGTTACCATCCCTTTTATTCTATGAGCTACAAGTTTGCTCACAGGTCTGTTGTGTGGCAATGTATCAAACGCCTTTTGAAACTCCATGTACACCACATTAACAGCATTGCCCTCATCAACCCTCTCTGTTACCTCCTCAAAAAACTCCATCCAGTTAGTTAAACATGATTTTCCCAAATGAAATCCATACTGCCTTTCCTTAATTAACTCGTATTTGTCCATATGACTATTGATATTGACCCGAATTATTTTTTCTCGAGGTTTTTCCACCACAGAAGTTAAAATAACTGACCTAAATTTGCTTTTGTATTTTCCCCACTCTGTCACGCTCTCTCTTTACGTTTCTATCTTTACTCCCTTTCTCTCTCTCTCTCTCTCTCTCTCTCTCTCTCTCTCTCTCTCTTTCTCTCTTTGTCCTATCTCTCTCTTTCTCCTATCTCTCTCTCGGTCTCCCCGTCTCTCTCTCTGTCCCTGCCTCTGTCCTTCTTTCTGTCCCTCCCTCTATCTCTCTCTCTCTGTCTCTCTCTCTCTCTCTCTGTCTCACTCTCCCTGTGTCTCTCCCTCTATCCCTTTCTCCTCCAATCCCTGTCTCTCCCAATCGTTCTCTCTCTCTCTGTCACTCCATCTCCATCTGTCCCTCTGTCTGTCTTTCCCTCTCCCTCTGTCCCTTCCTCCCTCTCTCGCTCTACCGCTCCCTCTCTCTCTCTCTCTGCCACTCCCTCTCTGTCTGTCTTTCCCTCCCCTCTACCTCCCCTGCTCTCTCTCTCCCCTGTTTCTTTCTCTGCCTCCTTCTCTTTGTCTGTTTCCCCGTCATTCTCTGTCTCTGTCGCCCCCTCTCTCTCTCTCTCTGTAGTCCCTCTCTCTCTGTCTCTCCCTCTCTCTCTGTATCTCCCTCTTTGCCTCACTCTGTCTCTCTCTCCCTCCTTTCATCTCTCCCTTCGTCTCTCTGTCCCAGGACAACAATGGTTTCATACATTTCTTGGTTAATTTTGCACCAGTAACTCTTTCCTTTAGAATCATAGAAAATTTAAGGCAAATAAAGAGGCCACTTGGCCCATCGTGTCTGTGCCGGCCAAAACACGATCCAGATATTCTAATCCCATCTGCCACCAATTGGGCCGTAGCCCTGTAGATTACGGCACTTGACCATGTGACCGTTCAGACCATGTGTTCCAGACCCTCACCACCCTCTGGGTGAAAAACATTTTCCCCATCACCCCTCCAATCTTTCGACCAATCACTTTAAGTCTATGCCCCTTCGTCACTGAGCTCTCTGCTCAGGTGAATAGACCCTTCACCTCCACTCTATCCGAGCCTTTCACATTTCAATCAGATCTCCCGTCAGCCTTCTCTGTTCCAATGAGAAAAGCCCCAGCCTATCCAATATTTCCTCATCTCTACATTTTTCCAGTTCTGGCAACATCCTCGTAAATCTCCTCTGTACCGTCTCTAGTGAAATTACATCCTTTCTGTAATGAGGTGACCAGAACTGCACACAGTACTCAAGTTATGGTCTAACCAATGAGTTATACAGTTTCAGCGTAACCTCCCTGCTCTTCTATTCTATACCTGCCTTGTTGGAAAGGTCACTACAGTTTGAAAATATCAAACACCGATCCAACACTCACTCGTAAAACATTCACACTAAACTCCCAATACAGTATTGGGCAAATAATGAGGATTGTTACCTGTTGTTACATCTTGTCTCATCCTCTATCTGTCTCTCCCTATCATGTCTGTCTCTCTCCATCTCTCTCTCTCCCTCTATCTTCTTCTCCCTCTTTCTCCGCCTCAGTCCATGACTGTGCCTGTGTCTCTCTCACACCATCTCTCCCTCTCTCTCTCCTTGGACAGAAATGTTTTAATCCATTTCTTGGCTCATTTTGAACCTGCAATTCTTGCCCTTGCTGGAAACGTCACTGCAGTTTGAAAATATCGAACACTGATCAACACTCGCCCCCTAAACTCTCAGACTAAACCCCCAATACACGACTGGGCAGATAATGGGGATTGTTACTGAGGTTCTGTCAAGGTCCCCTCACACCCTGTCTCCACTCTCCCTTGCTGAGAAAAGTTTGTCAATTTCTGCTAATATTTTTTCAACAACATTAAATGTCACTGCAGTTTGAAAATATGAAACACTTTATACGTGGAGAGGGAGCTCCCTCCACTTTATACGTGGAGAGGGAATTCCGTCCACTTAATACACAGAGAGGGAGTTCCGTCCCGTTTATACGCTGAGGGGCAGCTCCCTCTAATTTATACACCTGTCATGGTGCGATTGGAGCCTCAGTCCCCAGGCCATTAGGTTCGGCATCTGGATTACCTGACTAGTGATATTAGCATTATGCGACTGCTTCCTTAATGGATATGTACTGTGTCCGTCCCCTAATATCACTCACAGTAGTTTTTAGGCTGGTACCCTCAACATGGTCCCGATGCAGAGACTCAAAGTTCACATTTTAACTGGGAAAAGGCAGGAACAGTGAAGCAGGAATGTTTTTGTCCCTGGATTCAGTGTCCACTGCAGAGAGATCAGTTACATTTACAATGGAAACGCTGGGAGTGAACAAGGTCAATGCAATGATATGGAAAATATACATGACGCCACTAGTAATTGTAGCATCCATCCAGTATGAGTACCGATTTCAGGTTTATTCCCGAGAGAGATCTTACGCAGAAAATGTCATTGACATTGAAATGATTGTGTTTTATCCTCCACATTATTTACACCAGAGTCAAAGCTTCTGATGTAATGGGTTTGTTCAGGTGAGAGTAACTAATTGCAATGATCAGGGTTATAACCGTGCCAGTGGAGACTTATCCCCTGTATAAATCAGGGCCCATTGGAATGGATCAGCTCAGAGTTCCTGGTGGAGCTGTGGATTCCAGGCTAATAGAAGTCTCTGCTTCTCACAGAAATGGGATATCCAGTAATGTATCAGATACAAGGCATTTACTATCCTGTACTTGCAGCAATTGGAGTTCCTGGTAAGGCAGTATCTCAGCTGTAAATGGTGTAAATCGATGTTAACTGTGCTGCTGTACTCGGTATTATTTCTCAATGTGTGCGTTACACATCCACCAGCTCTTTTCCAGCAATTTATTGAGGAATCTCCTCACTGTCTACACTTTCATTCTTGCAGGAGCTGCATTATGTCTTTAATTGTATTGTTTTAAGTAACTGTGGCATTATTACTGGATTATTCTGTGTATGGAATGTATTTGAAGGAGATATCTTGGTTAGGATCAAGAATCAGACCCTCAGGAGCTTTTACCAGTTTCATGATGTGGATTTAACCAGTCCTAGAATAATTTTATGATATTGTATTCAGTGATTGATAATGAGACATCGCACGGTCTCAGTGTTACAAGCGGACTGAACAATATACTCCCTCCCCAATAACATGGCTCAGTCTAACTGGGATTTATTGGTTATCACTGTTATCAAATATTATTTCATTCTGTGTGTGTCTGACGCTGCTTCAGAAGTCTGGCTACTGAACTGAGTTTGCTGCTGACACTTTCACATCTCCTTCTCTGCTGCACTGTAGACCTGTACAACATACACAGTTCTCCAGTCCTCTGGCAGCACGACTATAACCAGAGAGGATTGGAAAATGATGGTCAAAGCCTCTGATATTTCCTCCCTTGCACCTCTTAACAGTCTGAACCTGATGAATTATCAGCTTTCAAAGATGCTAAACCCCTTAATATTTCCTTTCTCATTGTATATCCCATTCCAGATTTCAAACCCCTCCTCATTGACTACAATGTCTGTGTCGTCCCCTCTTTTGTGAAGACAGTCGCTATGTATTCATTAAGAATCATGCCCGCATCATCCACCTCCACTGTTAGGAAAAAGGAGGAGAGACGATATAAAGTAAAGGATACAATTCTAAAGGAGGTGCAGGAACAGACACATCTGGGGGGTATTTGTGCACCAATCACTGAAGGTGGCAGGGCAGGTTTAGAAAGTGGCTAAACGGCAGAAGGGGTCCTGAGATTATAAATAGAGACATTGGATATAAAAGCAAGGAAAATATGACCTTTGTAAAACGCTGGTTCGCCTTCAACTGGAGCATTGTCCAATTCTGGACACCATACTTTAGGAAGAATGTGGGGGCATTCGAGAGGGTGCAGAAAAGATTTACAAGAATGGTTCCAGGGATGAGGGACTTCAGTTACGTGGATAGATTGGAGAAGCTGGGGTTGTTCTCTGTGTCTCTCTCTGTCTTCCTCTCGCTGTCTCTCCCACCTGCTATCTCTGACACTAAGAGGGAGACAGAGGGAGAGAGGCTTAGATATGCAGGCAGAGAGATGACAGTCGAGAGGGTCAAGGTTGGAGAGAGAGAGATTGTTGGGGTGGATTGAAAGTGAGAATGTAAGATATATTCATTTAATGTAATCCTTCACTGCTGTGTATGCAAACAGAGAAAGATAGGTATGTCGAGTGAAATATTGGTAGAGTGGGAGATATGTGGATGAAGTTGGGGCCCAGGCGGCCAGTTTTGATGATGAGGAAGGAAAACGCTCCATTGCAAATATCCAGCAAGGTATTCCACCATGGAAGCCATCACACCCTCATGATATTGGTGTGGAAAACTTGTAATATATGCCCATGGTGATTGACCCCTCTGTTAAGGGAAATGGGTCCTTCCTATCCACTCTATCTAGGCCCGTCATTATTTTATACACC
The DNA here is from genome assembly GCF_036365525.1 of Heterodontus francisci. Classification (NCBI taxonomy): domain Eukaryota; kingdom Metazoa; phylum Chordata; class Chondrichthyes; order Heterodontiformes; family Heterodontidae; genus Heterodontus; species Heterodontus francisci. The sequence continues at coordinate 2,140,991 of NW_027142032.1, read as the reverse complement.
TCAATTAAATCGTCCCTTCAACCTTCTCTGTTCCAAATAAAACAATTCCAGCCTATCCAATCTTTACTCATAGTTAAAATTCTCCATTCCTGACAACATCCTCTGTAAATCCCCTCTGTACCCTCTCGAGTGTGATCACATCCTTCCTGTAATGTGGTGACCAGAACTGTACACAGTACTCTAGTTGTGGTCGAACTAGTGTTTTATACAGTTCTAGCATAACCTCCCTGCTCTTATATTCTCTACATCGGCCAATAAAGGAAAGTATTCCGTAAGCCTTCTTAACCACCTTATCCACAGTTACACCAAGGCCCCTCTGTTCACAATCTGAGAGATTGTTCAGTTAGATGGAAAGAGAAAATGTAAAACATTATAATTTGCTGTAATCCTTCATTGCAGTATACACAGACATACGAGCGAGAGGCATGGAGTGTGAAACATCAGCGGTAGAAGGAGAAAAATAGATGGAGATGGTAACAAATTGGAAAGGAGTGATAGAGACTGAGAGAGAGGTAATCTCTGGTAAACTCTTTTGCTGGTAATCTCTCTCCATCTCTATCTCTCTCTTCCCATCTCTTCTGCTCTCTGAAACCCTATTTCTTCTCTCTGTTACTCACTTTCCAAGTCTATCTCTCTACTTTTCTCCCTCTTTCTCTACCTCCCTCTGCACACTATCTCAATCTCTCCCTCTTGCTCTCAGGATGGAAAGAGGGAGAAAGAGAGGCAGAGAAAGGGTGTTGCAGGCAGTGAGAGATGAGGAGAAAGAGACAGAGGAACAGTGAGTCTGGCATTGGTAGATGGATCTTTACTGTGTATCTAATCCCGTGCATACCTGTCCTGTGAGTATTCGATGGGAACAGTCTCGGACGGGGGGGACTGTCTAAAAATAAAAAATTAGTCGAAAGCCCTTTCAAAGATGAAATTTAGAAACACTTCTACATACAAAGGGTGGCAGAAGTTTGGAACTGTCTTCCACAAATGACCCCTCCCTATCTCTGCAATATCCTCCAGCTGCGCAATCCACCAATATCTGTGATCCTCTAATTCTGGCCTCTTGACCATCCCCAATTTGAATTGTTCCAACATTGGTGGCCGTGCCTTCAAGCTGCCAAGCCGCGAACTCTGGAATTCCTTTCCTAAACCTCTCCGTCTCTCTAATCTCTTTCCTCTTTGCAGACGCTCCTTCAAACCAACATCTTTGACCAAGTTTGTGTTCGTCTCGTGTAATATCTCCTTAAGTGACTCGGTGTCAACTTTTTATTTGCCTTATTTATTTGTTGGATGTGTGCGTTACTGGCCAGGCCAGCATTTATTGCCCATTCCTAATTACCCTTGAGAAGGTGGTGTTGAGCCTCCTTCTTGAACCGCTGCAGTCCATGTGGGGTAGGTACACCCACAGTGCTGTTAAGAAGGGAGTTCTAGGATTTTGACCCAGTAACAGTGAAGAAATGGTGATATAATTTCAAGTTAGGATGGTGTGTGACTTTAGTTGTTGTCTGCGGACAGTATTTTCAGTGCGCATAACATTTATATTTTTAATTATTTTTTTCACTTGGTAAGATGTAAAGTTTCTCCTACAATCTGCCTGCCTCCCTGTATCTCCTCACTCTTTCTGCCCGTCTCGCCCTCCTTCTCTAAATCCACTGCTTTACTCTGTATCTAAACTCACACTGTACCTGCCTTGGGAGGTCTCATTATGCTGCTTAAGCAATGAGTTATACACTTCCAGCATAACCTCCATGCTCTTATATACTTCAACAGCCTTGTTGGGAATGGCACTGCAGTTTGAAAATATGAAACACTGATCCAACATTCACCCCTAAAACACTCACACTAACCTCCAAAAACAGGACTGGGCAGATAATGAGGATTGCTAATGATTGTTGCAACTTGTCTCATCCTCTCTCTGTCTCTCCCGCTCATGTCTGTTTCTTCCCATCTTTCTCTTTCTCCCTCTCTCCCTCGCCCTCTCCCTCTTTCTCTGCCTCTTTCTATGACTCTGTCTCTAACACCATCTCTCTCTCCTGGAACAGAAATGTTTTTATCCGTTTCTTGGTTACTTTTGAACCTGTAAATCTTGCTCTTGCTGGGAACGTCACTGCAGTTTGAAAATATCAAACACTGTTCAACACTCGCCCCCTAAACTCTCTCAGTAAACCCCCAATACAGGAATGTGCAGATAATGGGGATTGATACTGAGGTTCTGTCAAGATCCCCTCACACACTGTATCCCATTTCCCCTGCTTCGAAAGACTGTCAGTGTTTAATAATGTTTTTTTCAATAATATTAAATGTCACTGATCCAACACTCTCCCCCAAAACACTCATATTAAACCCCTGATCTTTCCTTTCAAAATTAGCTCTTGCACACAGCCAGTTTTACTTTTTAATTCTATCTTTTTTCAACATTATGAGATGTAAAGTTTTCCCTGTAATCTCGCTCACCCTGTCTGTCTTTTTCTCCCTCTGTCTCTGTTTCTCCCTCTGTTTGTCTCTCTCCCTCTCTCTCTCTCTCTGTCCCTTTCTCCCTCTGCATCTGTCTCTCTCCCTCTGCATTTGCCTGCCTCCCTTTCTGTCTCTCTCCCTCTGTCTCTGTTTCTCCATTTTTCTCTATCATTCTAGCTCTGTCTCTCTCTCTCCCTCTGTCTCTGTCCCACTCTGTCTGTGTCTCTCTCCGTCTGTGTCTCACTCCCTCCACCTTTCCTCCCTCTGTGCATGGACAGCAATGCTTTGAGCAATTTGTTTGTTTAATTTTGAATCTTTCACTCTTGCTTTTGTTCGGAATGTCAATGCAGTTTGAAAATATCAAAAACTCATCTAACACTCAACCCTAAAACCCTCACATTAAACCCCAAATACCGGACTGGGCAGACAATGGGGATTGTTACTGGGGTTCCGTCAAGGTCTCATTTCGCTATCTCTTCTGTCTCTCACTGTCTTCCACTTTGTCCCTCTCTCTCCATTTCCCCATTTGTTTTCGCTTCCCTCTTCTCCTCTTTCCTTCATCACCCCCAACATTGCTCCTTCCACTTTATAAATTGTGAGGGAGCTCCCTCCACTTTATGCATACAGAGAGCGCTCCCTCCACTTTATATGTAGAGGTAGAGCTCCCTCTAGTTTATGCACAGAAAGGGAGCTCCCGCTATTTTATATAGCTGCCGTGGTGGGATTTGAACCCCCGTCCCCAGGCCATCAGGTTGGGTCATCTGGATTCCGTGACCAGTGATATTATCACCACCCAACTGCCTCCCAAATGGCTGTGTACAGTGTCTGCCCCGTAATATCACTCACAGTAGTTTCTGGGCAGTAACCCTGAACATGGTCCCGAATCAGAGACTCAAAGTTCACATTTTAACTGGGAAAAGGAAGGATCTGAGTGAAACGGGATTGCTTTTGTCCCTGGATTCAGTGTCCACTGCAGACCGATCAGTTACATTTACAATAGAAAAGCCAGGAGTGAACAAGGTCAATGCAATAATATGGAAAATGTAAATGACGCCTATCATAATTGCCATCCATCCAGTATGAGTACAGATTGCAAGTTTATTCCCGAGAGAGGTCTTACTCATAAAATGTCATTGACATTGAAATAATTGTGTTTCATCCACCACATTATTTACATCAGAGTCAAAGCTATTTTAACGCAATACGTGTCAGGAATAAGGGTGATGAACTTAGAGCATGGATCAGTACTTGGAGCTATGATGTTGAGGTCATTACGGAGACTTGGATATCACAGGGACGGGAATGGATGTTGGATGTTCCGGGGTTTAGATGTTTCAAATGTAATAGGGAGGGAGGCAAAAGAGGTGGGAAGTGGCATTGCTAATCAGGGATAGTATCACAGCTGCAGAAAAGGAGGTCGTCGAGGAGGGTTTGTCCACTGAGTCATTATGGGTGGAAGTCAGAAACAGGAAAGGAGCAGTCACTTTTTTGGGAGCTTTCTATAGACCGCCCAAGAGCAACGGAGACATGGAGGCAGATTTTGGAAAGGTGCAGAAGTAACAGGGTTGTTGTCATGGGTGACTTCAACTTCCCTAACATTGATTGGAATCTCCTTCGTGCAAATAGTTTGGATGGAGCAGTTTTTGTCCGGTGTATCCAGGAAGGTTTCCTGTCTCAATATGTAGATAGGCCGACTAGAGGGAAGGCTATGTTGGATTTGGTGCTTGGCAACGAACCAGGCCAGGTGGCAGATCTCTCGGTGGGAAAGCATTTCGGTGATAGTGATCACAACTCCCTGACCTTTACTATAGCCATGGAGAGGGACAGGAGCAGACGGGATGGGAAAATATTTAATTGGGGGAGGGGGAATTACAATGCTATTAGGCAGGAAATGGCGAGCATAAATTGGGACCTGATGTTCTCAAGGAAATATACGACAGAAATGTGGAGGTTGTTTAGGGAGCACTTGCTTCGACTGCTGGATAGATTTGTCCCGATGAGGCAAGGAAGGGATGGCAGGGTGAAGGAACCTTGGATGACAAGAGATGTGGGACAGCTAGTCAAGAGGAAGAAGGAAGCTTACTTAAGGTTGAGGAAGCAAGGATCAGACAGAGCTCTAGAGGGTTAAAAGGTAGCCAGGAAGGAACTGAAAAATGGACTTCGGAGAGCTAGAAGGGGACATGAAAAAGTCTTGGCGGGTAGGATTAAGGAAAATCCCAAGGCGTTCTACACTTATGTGAGGAAGAAGAGGATGGCCAGAGTGAGGGTAGGGCGGATCAGGGATAGTGAAGGGAACTTGTGCCTGGAGTCGGAGGAGGTAGGGGAGGTCCTAAATGAATACTTTGCTTCAGTATTCACGAGTGAGAGGGACCTGGTCGTTTGTGAGGACAGCGTGAAACAGGCTGATATGTTCGAACAGGTTGAGGTTAAGAGGGAGGATGTGCTGGAAATTTTGACTGATATGAGGACAGATAAGTCCCCGTGGCCAGACGGGATATACCCAAGGATATTACGGGAAGCGAGGGAAGAGATTGCCGCCCCTTTGGCGATGATCTTTGCGTCCTCACTGTCCACTGGAGTAGTACCAGATGATTGGAGGGCGGCAAATGTTATTCCCTTGTTCAAGCAAGGGAACAGGGACAACCCTGGGAATTATAGACCAGTCAGTCCTACTTCAGTAGTGGGCAAATTATTGGAGAGGATTCTGAGAGACAGGATTTATGATTATTTGGAAAAGCATGGTTTGATTAGAGACAGTCTGCATGGCTTTGTGAGGGGCAGGTCATGCCTCACAACCCTTATTGAATTCTTTGAAGATGTGAAAAAACACATTGATGAAGGAAGAGCAATGGATGTGGTGTATATGGATTTTAGCAAGGCGTTTGATAAGGTTCCCCATTGTGGGCTCATTCAGAAAGTAAGGAGGCATGGAATACAGGGAAAGTTGGCTGTCTGGATACTAAATTGGCTGGCCCATAGAAGACAGAGGGTGGTAGTAGATAGAAAGTATTCTGCCTGGAGCTCGGTGACCAGTGGTGTTCTGCAGAGTTCTGTTCTGGGACCTCTGCTCTTTGTGATTTTTATAAATGACTTGGATGAGGAAGCAGAAGGCTGGGTTAGCAAGTTTGCCAATGACACGTAGATTGCTGGAGTTGTGGATAGTGTGGAAGGCTGTTGTAGATTGCAACGGGACATTGACAGGATGCAGAGCTTGGCTGAGAAGTGGCAGAGGGAGTTCAACCTGTCAAAGTGTGAAGTGATTCATTTTTTAAGGTCGAATTTGAATGCAGAATACAGTCTTAAAGACAGGATTCTTGGTGGCCTGGAGGAACAGAGGGATCTTCGGGTCCATGTCCATAGACCGCTCAAAGTTGCCACCCAAGTTGATAGGGTTGTTAAGAAGGCATTTGGTGTGCTGTCTTTCATTAACAGGGGGGCTGAGTTTAAGAGCCACGAGGTTATGCTGCAGCTATATAATGCCTACACTTTGGAATATTGTGTTCAGTTCTGGTCGCCTCATTACAGGAAGGATGTGGAAGCTTTAGAGAGGGTGCAGAGGAGATTTACCAGGATGCTGCCTGGACTGGAGGGCATGTCTTACGAAGAAAGGCTGAGGGAGCTAGGGCTTTTCTCATTGGAACGAAGAAGGATGAGAGGTGACTTGATAGAAGGTACAAGATGATGAGAGGCTTAGATAGAGTGGATAGCCAGAGACCTTTTCCCATTGCGGAAAGTGCTATCACTAAGGGGCATAATTTTAAGGTGACCGGAGGAAGGTTTCGGGGAGATATCAGAGGTAGGTTCTTTACACAGAGAGTGGTGGGTGCGTGGAATGCACTGCCAGCGGTGGTAGTAGAAGCAGCTACATTAGGGACATTTAAGCGACTCTTGGATAGGTACATGGATGATAGTAGAATGAAGGGTAGGCAGTTAGTTTGAATTGAGAGTAGGTTAAACGTTCGGCACAACATCGTGGGACAAAGGGCCTGTACTGTCCTGTACTGTTTTATGTTCTATCTATGTTTTAAAGCTGCTGATGTAATGTGTTTGTTCAGGTGAATGTAACTAATAGCAATGATCGGGGGTATAACCGTGTAAGTGGAGACATATCCCCTGTAAAAATCAGGAACCATTGGAATGGATCAGCTCAGAGTGCCTGCTGGAGCTGTTCATTCCAGGCGAACAGAAGTCTCTGTATCTCTCAGAAATGGGATATTCAGTAATCCTTCAGATAGAAGACATTTATTATCCTGTACTTGCAGAAATTGGAGTTCCTGGTAAGCCAGTATTTCAGCTGTTAATGGTGTAAAAAGCCAGTATGTCAGCTGTTAATGGTGTAAATCGATGCTAACTGTGCTGCTGTACTCGGTATATTTTCCCTCTGTGTGTGTTACACAGCGGCCGTTTCTTTTTCAGCAATTTACTGATGGAATCTCCTCATTATCTACTATTTCATACCGTCCATGTCTCCGTTATAAAGACGTCTGCAAACGCGACATGAAATCGTGTGACATTGATCACAAGTCGTGGGAGTCAGTTGCCAGCATTCGCCAGAGCTGGCGGGCAGCCATAAAGACAGGGCTAAATTGTGGCGAGTCGAAGAGACTTAGTAGTTGGCAGGAAAAAAGACAGAGGCGCAAGGGGAGAGCCAACTGTGCAACAGCCCCAACAAACAAATTTCTCTGCAGCACCTGTGGAAGAGCCTGTCACTCCAGAATTGGCCTTTATAGCCACTCCAGGCGCTGCTTCACAAACCACTGACCACCTCCAGGCGCGTATCCATTGTCTCTCGAGATAAGGAGGCCCAAAAGAAAGAAAAAAAAAAAGAAAATTCTTGCAGGAACTGCATTATGTATTGAATGCTATTGTTTTAAGTAACTGTGGCATTGTGACTAGATTATTCTGTGTATTGAATGTATTTGAATGAGATATTTCAGTTAGGATCAATAATCAGACCATTAGGAGTTTTTAACAGTCTCATGATGTGGATCTAACCGGTCCTGGAATAATTTTATGATTTTTTTTCAGTGATTGATAATGAGACATCTCACGGTCTCAGTGTTACAAGGGGACAGAACAATATCCTCCCTCCCAATAACATGGCTCAGTTTAACTGGGATTTCAATGTGTTTATTGATTATCACTGTTATCAAATATTATTTCATTGTGTGTGTGTCTGATGCTGCTTCAGAAGTCTGGCTACTGAACTGAGTTTGCTGCTGACACTTTCACTTCTCCTTCTGTGCTTCACTATGGACCTTCACTGTCACTGGATTACATTGTAAAATAGAAAGTTTTGATGTGATGTTTTATTGGTTTTCACTCTATCAGTTGGTATCAAGAGTCTTTCCATTTATCTGTAGATTATCAGCTGCAGCCATGATGTTAGTGTTTTATTAATTAAACAATCCCACATTCTAACAGATTACTTTTTAATTCCAGGAGAAGGAATTTCAATTGTGAAGTTTGGCTGGAAGTAGCTTTCGATCCTGTTTATTCCATGTATTGTAGATGAAGTGAAGGGTGCAGGTGAACAGGTGGAGATTTGAGTGCTCTGCAGATGCATTAAATTATTCACAGAGGTTTCACCATTGAACAAACTGACTCTGAGAATAGAATCATTGAACCTGGGGCTGATGAACAGAACACAGACGCAGAATGTTAGGAATAAATCATATGTGAAAAACATCATTAAGTAACAAGTTACAGGGTGTGAGTACTCCAGAGAGATAGGGAAGTAGAAAAGGAGCAGGGAGAACGAAACCGAGGGAAAAAGATAAGCAGAAGTAAAGAGAAAGAGAAAGAAGCAGCAGTGTAAATAATTATCTGTCATAAAGTGCTGGAATATCCAGAACAATGAGTGAGAGAAACTGCGAGTTGAAGTTGTCTGTTGTCAAATTGTGTTCATTTTCCTGTTGGACTTGATCCTCTGTGTTGATTTCTGTCAGGACCTCATTTTGTTTTGTAGAAAGTTCCTATTCCTTACTTAGTGACTGAATAAACAGAATAGAATCAGTTCATCACTGATGGTAATTCATTATTTAAATACTGCACTTTAAAATCTCTGTGTCTGCTGAATTCAATAAAGAGCGAGTATCAGAAATATATTTAAATTTATATTTAATTGCCTGTACAAACTGAAGATATTGACTATATTGTATTAACAATGAACCGTTCTCCAACACCAATAACCACAGAGAGTATTGTTTGAATGTTTGAATTGAGTTGTATTACTGGGATCTATAGATTAGATTTCCTCTAACACTCTGCTGCAGTCTCTCCCTGTGAACCTCAGCCTCTCCTCTCACTGTATTGAATCCTCAGTCTCCTCATCCATTGCTTCAGTTTATCCACTTTCCCAAACTATCTGCTCCAGCCTCCCCTCCTGCTACAACATGTACTTTTCCTTCTCTCCCTCCCAATCTCACTCACTGTCTCCACCTCCAGCCGCCTCGTCCAACCTGATAGGAATACAGGAACCTAGGAGCAGGAGGATGCCATTCAGCCCTTCTAGCCTGCTCCGCCATTCTGGATCACGGCTGATAATGAAACTCAGTGCTGCAGTTTTTAGCCTTTTCCCATGTGGGAACAGTCCCTGTCTGTTCCCTAAACCCAGAGCAACAAACCAGCTGCACATCCCGCTCTCCACAAACCTTCCCAACTAACGGTCTGGAGACACGTTCCCAATTAACCCATTGGATTCCATGTCTGTAAAATCCCTTCTCTTTTCCCCACTGATACTGCATCCTCACCCAGTACTTCCAGTAGATCCGGTGCTGACTTTATTCACTTTCTGTATCAATTTCCCAATTCATTATTAATAACTGTGTTTTCAAACATTTCACTGTGACAAAGCACTGCCCAGGTCAATCAATCAGTTTTCATTGCTCGATGCAGCAACAAAGCTGGAAATTTCAGCCCAGATCCTGTCAAACTGCTGCTTTGTCTCCAGGTCTGATCAGTAATTTCTGTGCTTCCTTTTCTCTCTCTTCCAGTTAATTTGGTGGCGATTGTGATCCTGTCCCGAGGAAAGTGCGGTCTCTCCAAATGTATCACTGTCTACCTGGTGGGAATGGCAGTGTCTGATCTCCTGGTCGTTGTCACTGAACCCATATTGTACCGGATTGTCTTACTTTATTTCCCAGATTCATTCCTGTACATTACTCCTGTGTGTTCTCTCCTTGCCTTTCTGCTTTCTGCATCCACAGTTGTTTCTGTCTGGCTCACAGTCACTTTCACCTTTGATCGATTTGTGAGAAGTTGAAAACAAAATATTGCAACGAGAAAACGGCGGCTGTGGTTGTAGGAACAGTGAGTGTGCTGGGCTGTTTAGAGTCTCTCCCCTGGTACTTTACATTGGAACAAGATGACATTATTGATAATGTTCTCATGGGCTGTGTTTACAAACCGAGCTTCTTTACTTCCCCCATATGGGGGGCATTTGAGTTGTTTGACCTCATTTTCATCCCTTGTGTCCCGGTATTTCTGATGTTGTTGCTCAATATTCTGACTGTCAGACGGATTTTATTCTCCAGTAAAGTCCGCAGGGGATTCAGGCGCCACAGCAATGCAGAGAATCACAAGGATCCAGAGATGGAGAATCGCAGGAAATCAATTATTTTACTCTTCAGTATATCCGGCAGTTTTATACTGTTATGGGTGACACTGATTGTGTTTATCATTTATAGGCGAATTACAGATATTTACTATTATTCCTCCGACACTGACCTTCTCTTTATCACAAATCACACATCAAAGATGCTGCAGGCTCTCAGTTCCTGCACCAACACATGTATTTACACTGTGACCCAGAGTAAATTCAGACAGGAGCTGAAGAAGGCAGTGAAATGCCCTCTCAATCTCATTGCTAAATTAGTGAAATCATAGAAAGAGGTGAAGGGTTTCAAACATTGGAACTAAATCCCATTCCCCCACCCCCGACCCCACTCCTCCTCCCACCCTCCACCCGCCTTTGTGATTACTTGAAAGGCGCCATCTTTAGTCCTGGCAGCTGCCTGAACGTGCAGACCATGACATTGAACTGGAACAGGATGCGTTTGCGCATGTGCCAATACTGCGCCACCGATTGGTTGCTTTGTCAACAACCGCAGCCAGTGGACAAAGCTGCAAATCGCAGGGATTGTGAGGTTGTGAGAGGGGCATTAACTGCAATGAGACAGAGACACCAGCAGATGGAGATGGTGAGAGGGGACAGTAACTGCAGTGAGGCAGGGACACCAGCAGATGGAGATGATGAGCAGGACAGTAACTGCAATGAGACAGGGCCACGAGCAGATGGGGATGGTGAGAGGGGGACAGTAACTGCAGTGAGTCAGGGGCACCGGCAGATGGCGATGGTGAGTGAGGGACAGTAACTGCAATGAGACAGGGATACCAGCAGATGGAGATGGTGAGAGGAGGACAGCAGCTGCAGTAAGACAGGGACACCAGCAGATGGAGATGGTGAGTGAGGGACAGTGACTGCAATGAGACAGGGACATCAGCAGATGGAGATAGCGAGAGGGGGGACAGTAACTGCAGTGAGAGAGAGACACCAGCAGATGGAGTTGCTGTGCCATTGCTGATGGGAGCATCTCTTGCTGAGTTTGAACGTTTCCACAAAACTGAGGAATTTACTTTATTGTAAACTTGAGATGCTGAATAAAATAATTTCAATGCAACTTTTGTAAAATGGCTATTTTTCTACTGTGTGAACACTTGTAACATGAAACTCGTTCCTGTTTGGAAAGTTATATTGAGTGATTAAAGGTAATGCATAAATAAAACAACAGGATCAAACAAAACTCAAACAGTCATTTGTAAATAAAAACTCTCAATATACGTTGTGTTGAGTTCTTGATCACCTACGTTATGACATCGCTCTCTCTCACACTTGTCTTTCTGTGCTGGTATATTCTCTACGATAACTCAGAGCAATTGAAATTTTGATCCAATTGTCTTTTGATAGTTAATATTTAATCTGCTTTTAGAAACCTGTCAGGCAGTGAATTCCAGACCATAATAACTCCCTGCCTATTTGTTTCTCCCCTCTGCTATTGTAAACAGTCTCTCCTCATGTCTCCAAAACGAGGGAAAGATTTTATATGCAATTAATTTCTCCAGGACAGCTGCTGCAGAGGAGCTGGAACCTCCTGAATTTGGACAAACAATGAACAAAAATCCCTCTGATTCGCCCAGGAGAACAGAGGATAGAAACAGTCTGGAAGCAAATGGAAACAAGTGACATTTTATTGCAGCAGTAAAAACTCTTTGTCCGAATGTAGAGATCTTTATTGCTGAACTTTAATATAAACTGGAGGTGAAAAGTGGAAGATCTTTAATACCATTTGTGATAAATGGCCATTTCCCAGCTTTCTAAACCCTTGTAACATTAAACTGGTAAATGCTAAGAAGGTTTTTTTTCGAGTGATTACAGGCTAATACATAAAGACAGCAGCATCCAATACAGTGCAAAGGATCATTGACTAATATAACTGTAAATATGGGTAAGAATGTTTGTGTGAAATGTCACTGGTTATAAAAGTTCTCTTTGCTGCATCATTAACATGGCTCTAGTTTCAGGTTTTGTCACACAGTGGAATTGAAAAACCGAATAAAAACTGCCTGATAATACTGCAGTCAAACCGGCCTCTCCAGCAAAAACTCTCTGTCACAATTTCAAGGTAATTGCAGTGAGTCATTTTCTGTACTTTCTGTTAACTGGAGGTGAATAGTGAAAGCCATTTAATACAATTAGTGTTAAATGGTCATTATCCAAACCGGTCCCTCCAGGTTTTAAACTACAGCAGCTTTTCTGCTCTGTTAATGAGGTTTTTGGGGGAGGGCGGGAGAGACAGACAGACAGGTTTCTGTCTGGAATGGTCCATTTGGGATATGGCTAGAATATCCCTCTCTTCCCCATTCCCTGTTTACACAGAAACTCACCTTGGACTGCCCCATACCTGGGAGGGAGAGTCCAGATGGAGGAAGCTGAGAGCTGGTTGGATGAGCTGTATTTTGGGTGGACTGTCTGTTCTGTGTGACAGTTTCTGGGATATATTAGGACAACATCAGCCTTCATTCTTTCTTTCCATGTGGCTGGTTTGTGAAAGTGAGTTTCTGTGTCTCTGTTTCTGTGTCTCTGTGCCCAGGTGAATGACAATCTGATTGCAGTGTGTGCATGAGAGAGAGAGTCCAGTCTGAATCCCCCTCTCAATTTATCCCCCCCACGCAATTTTTATCCACCACGCAAATTTTTTCTCCTGCAATATTTCCCCCCCTTGTACAGACCCCCCCGATCTAAATAATCCTCGTCTACAGACCCCGATCTGATATTTCCTGTTAACTGACCCTCATCTAATAACCCTCACTATGAACAGACCCCCATCTAATTATCCCCTTCCCTCTGTTACAAGACAACCCATCGAAATACCGCCCCCAGGACAGACTCCCGTTTGAATAACCTCTCAGGACAGACTCCCATCTAAATACCCCCCGGACAGACTCGCATCTAAATACGCCCCAGGACAGATTCCCATCTAAATACCCCCCGGACAGACTCGCATCTAAATACACCCCAGGAACCGACTCCCATCTGAATAAGCCCCCAGGAACTGACTCCCATCTGAATAACCCCCCAGGGACTGACTCCCATCTAAATACACCCCCAGGAGAGACTCCCATTTAAATACCCCCCGCCCAGGAGCAAACTCCCGTCTGAATACCCCCCAGGAACTGACTCTCATTTGAATCCCCCCCAGGAAATGACTCCCATCTGAATACCCCCCCAGGAACTGACTCACATCTGAATAACCCCCCAGGAGCTGACTCCCATCTGAATAACCCACCGGACAGACTCCCATCTAAACACCCCCCCCCCCACCCCCCCAGGAACAGACTCCCATCTAAATAAACCCCCAGGACAGGGTCCCATGTAAATACACCCGGAACAGGCTCCCATGTAAATACCCCCAGGAACAGACCCCCATCTAAATAACCCCCCCTTCTGTGAACCGACCCCCAACTAAATGCCCCCAGGAACAGACTCCCATCTGCATACACCCCCATTAACTGACTCCAATCTAATTCTCCCCTCACTGTAAACGCTCCCGCCTTTCTATGTACCCTCCCTGTCCTGTAAAAGCCCCCTTCTACTAATTCCCACCCTGTATCATCTCTCTCGTGAACAGCCACCCACGCCCACAACCTGTGTAACTCCCGTCCCAGTCACCAGCCTCCCCGCTGTGTAGATCCCACCTCCATCACTTTCCTGGGTTTGGCTCCGTCTCCCGACAATCTTCCATTCACTTTAATTCCTGATCTGGATAAGCCACTGGAATTCCATCAACTGGCTCCCAGACCCCCCAGAACCTTTAAATCATGTCAGGGCAAACACAGGGCCGGGCATAGAGCAAGGACCCCAAAGGCTAACTGGCATTCTGAGCCTTTAACGCACAGGAAGATCCCAGCCCCAGACAGATCCCTCTCTGCAGAAAGGTCTTTCACCTGTTCTCCCCATCGGCTTCAGGGAGTCAAACAGAGGGAGAGACACACAAACACACACACTGACTGGCACAGGGATGGGAGGAGGTCATTCAGCCCTTTGACCCTGTCCCACCCATGTTAGATCATGGCTGACTTGTCCCTTCCTCCATTGAGCCACAAGGTGACAGGCAGAGACAGTCGGGGAGCAGATACACAGAGAGGCAAAGAAACACTGGGCTGGACTTGGACTTGGTGCCAATGGTGCAAACCAGGGTGGAGGGGAGGAGGGTGGTTGTGAATCGGCTGTCCGTTCAGCCTCTCTCCGCTGTTTTTACCTCAATGGGAGCAAAACTGGAAAGAGATGGAAAGCAGGATCCCGGTTGACAATCATCCTGTACAACACCAAGGCAGCGAGTTCAAATCCACCCCCAGACAGAGGGACAGAGACACAGAAAACAGATCCCGGGATTAGGACAGAACAGAGAGAGAGAAATAAATGGAAATGGAGATGGAGATTGATATGCAGGGAGTCCGAAACCAGTGAGAGAGAAACTGAGAACAGAAGTCAGAAGGATCCTGGACAGAGGGAGAGATGCAGAGACAGATACACGTGGAGGGGCAGAGATACAAAGTAAGATGTGTTTACAGAATAGAGAGGAGTGTCCCGGGACAGGGGGGAAGAAAATGCAGAGATAATCTTGCAGGAAAGGAGGAGCAGAGATGGAAAGATTCAGGGATTTGAAAGTGAGTGAGAGGGAGATAAAGATGCAGAGAGTCGCAGAAAGAGAGTGACAATGGAAACCTGTGAGACTCTAGACAGAGGCAGAGATAGAAAGGATGTTGAGAGATACAGGGAAAGGGATTTAATGATGTGAAGAAACAGAGCTCGGAGCATGGAGGAAGGTGCAGGGAACAAGTTGCAGCAAGAGATGGAGAGAGAGGGAAATCTACGGGATTACATTGGGAAGCACTGCTCCAGAACAGTTAAACTATTCCTTTCGGGAGCGCCCTCCACACCACTCCCTTGTAAAAAAAATCCACAGACCCCCGAAAACACAAAATCAAAATAATGCAACTGCTGGAAGTCTGAAAGAAAAACTGTGTTGGAAATACTGAGCATTTCCAGCACTTTGTTTTCCTATCAGCCTCGAAAACACACAGCCTTCTTTTCTGTATCCAGAAATTAATTTGACAATGACACATATATATTTATTATTATTTTCCCTCCCTGAATAAAGCTCTTGTCTGTGAATTCCACGTGGCCAAAAGATTCTCCCTCTGCATCATCACAGCTGCAGCTTCCGGAAAAATTCTCCTTGGGAATAAGAGAAATAAAATTGATTCAAACAAAGCAAAGCATTTTTGAACAGAAATAAAACACAGCGAGAGCCCAGGGCTCTTTCTCTCACTCACTGACATAAAACAAACTCTCAGTGACTCCCCGTCTTAGAAACACAACTCCAGACACAGAGCCAGAGACTGGGAAGTGTGGATGTGTTTGCCCTTTCATTTCCTGCTCTCTCTCTCAATTTCTCTCTCTCAATTTCTCTGTGACTCTCCACATCTGTTTCTGCCTCATTGTTCTTTCTTCTTTTCTTTTGGGCCTCCTTATCTCGAGAGACAATGGATACGCGCCTGGAGGTGGTCAGTGGTTTGTGAAGCAGCGCCTGGAGTGGCTATAAAGGCCAATTCTGGAGTGACAGGCTCTTCCACAGGTGCTGCAGAGAAATTTGTTTGTTGGGGCTGTTGCACAGTTGGCTCTCCCCTTGCGCCTCTGTCTTTTTTCCTGCCAACTACTAAGTCTCTTCGACTCGCCACAATTTAGCCCTGTCTTTATGGCTGCCCGCCAGCTCTGGCGAATGCTGGCAACTGACTCCCACGACTTGTGATCAATGTCACACGATTTCATGTCATATTTGCAGACGTCTTTATAACGGAGACATGGACGGCCGGTGGGTCTGATACCAGTGGCGAGCTCGCTGTACAATGTGCCTTTGGGGATCCTGCCATCTTCCATGCGGCTCACATGGCCAAGCCATCTCAAGCGCCGCTGACTCAGTAGTGTGTATAAGCTGGGGATGTTGGCCGCTTCAAGGACTTCTGTGTTGGAGATATAGTCCTGCCACCTGATGCCAAGTATTCTCCGAAGGCAGCGAAGATGGAATGAATTGAGACGTCGCTCTTGGCTGGCATACGTTGTCCAGGCCTCGCTGCCGTAGAGCAAGGTACTGAGGACACAGGCCTGATACACTCGGACTTTTGTGTTCCGTGTCAGTGCGCCATTTTCCCACACTCTCTTGGCCAGTCTGAACATAGCAGTGGAAGCCTTACCCATGCGCTTGTTGATTTCTGCATCTAGAGACAGGTTACTGGTGATAGTTGAGCCTAGGTAGGTGAACTCTTGAACCACTTCCAGAGCGTGGTCGCCAATATTGATGGATGGAGCATTTCTGACATCCTGCCCCATGATGTTCGTTTTCTTGAGGCTGATGGTTAGGCCAAATTCATTGCAGGCAGACGCAAACCTGTCGATGAGACTCTGCAGGCATTCTTCAGTGTGAGATGTTAAAGCAGCATCGTCAGCAAAGAGGAGTTCTCTGATGAGGACTTTCCGTACTTTGGACTTCGCTCTTAGACGGGCAAGGTTGAACAACCTGCCCCCTGATCTTGTGTGGAGGAAAATTCCTTCTTCAGAGGATTTGAACGCATGTGAAAGCAGCAGGGAGAAGAAAATCCCAAAAAGTGTGGGTGCGAGAACACAGCCCTGTTTCACACCACTCAGGATAGGAAAGGGCTCTGATGAGGAGCCACCATGTTGAATTGTGCCTTTCATATTGTCATGGAATGAGGTGATGATACTTAGTAGCTTTGGTGGACATCCGATCTTTTCTAGTAGTCTGAAGAGACCACGTCTGCTGACGAGGTCAAAGGCTTTGGTGAGATCAATGAAAGCAATGTAGAGGGGCATCTGTTGTTCACGGCATTTCTCCTGTATCTGACGAAGGGAGAACAGCATGTCAATAGTCGATCTCTCTGCACGAAAGCCACACTGTGCCTCAGGGTAGACGCGCTCGGCCAGCTTCTGGAGCCTGTTCAGAGCGACTCGAGCAAAGACTTTCCCCACTATGCTGAGCAGGGAGATTCCACGGTAGTTGTTGCAGTCACCGCGGTCACCTTTGTTTTTATAGAGGGTGATGATGTTGGCATCGCGCATGTCCTGGGGTACTGCTCCCTCGTCCCAGCACAGGCATAGCAGTTCATGTAGTGCTGAGAGTATAGCAGGCTTGGCACTCTTGATTATTTCAGGGGTAATGCTGTCCTTCCCAGGGGCTTTTCCGCTGGCTAGGGAATCAATGGCATCACTGAGTTCCGATTTGGTTGGCTGTATGTCCAGCTCATCCATGACTGGTAGAGGCTGGGCTGCATTGAGGGCAGTTTCAGTGACAGCATTCTCCCTGGAGTACAGTTCTAGGTAGTGCTCAACCCAGCGGTCCATTTGTTTGCGTTGGTCAGTGATTATGTCCCCCGATTTAGATTTGAGGGGGGCGATCTTCTTGATGGTTGGCCCAAGAGCTCTCTTCATGCCATCATACATTCCTCTGATGTTTCCGGTGTCTGAGGCCAGCTGAATATGACTGCATAGGTGTTGCCAGTAGTCGTTTGCGCAACGCCTAGCTGTTCTTTGTGCAGTACTTCTGGCTGCTTTAAGTGCTGCGGATGTTAAATCGCTGGGGGCTTTCTTGTAGTTCAAAAGTGCAATGCACTTAGCGGCTATGACAGGTTCCAGCTCTTCATTATGAGATTGAAACCAGTCTGCATTTCTCTTCGCACTTTTGCCGTAGGTGGTCAAAGCTGACTCATAGATGGCGTCTCTGATGTGGGCCCACTTGGTCTCAGCATCCCCTGTGGGAGTGTTTTGAAGGGCTGTTACAAGTGAATTAGAAATTTTTGTAACAGCTGTGGGTGAGAAATTCTGCTCGTGTTGATGCGCGGGTGGCCCTTCTGCTTGGAATGATGCAACTTCTTTGGTCTGAGTCTAACCTTGCTGCACACCAGGGAGTGGTCGGTGTCGCAGTCCGCACTGTGGAAGCTGCGTGTGATTTGAACACTGTTTAAGGCGGCTCGCCTTGTGACAATGAGGTCTAGCTGGTGCCAACGACGTGATCTTGGGTGCCTCCATGAAACCTGGTGACAGGGTTTAGTGTGAAAGAACGAGTTGGTGATGCAGAGGTTATAATAGGTACACAACTCAAGCAGTCTCTGCCCGTTCTCATTCATCCTTCCAACGCCATAGCGCCCAAGGCAGGAGGGCCATGAGTCATGGTCGGCCCCAACCCTGGCATTAAAGTCCCCCAGCAGGAATAGGTGTTCGGTGTTGGGGATGCTGCTAATGATGTTATGGAGTTGTTCATAGAACTGGTCTTTAGCTTCAGGTGTGGAACAGAGTGTTGGAGCATAGATGCTGAGTAGGTGTACTGGACCAGAGGTGGTGAGCAGTCGGATGGACAGTATGCGTTCCGAGCCATTTGAGGGAGGCTCTATCATGCTGAGCAAGGAGTTTCTGATGGCGAAGCCCACTCCATGCTGTCTTGGTTCTTCAGGATCCCTGCCCTGCCAGAAGAAGGTGTAGTCTTGCTCTGCTAGAGAGCCACTCGCGGGGAGGCGAGTCCCCTGAAGTGCTGCAATGTCCACATTGAGTCTACTGAGCTCGTTGTTAATGATGGCGGTCTTCCGAGAATCGTTGATTTGTGTAAGGTCTTCCGACAGGCCAGGACACATAGTTCTGACGTTCCAGCTTGCAAAGCGAAGGGCTGGTACCTTCTTTCCTTTTTTCATGTTGTTTGGTGCGGTGTATCAGTCCACCTTTCGGGCAATGACCCTGAGCTCCAAGCACCCATTGAAGCAGGCAGACTGTGGCGGGACAGAACCTTATTGACCGGGGGCTGCCCGGTTTGAGGCGGGCGGTAGCTGTCCAGTGAGGTGCAATGACCTCTCCCACCGACAAAGGCAACCCGTGGCGCCCAGTTTCTACGCCAATTTATCTGGACTTATAACCCGTAACTGCTGCCTTCCGTGTTGTTTCAGTCGCTGTGAGGCAACTATGGAGTGACCTCTCCATGGCGCATGCCTGGGCAAATTTATGGAGGTTGAGAGTTGCCCAGTCGTCAAAGCCCCCCTCTCGGCCTTTCTGGTGGGGTCCAAAGGAGTGCAGGACACGACGTTTGGCACCAGTATGGCTGCAGGAACTGCCGGAAACATGCCAAAGGTGACACATGACCGCCTACAGGGTTCCGCTCCGGATTTTCTGTTAGGGTTTACTCCCTTAGCCTTGGTCTCTCCCGAGACGCCCACAAGGCAGTGGGGTTGTTGGGGCCCCTACACAGGTGTAGGATGGTGCCGGTGGGAGGAGGGGATGCAAGGGGGAGGGGTAGAGGGAGGGGGTGGGGGGGGTGCAGGGGAAGGGGGTGCGTGGTGAAGATGGTGCGAGGGGGGGGCGGGCTGGGACGGGGTTGTGAGGGGGTGAGCTGAGAGGGTGGAGCAGGGAAGGGGACGGGGGTGGGGGGGGGGTGGAAGGGGGGTAAAGGGGGGGGAGGGGGGGTGGAATCTGGTGCAGGTAATAAGCCATTTCCTCAGTGCCCACCATCGACGTCCGGAAAGCTCATCCACGTCCTTCGGGAGGTGAAGCATCATTTGGCAGACTTAGAGGTGATTACATTTGCTAAGGGGTTTTTTTTGCAGTGGTTTAAATAAAGGCATGCAGCATTGCCGACAGTGCGCTGCAGATGCTCTCCGAGCCATCTCCCGCGGGCGCTTTGAAGTTGCGGCCGGGGGTGCCGTTCGTGGATGTTTTGGGTGTTCGGGGCACCTTTTCACAGGACTTCTCTCGGGTCCCGCAGCTCCTTCTTCACCTCAATGGACTTACCGCATGCCGTGGCTGCAGACACTCTGGACTGTGAAGACAGCAGGATCGGAGATTGAAGTATCGGCAGCTGTGCTCGTCAGTTTCATCCGGATCAATTTCATTGAGAAAACAAAGAGCAGGTGTGGCTGGGGGAGGGCAGTGGGCCCAGGTAACATACACTAAACTAACTGTTAACTTTTAGATAGGGCTAAAATGAACTGATTTAAAGAGCCAGGGGAATTTAAACAATTTAAGAGGGCAGATTGGGGGAGAAAACGTTAGGGATGGGAGCAGATGGCCATGGATAGAGTTGAACAGCAAGGGAGCTTCCTAGGGAGCTTCCAGCCCAGGAGCCATCTTGAAAGCCTCATTGTAAAAACACACAAACACTGGTGACCCTCATACCCTCTCCCATAGAAGGATAGAGAGAATTATCCACATGCGCATCCCTGAAAATCTGAATTCAAATGGTCCCCAGGTGTTTCATTTCACTGTCAAATTCAGCCCACAGCCTAACACACCAGCATTATTCAGGAATGAGAACAAGCCGTTACAAACCTTCACATTTCAGCTTCACCTTCAGAGAAGTATTTCACACCCAATGAATTAATTTTAAAGAGCTCGTCACTGTTGCAATGTTGGAAACGCTGCAGGCCATTGGTACAAAGCAAGTTCCCACGAGCAGCAGTGTGATAACAGCCGGCAAGCTGTGCACAGCAAGATCCCAGCAATGGTGGTACTTCAACCAAGGTTTTGAGTGTGGATTTCTCTCTGTCTTTCTCTATCTTTCTCTGCCTTCCCTCCCTCACCCACACTCCGCCTGTCTCTCTCTGTGTTTAACCTGCCACCTGAGGCTGTTTCTCACTCTCCCTCTTTTTCTCTCCATTTGTTTCTGCCTCAGTGTTGTAATGTCGGAATAGATGCAGGGAGTGTATGCACATCAGGATCCCACAGTGTGATCACAGCCAGATATTCCATCACAGTCCTCCGAAAATGCTAAACTCCATCTTTAAACTGAAAACAAGACTTTATCCAGCTTCACGTTCAGCTCTTGTAATTAGTGGCCCTCAGGAACAGTTGACACTCAATGAATTAATTTTGAAAGTGGTCCTCACTGTTGCAATGCAGAAAAACTGCAGGCAGTGTGTGCACAGCAAGATCCCACAGGCAGCAATCTGATATGCAGGTAATCTGCTTTTAGTGCACAGCAAGATCCCAGCAATGGTGACACATCAATATTCAGTTCACCAAGGTTTTGAGTGTAGATTCTCTCTCTGTGTGTCTCTGTCCATCTTTCTCTGCCTTCCCTCCCTCACACACACTTCGCCTGTCTCTCTTTCTCTCTCTGCATTTAACCTGCCACTTCCAGCTGTTTCTCACTCTCATTTTCTCTCCATCTGTTTCTGCCTCAGTGTTGTAATGTAGGAATTGATGCAGGAAATTTATGCACAGCAGGATCCCACCATTGATTAAATGGCATTGTTAAGCAAAATAGCACAGCAAGAGACCAGGAATTGCCTTCAGTGACAGTCACTCTCTCAACACCCAAATACAAACAAATCACAGTTAATAAACCAAAGGATAAAAGGGTTTAGACAGCAACCTCCACCTGTGTGTGTGTATCTGTCTCTGTATCTCTCTCTCCCCTGTCTCTATCTCTCTCCCCTGTCTCTGTATCTCCCTCTCCCCTGTCCATAGCTGTTTTTGTCCCTCTATCTCATATGTAATCTTGACTGAAAATAGCGATGAAATATTTCTGTCTCACCATTTAAACCAACGACGAATCACACAGCTGTGTGTGTTTTTAACTATTAAAGGTTTATTTAGAGAGACAGATGGAAAGAAAGCTGGAGAAAGATAGAGAGAGAATTCGGAACTCAGAACTTCAGTAAAATGAATTGTTGAATCGGGAACATTTGACACTCAGTGAACTGTGGAAGTGCTCGTCACCATTGCAATGTTGGAAACACTGCATGCCATTTGTGCTCGGCAAGATCCCACAATTTCATTTCACCCTCAAATTCACGGCACTGCCCAAAACACCTGCATCACTCGGGAATTATATTGGCTTGAAGCTCAGGACTTTAATTCCAGGCCTTCAGGAGAGCGTTACACACAATGAATTCACTTCTAAAAAGCAGTCACTGTTACAATGCAGGGTATTCTGCAGGCAAGCTGCGCACAGCAAGATCACAGCAATGGTGACACTTCAACATTCAGTCGACCAAGAGTTTGATTGAGGAATACTCTCTCTCTCTCTCTGTGTTTAACCTGCCACCTCCAGCTGTTTCTCACTTTCCCTCTTTTTCTCTCCATCTGTTTCTGATTCAGTGTTGTAATGTAGGAATTGATGAAGGGAATGTATGCACAGAGGATCCCACAATGTGATAATAGCCAGATATCCCAGCACAAAGAACAAAGAACAAAGAAAATTACAGCACAGGAACAGGCCCTTCGGCCCTCCAAGCCTACGCCGATCCAAATCCTCTATCGAAACCTGTCACCTATTTTCTAAGGGTCTGTATCTCTTTACTTCCTGCCGATTCATGTATCTGTCTAGATACATCTTAAAAGACGCTATCGTGCCCGCGTCTACCACCTCCGCTGGCAATGCATTCCAGGCACCCACCACCCTCTGCGGAAAGAACTTACCACGCAAATCCCCCCTAAACTTTTCCCCTTTCACTTTGAACTCGTGTCCCCTTGTAAT
Organism: Heterodontus francisci; assembly: GCF_036365525.1. NCBI lineage: Eukaryota > Metazoa > Chordata > Chondrichthyes > Heterodontiformes > Heterodontidae > Heterodontus > Heterodontus francisci. The sequence continues at coordinate 2,118,450 of NW_027142032.1, read as the reverse complement.
TGAATCCCCCACTCTGGGAAAAAGCTTCTTGCTATCCACCCTGACTATACCTCATGATTTTGTACACCTCAATCAGGTTCCCCCTCAACCTCCATCTTTCTAATGAAAATAATCCTAATCTACTCAACCTCTCTTCATAGCTAGCGCCCTCCATACCAGGCAACATCCTGGTGAACCTCCTCTGCACCATCTCCAAAGCATCCACATCCTTTTGGTAATGTGGCGACCAGAACAGCACGCAGTATTCCAAATGTGGCCGAACCAAAGTCCTATACAACTGTAACATGGCCTGCCAACTCTTGTACTCAATACCCTATCCGATGAAGGAAAGCATGCCGTATGCCTTCTTGACCATTCTATTGACCTGCGTTGCCACCATCAGGGAACAATTGACCTGAACACTCAAATCTCTCTGTACATCAATTTTCCCCAGGACTTTTCCATTTACTGTATCGTTCACTCTTGAATTGAATCTTCCAAAATGCATCACCTCGCATTTGCCCTGATTGAACTCCATCTGCCATCTCTGCCCGACTCTCCAATCTATCTATATTCTGCTGTATTCTCCGACAGTCCCCTTCACTATCTGCTACTCCACCAATCTTAGTGTCGTCTGCAAACTTGCTAATCAGACTACCTATACTTTCCTCCAAATCATTTATGTATATCACAAACAACAGTGGTCCCAGCACGGATCCCTGTGGAACACCACTGGTCACACGTCTGCATTTTGAGAAACTTCCTTCCACTGCTACTCTCTGTCTTCTGTTGCCCAGCCAGTTCTTTTCTCCATCTAGCTAGTACACCTTGGACCCCATGTGCCTTCACTTTCTCCATCAGCCTGCCATGGGAAACCTGATCAAACGCCTTACTGAAGTCCATGTATATGACATCTACAGCCCTTCCCTCATCAATCAACTTTGTCACTTCCTCAAAGAATTCCATTAAGTTGGTAAGACATGACCTTCCCTGCACAAAACCATGTTGCCTATCACTGATAAGCCCATTTTCTCCCAAATGGGAATAGATCCTATCCCTCAGTATGTTCTCCAGCAGCTTCCCTGCCACTGACGTCAGGCTCACCGGTCAAATATTCCCTGGATTATCCCTGCTTCCCTTCTTAAACAAGGGGACAACATTAGCAATTCTCCAGTCCTCCGGGACCTCACCTGTGTTTAAGGATGTTGCAAAGATATCTGTTAAGGCCCCAGCTATTTCCTCTCTTGCTTCCCACAGGAACCTGGGATAGTTCCCATCCGGACCTGGGGACTTGTCCACCTTAATGCCTTTTAGAATACCCAACACTTCCTCCCTTCTTATGCCGACTTGACCTCGAGTAATCAAACGTCTCTCCCTAACCTCCCTAAGCTAAAACCTAGCTTTTATTAGTAGGGGGATCGCGTTTCGGAGCCACGAGGTCATGCTGCAGCTGTACAAAACTCTGGTGAGACCGCACCTGGAGTACTGCGTGCAGTTCTGGTCACCGCATTATAGGAAGGATGTGGAAGCTATGGAAAGGGTGCAGAGGAGATTTACTAGGATGTTGCCTGGTATGGAGGGAAGGTCTTACGAGGAAAGGCTGAGGGACTTGAGTTTGTTTTCGTTGGAGAGAAGGAGGAGGAGAGGTGACTTAATAGAGACATATAAGATAATCAGAGGGTTAGATAGGGTGGATAGTGAGCGTCTTTTACCTCGGATGGTGATGGCAAACACGAGGGGACATAGCTTCAAGTTGAGGGGTGATAGATATAGGACAGATGTGAGAGGTAGTTTCTTTACTCAGAGAGTAGTAGGGGCGTGGAACGCCCTGCCTGCAGCAGTAGTAGATTCGCCAAATTTAAGGGCATTTAAGTGGTCATTGGATAGACATATGGATGAAAATGGAATAGTGTAGGTCAGATGGTTTCACAGGTCGGCGCAACATCGAGGGCCGAAGGGCCTGTACTGCGCTGTCATGTTCGAATTCTAATTCTAATTCTAATTCTAATTCTCAACATCCGTCATGTCCCTCTCCTCGGTGAATACCGATGCAAAGTACTCGTTTAGAATCTCACACATTTTCTCTGACTGCACGCATAACTTTCCTCCTTTGTCCTGGAGTGGGCCAATCCTTTCTCTAGTTACCCTCTTGCTCCTTATATATGAATAAAAGGCTTTGGGATTTTCCTTAACCTTGTTTGCTAAAGATATTTCATAACCCCTTTTAGCCCTCTTAATTCCTCGTTTCAGATTGCGCCTACAACCCTAATATTCTTTCAAAGCTTCGTCTTTCTTCAGCCGCCTAGACCTTATGTATGCTTCCTTTTTCGTCTTTGCTAGTCTCACAATTTCACCTGTCATCCATGGTTCCCTAATCTTGCCATTTCTATCCCTCATTTTCACAGGAACATGTCTCTCCTGCACGCTAATCAACCTCTCTTTAAAAGCCTCCCACATATCAAGTGTGGATTTACCTTCAAACAGCTGCTCCCAATCTACATTGCCCAGCTCCTGCCGAATTTTGGTATAGTTGGCCTTCCCCCAATTTAGCACTTTTCCTTTAGGGCCACTCTCATCTTTGTCCATGAGTATTCTAAGACTAACGGAATTGTGATCACTATTCCCAAAGTAGTCCCCTACTGAAACGTCAACCACCTGGCCCGGCTCATTCCCCAACACCAGGTGCAGTATGGCCCCTTCCCGAGTTGGACTATTTACATATTGCTCTAGAAAACCCTCCTGGATGCTCCTTACAAATTCTGCTTTGCTCTAACACTAAGTGAATCCCAGTCAATGTTGGGAAAATTAAAATCTCCTATCACCACCACCCTGTTGCTCCTACATCTTTCCATAATCTGTTTACATATTTGTACCTCTATCTCACGCTCGCTGTTGGGAGGCCTGTTGTACAGCCCCAACATTGTTACCGCACCCTTCCTATTTCTGAGTTCTGCCCATATTGCCTCACAGCTCGAATCCTCCATAATGCCTTCCGTCAGCACAGCTGTGATATCCTCTTTGACCAGTAATGCCACTCCTCCTCCCCTTTTACCTCCCTCTCTATTCCGCCTGAAGCATCGGTATCCTGGGATATTTAGTTGCCAATCATGCCCTTCCCTTAACCAAGTCTCAGGAATTGCAATATCATCATACTCCCAGGTACTAATCCAAGCCCTAAGTTCATCTGCCTTACCTACTACACTTCTTGTATTAAAACAAATACACCTCAGACCACCAGTCCCTTTGCTTTCATCATCTGCTCCCTGCCTACTCTTTCCCTTAGTCACACTGACTTCATTATCTGGTTCCTTACAGGCTTTAGTTACTACCTCGTTACTCTCCACAGACCTCATTTGGTTCCCATCCCCCTGCCACATTAGCTTTAACCCTCCCCAACAGCGTTAGCAAAAGCACCCCCAAGGACATTGGTTCCAGTCCGGCCCAGGTGTAGACCATCCAATTTGTAATAGTCCCACCTCCCCCAGAACCGGTCGCAATGTCCCAAAAATCTGAACCCCTCCCTCCTGCACCATCTCTCAAGCCACGCATTCATCCTGACTATTCTTTCATTTCTACTCTGACTTTCACGTGGCACTGGCAGCAATCCTGAGATTACTACCTCTGAGGTCCTACTTTTTAACTTGGCTCCTAACTCCCTAAATTCTGCTTGTAGGACCTCATCCCGTTTTTTACCTATATCATTGGTGCCTATGTGCACAATGACAACTGGCCGTTCACCCTCCCCCTTCAGAATGTTCTGCAGCCGATCTGAGACATTCCTGACCCGTGCACCTGGGAGGCAACATACCATTCGGGAGTCTCGTTTTCGACCACAGAACCGTCTATCTACTCCCCTTACAATCGAATCCCCTATGACTATAGCCCTTCAACTCTTTATCCCGTCCTACTGAACAGCAGAGCCAACCATGGTGCCATGAACCTGGCTACTGCTGCCTTCCCCTGGTGAGCCATCTCCCTCAACAGTATCCAAAACGCATACCTGTTGTGGAGGGTGATGACCGCAAGGGACACCTACGCTGCCTTCCTGCTCTCTCTCTGCCTTTTGGTCACCCATTCACTTTCTCCCTCAGCAATGCTATTCTGCGGTTTGACCAATTCGCTAAACCTGCTATCCACTACCTCCTCAGCATCGCGGATGCTCCAAAGTGAGTCCATCCGCAGCTCCAGAGCCATCATGCGGTCTAACAAGAGCTGTAGCTGGACACACTTCCTGCACGTGAAGGAGTCAGGGACATCAGCCATGTCCCTGAGCTCCCACATTGAGCAAGAGGAGCATGTTACGGGTCTGAGATCTCCTGGCATTTTTAATTTTAAGCTTAAACTTAGTTAAATGAAAAAGGAACGAAAAGTTTTTAACCAATCACAAGATAAAAAAAAAGAGAAATAGTAAAGCCTTACCTTATCTACACATCACCGGGTCATTTTTTTTTTGGTTAAAGTAGGAGGGCGGGTGGTAGACACTACAGGTGTAGTGTCTCGGGTTCAGAAACCGCCCAAATATATAGGGTTTTACTTACCCAGCAACCCCCTAGTCTCTGCCGAAAACAAAAAAAATGAAGTTTACTTTAAACTGACCTTCCCAGCTGCTCACTCGCTCGCGCACCCTGCTCCCGAAAAAGCTGCTGCAATGAAAGGCAAGTTATTTTAAACGGCCCAAATATATAGGGTTTTACTTACACAGCAGCCCCCTGGTCTCCGCCGAAAACAAAAAGGAATTAAGTTTACTTTAAACTGCCCTTCCCAGCTGCTCACTCGCTCGCAATCTCTGCTCCCGAAAAAGCTGCTGCAATTATGCCGAACTCACACCAAGTACAGTTCACTCATCACCCCGATGCTCAGTAACCTATCCTGGCTCCAGGTCTGGCAATATTACAATTTTAATATACTCACTCTTGAGTGAAAATCTCTCTATGGCCTCCACCCTCCGATCAGGACCATTCCCCATTCCCCTGTACATTTCCCATATTCCACGCACTTCTTGTATTTTGATTGTTTATCATTCCCTTTTTAAAGTGAATTTCTTTCTCCATAGCTCACTCTCGGGCCAAGATTTTGGCCTCAGTCGAGTCACTGGTATAGATGCTGTGGAATCCACACCGGGGTGGTCATTTCTGGCGGTCTGCATGTTACCTATGATCGAGATGGTGCTAGTTCCTGAGTAACCTGCATGGACCGGTAGCATGAACATTGTCTGAATTTGGCATCAATCAGGCGTTCTGGCAGCTTTCAAACTTGGTCTGTACTGACCACCTGTGTTAGTCACTCTCAGCTCAACAGATGATAGTTACAGTGTATCTTTGTCTGCAACATGACAAACAAATGGAGCAGAGGCTGCAGTGATGGGGCTGCGCAAAGAGGGAGGAGCAGGGGGCTTGCCCTACCCAGCCGGGTTTCCTGAGACCAGTTTTCTTACTTACACGTAACCCCAGGAGCAGTGTGTGAGGTGACTCTGATTCAATAAAGAGGTGGTTACAGAGCTGTTCCACCTGCTACATCACGACCTGAAGCCTCACACCAGGGTGAGGAGAAAGCTGCCAGTGGCCGTTACGTTTAGTTTCATTGAACTTCTGTTTATCCATATCTTTCCAGGAGGAGCAGGCGACATATTCAACATCTCCCAACATGTCAACCCTCGATGTACCCGGGAGGTGATGGAGGCCTCCTATATGGTTTTCTCCCTCAGCCCGGAGAAGCAGGATGAGAAGACCTGGATGGCAGGATTTCTCCTGGTGTATGTGGCTCTGTGAGGCCTCCACGTCAACGGGGGGAGGTACAGAAACTGAAATAACTCTCAGTGCATTAATGTACATTTGGTGTGTGACCATGCCCAGTACATCACGTTGGTGAATATCCACCAGCCTGGCAGCAGCCACAATACCTTCATTCTGAAGCAGTCAGCCATTCCCAGCGTCTTCAGCGCTCCATGCAAAAAGATAAATTGCCTCCTCGGAGAAAAGCCTAACGCCTCTATACATGGTTCATTTTCCACCCACCCACCATTGCTCCCACCCCATCACTCAAAATGCAAGGGCAACAAGTATATAACGAGGGCAATGCAGTCAGAAAGAATATCATGGAGCTTCCAATGCCTGAACCGTTCAGGGGGAGCCCTCCAGTACACATCGAAGCAGGTGCCGAAGTGCATGGTTTTCTGCTGCACCATTCATATCGTTCCCATCATGAGAATACAAACATTGCCACCAGGAATCCGGACGGCACCTCAGGAATGGGAGGCAGAGAGGATATTTCCTGGAGGCCTTCGACCCGGACGGTCTGTCAGAGAATTCCTGATAAGATTCTGGTTCCAATAGGATCATCCGACCATATAACCATACAAATTAGCAGCGGAAATCGGCTTTTCAGCCCCTCGAGCTTGCTCCACCATTTAATAAGGTCATAGCTGATTGGTTTTCTGTCTCTAATTCCACACCCCCGATAATCTTTTATCCCCTTTCCGAACAAGAATCTATCTACCTCAGCCTTAAAAGTATTCAATTACCCCACCTCCACCACCTTCTGTGGCAGAACATTCCAAAGTTACACGATCCTCTGAAAGAAAAACATTCTCCTCGTCTCTGTTCTAAAAGGGCAACACCGAATGTTCAAACAGTGCACGCCAGTTCAGGACTCACCCACAAGAGGAAACATCCCCTCCACATTCACCCTGTCAAGACCGTTTAGGATCTTATATACTTCAATCACGTCTCCCTTCACTCTTCTAAATTCCAGTGAAAACATGCCCAGTCTGTCCAACATTTCCTCATAAACAACATGCTCTTTCCAGTTGTCAATCTAGTAGACCTGCTCTGAACTGCCTCCAACTCATTTACATCCTTCTTTAAATAAGGAGACAAAAACTGCACGCAGTGTTCTAACTGTGGTGTCACCAATGCCCTGCATAACGGAAGCATAACGTTCTTACTTTTATTTCCTCTCATAATAAAGGGTCACATTCTATCAGCCTTCTTTATTACTTGCTAGAGCTGCATACTAACCTTTTGTGACTCAAGCACTAGAACACCTATAACCCTCTGCACCTCGGAATTCTGCAGTCATTCCTCCTTTAAGAAATACTCTGCTTTCTTATTCTTCCTGCCAAAGTGAACAACTTCACATTTTCCCACATTATACTCCATCTGCCAGATTTCTGCCCACTCACTCAACCTATCTATATCGTTCCGCAACCAGCTTATGTCCTTTCCCACCAAGGATCCCCCATTCTCCACCATTCTACCCATCTGCGATGCACCATCACAGCGTCTCCTTGGTCGTAATCCCGCAATAATAAACCACCAACAAAACCCTTTACATTGACGTATTTATCCAACAACATTTTCAATTATGTAAACAAAACAAAACTATTTACTCTTGTGTATTCCCTTAGTGCATGTTTTGCGGGTTCCCTCAACTTGCCCACTGTTCCTAAACAGTGCTTCCCCATGACTGGTGGAAGGCTGCTGGCTTTCACTGGGGGAGTCTGCAGAAAGACTTCCAAGACTCCCTCGAGCTGCTCTGGGCCATGAGGGCTCGGATTCAGACTGCACAACGTCGGCCTGTGAAGAAGCAGCCTGGGCTGGCTGATGGGCAACAGCAAGGACACTGGTGGAGTAGCCATGAAGGGAGAACGAATACTGACATCCTCAGAGAGGAGAGCAGGTTCATGATCCACGGAGCCACAGCCAGTCACAAGGGGCGACACATCAGCAATCCTAGTAATCTACTGGATCACAGATTGCTCGACTGCTGTGGGAGCCTGCAAAAGCCTTTGAACACTGAGATCCACAGCCATGATGGCAGCAGTCTGAAACTGCATGGCAGCAAGCATGGATCTCATGACCTCAGTCTGAGCTTCCACTGTAGCACTGAAACGTTTTCCACCTGTGCTGCAGTGGAAGCTGAGACAATGGTTACCAGACACTGTATCATGTCTGGGTTCGCGAGTGCTGTCATAGAGTTAGTGACCAATTCCACAGTAGAAAGAATGGGCTTCATGTGCCATATCCTGTGCGATGTAGGAACTGGAATACTCCATGTTCCTTGATGGTGACAACAGACTGTTTGACAGGCCTGTCAATGGATAAATTATCTCAGTGCACATGTCCATCAGCATTCTCCTGTATGCTGCTCCAACAATATTCTCATCTGAGGCCTGTGTATTATTACACTTTATCGGCTTCGCCCTCCAGTGAGCTGACACACGAGTATCATTTAACCAGGCCTGGCTGCAGTGCACACGTGTTTGGTGACACACCAGGTACTAATTGGGACTCTATACCAGCCTCTAAGATAAATGCAGGGTCAGTATTTGAGCTGGTGGCTGTGAGCAACATACAAAGTGATGGGTCTTCATCATCATTGCTTTGCTGATTCTCTTTCTCTCCGTCTCCTGGAGCTGCTGTGACTGGGAAGCTGGCAGTTTTGGGTTATTATTGGAAAGTATAAACTCAGAAGGGGGGGTTGGGGTGTGGGATTGGGGGTAGGATGGAAAGTAGGAGGTCCATGGGCTCACCATCTGCAGTTTGTCCATCATCCCAGAGAGCAGGAAGAGGGAAAGATGGTGGGAGCTTAGCATGCACTCATTGATGTTGGATGCTATATGCTCTGTCACAGCTGGTCCCATGATGTGGACAGCCATCTTCTCCATCAGGCTCAGGGGATGAAGGGAAGCCTGGATTGTGTTGCACTGTGTTTGGGTGATTTGATTGCCATAGTTGAAAATCTGGAAGTATGTGGGTGCAGTGAAATGTGTGTGCTCTTTAGGTAAGCAAATCTGCTGTCTTTAACTGGTGTGTCCTACATGTGACTCCAGATGCACAGCAATATGGTTGACACTCAACTGTCCTCTGAAATGGCCGAGAAATACATTCATTTGTCAAGTGAAATTAGGGATGGGCAACAAATGCTGGCTTTGCCAACGACGCCCATATCCGATGATAGGTTTTAAAGGTCTGGGAATGGTGTTTCAGAGTTTTTCACAAGGGTCGTTATCTAGTCAAGGACATAACTCTGGACACATGTCTATGTGTAAACATTCATGGTCGTGATAATGTGCAGACTCATGTCCACATATTTAAAGAACTGTTACTTATAAATTGTAATCTGCTAACCTTGACTGGTTTACTCTATGTTTCGAACATGAGAATGGTGAGAAATGAGTAGAGAACACTCAAAGGTCAAATTAAACACTAATGACTTTAGTACATTCGGCAGGAATACTACGAGTTAAAAACAACACAAAATATTCGTTAGAATTATACCTGTTGACAAGACACCCATTAGTCACAAATATGTTGCAGGGAGTCATACATAGATGAGAACCCAGTAGGTGGTCACTTCCCTGCCGATTATTCAGTAGCTGACCAAACTATGTCCATGTCAATTGGCTAGCTGAAAGAAGACAGAGGGTGGTGGTTGATGGCAAATGTTCATCCTGGAGTTTAGTTACTAGTGGTGTACCGCAAGGTTCTGTTTTGGGGCCACTGCTGTTTGTCATTTTTATAAATGACCTGGATGAGGGTGTGGAAGGGTGGGTTAGTAAATTTGCGGATGACACGAAGGTCGGTGGAGTTGTGGATAGTGTCGAAGGGTGTTGTAGGGTACAGAGGGACATAGATAGGCTGCAGAGCTGGGCTGAGAGATGGCAAATGGAGTTTAATGCGGAGAAGTGTGAGGTGATTCACTTTGGAAGGAGTAACAGCAATGCAGAGTACTGGGCTAATGGGAAGATTCTTGGTAGTGTAGATGAGCAGAGAGATCTTGGTGTCCAGGTACATAAATCCCTGAAAGTTGCTACCCAGGTTAATAGGGCTGTTAAGAAGGCATATGGTGTGTTAGCTTTTATTAGTAGGGGGATCGAGTTTCGGAGCCACGAGGTCATGATGCAGCTGTACAAAACTCTGGTGAGGCCGCACCTTGAGTATTGCGTGCAGTTCTGGTCACCGCATTATCGGAAGGATGTGGAAGCTTTGGAAAGGGTGCAGAGGAGATTTACTAGGATGTTGCCTGGTATGGAGGGAAGGTCTTACGAGGAAAGGCTGAGGGACTTGGGGTTGTTTTCGTTAGAGAGAAGGAGGAGGAGAGGTGACTTAATAGAGACATACAAGATAATCAGAGGGTTAGATCGGGTGGATAGTGAGAGTCTTTTTCCTCGGATGATGATGGCAAACACGAGGGGACATAGCTTTAAGTTGAGGGGTGAAAGATATAGGACAGATGTCAGAGGTAGTTTCTTTACGCAGAGAGTAGTAGGGGCGTGGAACGCCCTGCCTGCAACAGTAGTAGACTCGCCAACTTTAAGGGCATTTAAGTGGTCATTGGATAGACATATGGATGAAAATGGAATAGTGTAGGTCAGATGGTCGGCGCAACATCGAGGGCCGAAGGGCCTGTACTGCGCTGTAATGTTCTAATTCTAATTCTAATGTTTGGAACAAGGCTGTCACGAGTTCAGGAGCTAAATGGCCCTGGCGGAACCCAAACTGAGCGTAAGTGAGCAGTTGCTTGCACCATTCAATGAGTTCATGGCTGCACTGTTTGCTCCACAGTTTCACCTACCACCGATAATCGTGTACCCCTTGCTTAACAATAATCTATCTGCTTGATAGCACTGTCGACGACCCCTTCCATCACTTTGCTGATGACTGAGAGTCAACAGATAGAACATTAGCTTGGGCCGCTGGGTTACTAGTCTAGTGACATTACCGCGACGCCAGTGCCTACTCTGTATTTTTCTGTGCACGTGAAGTTTCTGCAATGTTCTAACTTGGCATTAAAGTGCAACATAACTTTAAAGTAAGCCTTTATTGGTTATTACTCATTTTTAAGACTTTTCCGCTTTGTGTTAAACATTCCATAGATAAATTGTTTTTTTTTCGCGAGTGACTCTGTTAATCTGTAATGAAAACAGCTTACATCTGTTAACAGGTTACTTTATCTCGGAAAAGGCTTTCTGGACTTCACAATGCATGCTGGCCTGATTCAGTTCATTTTCTGCACACGGGTAGAAACTGACACAAGGGCAATTTGGGATGGAGAACAAATGCTTGTCTTGTCAACGATATTTACATCCTTTGAACAGAATCAAGATAACGATAGCACCCTCTATTTCATTTAAACTATTGATTCTCCTGGGTTGAAAAGCCACACACATCTCAAACAGGAACCGATCAGTACGGCAGACTGCAGAAACCAGCCCACTCCGTCCATCCAATCCGGGATAGAAAAGTATTCTCACCTGTCACAGCTCAGACAGCAGAGACCAGGTAATTGCATCCATCCAATCCAGGATGCTGCACCATTCAATGAGTTCATGGCTGCACTGTTTGCTCCACAGTTTCACCTACCACCGATAATCGTGTACCCCTTGCTTAACAATAATCTATCTGCTTGATAGCACTGTCGACGACCCCTTCCATCACTTTGCTGATGACTGAGAGTCAACAGATAGAACATTAGCTTGGGCCGCTGGGTTACTAGTCTAGTGACATTACCGCGACGCCAGTGCCTACTCTGTATTTTTCTGTGCACGTGAAGTTTCTGCAATGTTCTAACTTGGCATTAAAGTGCAACATAACTTTAAAGTAAGCCTTTATTGGTTATTACTCATTTTTAAGACTTTTCCGCTTTGTGTTAAACATTCCATAGATAAATTGTTTTTTTTTCAATGAGTTCATGGCTGCACTGTTTGCTCCACAGTTTCACCTACCACCGATAATCGTGTACCCCTTGCTTAACAATAATCTATCTGCTTGATAGCACTTTCGACGACCCCTTCCATCACTTTGCTGATGACTGAGAGTCAACAGATAGAACATTAGCTTGGGCCGCTGGGTTACTAGTCTAGTGACATTACCGCGACGCCAGTGCCTACTCTGTATTTTTCTGTGCACGTGAAGTTTCTGCAATGTTCTAACTTGGCATTAAAGTGCAACATAACTTTAAAGTAAGCCTTTATTGGTTATTACTCATTTTTAAGACTTTTCCGCTTTGTGTTAAACATTCCATAGATAAATTGTTTTTTTTTCGCGAGTGACTCTGTTAATCTGTAATGAAAACAGCTTACATCTGTTAACAGGTTACTTTATCTCGGAAAAGGCTTTCTGGACTTCACAATGCATGCTGGCCTGATTCAGTTCATTTTCTGCACACGGGTAGAAACTGACACAAGGGCAATTTGGGATGGAGAACAAATGCTTGTCTTGTCAACGATATTTACATCCTTTGAACAGAATCAAGATAACGATAGCACCCTCTATTTCATTTAAACTATTGATTCTCCTGGGTTGAAAAGCCACACACATCTCAAACAGGAACCGATCAGTACGGCAGACTGCAGAAACCAGCCCATTCCGTCCATCCAATCCGGGATAGAAAAGTATTCTCACCTGTCACAGCTCAGACAGCAGAGACCAGGTAATTGCATCCATCCAATCCAGGATGCTGCACCATTCAATGAGTTCATGGCTGCACTGTTTGCTCCACAGTTTCACCTACCACCGATAATCGTGTACCCCTTGCTTAACAATAATCTATCTGCAAAGACTCACGACCCTCTGAAATGAAAATAAAAATCTCCTCATCTCTGTCTTAAATGGCGATCCCTTATTTCTAAACTGTGACCCCTAGTTCGAAATTCTCCCACAACGATAAACATCCTTTTCACATCCACCCTGTCAATACCTCTAAGGATCTTATATGTTTCGATCAAGTCGCCTCTTACTCTTCGAAATTCCACTGGATACAAGCCTAGCTTGTCCAATCTTTCCTCGTAAGACAGGCCACCCATTCCAGCTATTAGTCTAGTAAACCTTCCGTGTACTACCTCCAACGCATTTACATGCTACCTGAAATAAGGAAACCAGTGTTGCACGCAGTAATCCAGATGTGGTCTCACCAATGACCTGTGTAGCTGAAGCATAACCTCCCTAAATATGTATTCAATTCCCCTCACGATAAATTATAACATTCTATTAGCTTTCCTAAGTATGTGCTGAACCTGCATACTATTCATCTGCGATTCCTGCACTTGGACTTCCAGATCCTTGTCCATTTAAGAGCTCTGCAATCTTTCAGCCTTTAGATAATATAATTATTTGACTTTCTTCCTGCCAAAGTGGACAATTTTACACTTTCCCATATTATATTCCATTTGCCAGTTCTGTTCCCTCTCACTTAACCTATCTATATCTCTTTGTAGCACCTTATGTCCTCTTCACAAGTTAGTTTATTACCTATCTTTGTGTCATCAGCAAATTTCGCAACCATACTTTTGGTCACTTCATCTAAGTCATTTCTATAAATCGTAAAATGTTGAGACCCAGCACACATCCCTGTGGAACACCACTCGTTGCATCTTGCCAAACACAAAATGACCTATTTATGCGTACTCTTTGTTAACTGTTAGCTACCCAAAATTATTTCCATGCCAATAAGTTACCAACTGCAACATGAGCTCCGCCCTCCCCCCGCCCCCCACTCCCCACAATAGCATTTGATGTGGCACCTTATAAAATGCCTTCTGGAAAGCTCAGTACAATACACCTACTGGTTCCGCTTTATCCACAGCACAGGTTACATCCTCAAATAACTCCAATAAATAACTTAAGCATGATTTACCTTTCAAAAAACAATGTTGACTCTGCCTGATAAGCTTGAATTTCCCTAAATGCCCTTCACTTACATCTTTAATAATACCTTCTAACATTTTCCCTAAGGCAGATGTTAACTCCCTGGCCTTTAGTTTCCGGCTTTCTGCCTCCACCGCTTTTTGAATAAAGGAGTTACATTCACTATTTTCCAATCTAAAGGAACCTTCCCCGAATATAGGGTATTTTGGAAAATTAAAACCAACGCATCAGCCATTCTTCCCTGACACAGATCAGACAGCAGAGTCCAGGCCATTCCATCCATTCAATCCGGGGACAGCTAACACATTCTCACCTGTCACAGGTCAAACAGTAGATACCAGGCCATTCCATCCATCCGATACAGGATAGAAACACATTCTCACCTGTTACAGGTCAGACAGTAGATACCAGGCCATTCCAAGCATCAGAACCTGGATTAAAAAGAAAACATCCTCACCTGTTACAGGTCAGACAGCAGAGACTAGGTCATTTCATCCATTCAATCCGGGGACAGAAAACACATGCTCACCTGTTCCAGATCAGACAGCAGATATCAGGCCATTCCATCCATCCGATCCTGGACAGAAAACCATTCTCACCAGTTACAGATCAGACAGCAGAGATCAGGCCATTCCATCCATTCGATTAGGCGAGAAAACCATTCTCACCTGTCACAGCTCAGAAAGCAGAGACCAGGCCACTGACGCCTGTCTTGTAGATGGTGGACAAGCTTTGGGAGCTCAGGAGGTGTGTTACCCACCGCAGCATTCCTTGCATCTGACTTGTTCTTGTAGCCAAAGTATTTAATGGCTACTCCAGTTCAGTTTCTGGTTAAGGGTAAACCCTGGGATCTTGATAGTGGCAGATTCAGTAATGGTAATGCCGTTGAATGTCAAGGGGACATTGTTGGGGATGCTCATTGCCTGGTACTTTTGTGGTGCAAATACTACTGGCCATTTATCAAACAAGCCTGCATGTTGTCCAGGTCTTGTTGCATTTCTACACGGACTGCTTCAGTATCTGAGGAGCTGTGAATGGTGCTGATCATTGTGTAATCATCAGTGAGCATCCACCCCGCTGACCTTATGATTGAAAGACAGTCATTGCTGAAGCAACTGAAGATGGTTGGGCCTCGGACACTACTCTGAAGATCTCCTGCAGCGATGTTCTGGAGCTGAGATGATTGACATGCAAAAAGAACAAACATCTTCCTTTGCGCTAGGTCTGACACCAACCGTTGGAGAGTTTTCCCCCTGATTCCCATTGACTCCATTTTGGCTAGGGCTCCTTCATGCCGTACTGGGTCCCAACACTAACCCCGAGGGAACTCCACTACAAACCTTCCTCCAGGACGGAAAACATCCATTAACCACTACGCTGTGTTTCCTGTCACTCATCCAATTCCTTATCCATGTTGCTACCGTCCCCATTATTCCATGAGCTATATCTTTGCTCACATGTCTGTTGTGTGGCACTGTATAAAATGCCTTTTGGAAGTCCAGGTTCACCACATCAACTGCATTGCCCTCATAAACGCTCTCTCTTTCCTCCTCAAAAAAAAAGCCAGCAAGTTAGTTAAAATGTTTTTCCCCAAATAAATCCGTGCTGGCTTTCCTTAGTTATCCCTCATTTGTCCATGTGACTATTCATTTTTTCACAAATTATTGTTCCTAGAAGTTTCCCCTCTACCAATGTCAAACTGACTGACTGCCGTGCCTGGGCTTACCTTGTTATGACTAACTGCTCAAGTCAAATCTCCCAAGCAAAATATATGATTCTGATTGCGGCGGGAGCAATACACCGTCAAATCAGTCCCGGTACTCTACATATCGCCTAACATACCACTTTAAACTTTCCAAATTAAAGACATCTGGTAAGCCCCGAATGAGGCGAATCAAACGAGATATCTTTAGATCAACACATTAACTGTTTATTCGAAAAAACTAAACTCTTAAACACGACTGACATATAAACAACATGAAAAGAAAACAGTTTCCTTTATGATTTACACTTCCCGACTATCAACTCTCTGATTAAAGTCCACTTGCAGTATTCCAGGGTTCAATGAGGGAAGAAAAAATGACAAACATTCAAAACTTCAACTCCTCCTTCATCCAGCGAAGACCTCTACAGATTAACAAATTGAACACACTTTGATGAATTAATGTTGCTTTCGAATTTTGAGGGGTGAAAAAGGCACCAGTCTAAAATTCACCTTCCTTCAGTTTAAATTATCAGTGATCTCTGTTCCATTCATGCTCGTCCAGCTGTCTGTGTCTGTGTCTCTCAAAAGCTAGTTTTTCAGATTGTTTCAAAAATTAATCATAATATTTTAGTTAGTTAGTTAGTTAGTTAGAGATACAGCACTGAAACAGGCCCTTCGGCCCAATGAGTCTGTGCCGACCAACAACCACCCATTTATACTCATCCTACATTAACCCCATATTCCCTACCACATCCGCACCATTCTCCTGCCACCCACCTACACAAGGGGCAATTTACAATGGCCAATTTTCCTATCAACCTGCAAGTCGTTGGCTGTGGGAGGAAACCGAAGCACCCGGTGGAAACCTCAGTCTCTGAATGGCTGTGGCAGACCCTACCCATTTTAGATCCAGCAAAGTGCAATTAGGTAGTATTAATAAGAGATACTGTATTTATGGGTCCTCTCGGGGGTAGCAATCACAACAGGGCAGAATTTCAAATGAAGTTTTAGGGCGAGTAAATTGGGTCTCAGACCAGTGTCCTCAATTTAAACAAGGGCAATTACAGAGGTATGAAGTAATAGTTGTTGAAAGCGGGATTGGAAATTAGACTTTTGGGGAAGGTAAGTGGATGAGCAGCCGCAGACGTTTAACCAGATATATCATAACTTATCGCAATAGTTTATCCCGGTCAAAAAGAAGGACTCGATGAGAAGGATAAACCACCCGTGGTTGACAAAGGCGATCAAGGACAGTATCCCATAAAAAAAACTAAGGCATACAGAGTTGAAATAACTGGTGGTACACAAGAGGATTGGGATTTTTTAAGGAGCCAGCAGCGAATGACTAAAAAGTTAATAAAGTCGAAGAAAATTGATTATGAAAGTAAATTGTCAAGAAAAATGTAAAAAACAAACAAACAGCAAGAGCTTCTACGGGTACATAAAAAGTAAGGGAGTAGCTAAAGTGAGCGTGCGGCCCTTGGATGGTGCCACTGGTGCATTGATAATGGGAAACAGGGAAATAGCAGATAATTTAAACCAATATTTTGCATCGGTATTCACGATGGAGGACACTGCAAACACCCTGCAGATGTGAGATAAGCAAGGAGCTAATGGGAGGAAAAGTCTTCTAAATGTCCCGATCAGGACTGCAAAGTATTTGACAAACTAATTGGACTAAAGGCAGACAGGCTGCCAGGATCTGATGGTTAGTATCTGAGAGTTTTAAAGGAAGTGGCTGCTTAGATATGGAGATATTGGTTGAAATATTCCAGAACTCACTGGATTCTAGGGGGGTCTCAGCGGAATGGAAAACAGCTAATGTGACGCCCCAGTTCGATAAGGCAGGGGGACCAAAAGCAGGAAACTATAGGCGCGTCAGCCTAACATCAGTCCTTGGGCAAATGCTAAAGTCCATTATTAAGGAAGAAATAACAAGACATTTGGAAAAACGTAACGTAATCAAACAGAATCAAAATGGTTTGTGAAAGTGAAATCATGTTTGACACATCTGCTAGAGTTCTTTGAGGATATAACACGAGTGTTTATAAAAGGGGAACCAGGAGATGTAGTGTATTTGGATTTGCAGAAGGCATCCGATAAGGAGCCACATAAAAGGTAATTGCACAAGATCGGAGCTCACGTTATTGGGGGTAATGTATTAGCATGGATTGAGGATTGGTTAACTCGCAGAAAACAGAGAGCAGGGATTAAGCAGTCTTTCCAGGTTGGAAAGACGTAACTAATGGCGTGTCACAGTCCTAGGGCCTCAATTAATCACTATCTGTATTAATGACTTGGAGGAGGGGACAGAGTGTAAAAGATCCAAATTTGCTGAAGATACCAAAACAGGGGGGAAGGCATGTTGTGATGAGGACATAAGGAATCCGCAAATGGATATAGATAGCTTGAGTGAGTGGGCGAAAACTTGACGGATGATTTAGAAAACTTTCCACAACATATTCGAGGAACTCCTGCCCCTCTATGCCCTCTACACTACTGCTCCGCCAGTCTTCGTTCCGATAATTAAAGTATTCCATGATAACTACTCCATAATCCTTGCATCTCACTGTAAAACAGACACAACAAAAATATTTTCATGAACATTTTTATCCAACCACATGTCCAATTGTACGAAGAAAACTGAACTATTCACACTTTTGCATTCCCTTAGTGCCTGTATGGAGGATTCCCTCAAATGTCCTAGTGCTCCTACACAGTGTTTCCCCAGAGCTTGCAGAATAGTTGGTGGAAGGCTGATGACTTTCACTGAGGGAGTTTCCAGATGGCCTTGCAGGGCTCCCTCGAGCAGCTCTGGGTTTGACGTCTCGGATTCAGACGACATCAGCTCCCCTGAGCTGGCTGACGGGTATCAGCAAAGACAATGGAAGGAGTGGCAGTGAAGGGAGACAAATTCTCCAATCCTGAGAGAGGACAGCAGGATCGTGCTCCATGGAGCCAATGTCATTCCCACGGAACGATACCTCAGCTATCTGAGTAATCTACTTGATGACTGATTGCTGGACTGCGGTGAGAGCCTGAAAACCCCTTTGACAACTGAGATCCACTGCCACAATGGCAGCAGTAGGATCCTGCATTGCAGCAATCATGGATCTTTTGACCTCGGTCTGACATTCCACTGCAGCACTGAGACGTTGAGTGTCTGCCACCTGTACTGCAGTGGAAGCTGAGACAATGGTCACCAGACGCTGTATCAAGTCTGGGTCCTCGAGTGCTGTCATGGACTTAGTGACCACTTTCGCTCGGTAAAGAATGGGCTTCAAGCTCTGTGCAAAGTCCTGTGCCCTGTTGTAGTCGGACTCCTCCAAGTTCCTAGACAGTGACAACCGACTCTCTCGCAGGCTTGTCAATGGACAAAGTATCTTAGTGCACATTTGCATCAGAATTCTCCTGTATGCTGCCCCATTAAGTTTCTCATCTCTGGCGAGCTGGCTCATGAAATCACCACGTACAGGTCCCGACTCTATACCAGCCTCCAAGGTGCACGCAGTACAAATATTTCAGCTGGTGGCTGTGAGTACCAGACCAAGTGATGGAGATTCACCATCAGTGCCGTTGCTGCTGCTCTCACTCTCTCTCTTTGACCCCTGTGGATGCCGTGACTGGGAAGCTGGCAGATTTGGGTTATAATTGGAAAGTATGATATCAGAAGAGGAGGATCGAGGTGAAGTATTGGGGATGGGATGGAAAGCAGGAGGTCCATGTACCACCATCTGCATCTTGTACATCATCCCATACAGCAGGATGAGGGGAAGCTGAGAGTTGAGGTGTCATAAGGAAGGAACGTAGCATCATCCTGAATGTTCTTGGTGATGCAGGATGTTACCAGCCAGTCTCACACACAGTTAGGCTCCTGTTATGCTTGCAAGCAGACATCAGCGCGGGTCACCCTTGGCGGCATGTATAATTAATGGAAATTAAGGCAGCAGCAAGTTTTGTGTGTCACCTGCCTCAACAGGAATGGGACAGGCGGATCACGAATCACAACCCTTTGCCTGAAGAGAAGCCTTCAAACTGTGTCTTCATATTGAAATTTCTGACACTGGAAACCTCGTCACCTTAGTAATTTTCCGTTAAGCCAAAGTGGCGTTTTTCATGTGCATTTGCAAATGCTTTATTGGAAGAGGAAAAAAAAGTTCTCCGGAGAGAAACAAAACATAAATATTGCAGTGTTTTAAGAAGTTTTAATAATTTAATATATGTACCTGCAAATAATAACCACTGCAATAGATCAGTTATTTTCATATAATGAGACTCTGACGTATGTTTCGAACAGGTTAAGTGTGTGTTATTACTAGTCAAAGCAATTTATCCAGCTTCTTTTGTTAAAAACACTTACTACATCGATATCACCCATTTATAAATTTACAATGAATGAACTGGCCATTACTGATCAAGATGAAGGCAGATTTTGATGACACTGATATTCATTGTAAAATTCAGTTTGCTTGGTTCAACAAAACCAACAGTATTTATAACTGAAATACAGAGGTCTACTGTCACAATGAAAAGGAGCAGCCAAAACACAGTGTAATCTTATTTTAGCAGACGGCAGTATCTTCTCTGGAAGCCGGAATTTAAGCCACGTAAAATATTGTCAAGTAAGCAGAGTAAAGCACCTCATAGTGCCATGTAATATATTGAAAGAAATTAAACCCTTCATGGTTTTGAATTCTATATTAAATCTTCCTTTATTCTTCACTGCTTCACAGAGGACAAAGAATTAAAAAAAATACGAAAATGTTGGAAGTACTCAGTACTAATGCAAGGTCATATATCTGAAACAATAAGTCTGTTTCAGTCACCACAGGAGCTGCCAGAACTGCTGAGTATTTCCAGCACATTCTGTTTTTACCTTATGCATTTTAGAGGATTGAAGCCATTGTTTTCAGTCCCCATTGCACACAGCATTCACAGCTACCGACTTCATCCCTCTCCCTGACTACTGTGTGAGACTAAAACAGACTGTTTGCAACCTTGGTGTCATATTTGACCCCAAGATGATCCTCCGACTACGTATATGCACTTTCACTAAAATGGCTTATTCCCACCTCGGTTACATCGCCTGACTTTGCAATTCGCGCAGCTCCTCTGCTGAAACCCTCATTCATGTATTCATTACCTCCAGGCTGACCATTCTAATGCCGTCCCGTTGATCACTCACATGTTACTGTCTGTAACCTGAAGGTGTTCCGAAACTCTTCGGCTGATGTGTTTACTCACTACGCCTCCCACTCACCTATGACTCCTGTGCTCTCTGAACTACATTGGCTGTCGATTAAGGAAAGTCTCGTCATTGTTTTCACATTCGTTCATTGCCTCAAAACTCCCTGCGCTGGATTTTATGGACCTCCATGAGTTGAGGTCGGAGGTGGGCGGCTACAGAATCGCGATGGGTGTGGGGGGGGGTGCAGTGGACCTGTCGTCGCCCCATCGCCAAGTGATCTTGCCGGGGATAGGGATAGGCTGACGATAACCTTCCCACCCAAAGGCCAATGGAGGCCCTTACGTGGTCACCTGAGAACCAATTCCCGCTACCAAGGGATCTAACGAGCCGTGTGGGGGTGGAGCAGGGGGAGTGGTTGGAGGTACCTCTGTCAAGTGGGGAGTGCACCTTTTAAAATGCGGGACCCTTTCTACCGGCTTGGTGGGATCTCCCTCCTCCATGGGCAATCTGTGGCACATGCAGGAAACTGATGGGAAACAACAATCCTCCAGGACACCCCTGACCCTGGGCTTTATGGCCACCCCTTCGATCCCCCTCACCAGAGACTTCCAGACTGTCCCTGGTGAGCCCACCACACTCACCTTGGGACCACGTTCCAGCGCTGGGCTTGTATCCAAGACCTCTGCAGTACTGAAAGTGGCCACCACTCCCAGTGCTCGTGCTGATGCTGCTGAGCTGTCAGTTGTCTGATTGGTCAGCAGCTGTTGGAGGTGGGATCCTCATCTTTAAAGGGACTTGGAACACAGCATGAGACATTTAGACCAAAAAAAAACCGCAGGATCGCTCTGGGGTTCGGTGGGTTGGGGGTGGGTGGCACGAAAAGGCCGAGGTGCTGTTAAACCCGCCTTTCTGTCCCGGCGCTGGGAGCCACAACACCTACACGTGTCCAGCCCCATATCGCTGTAATCTCCTCCTGTTCCACAACAAACGAACATATCTATGTTCATCTTATATTGGCTTCTTGTGCAGCCCTGATTTTAATATCGTCACCACTGGTGGTTGTACCTTCAGTTATATGGGTCCTAAGCTCGGGGATACCCTCTCCGCACCTCTCCAGCTCGCTTTCTGTTTTTAAGACACTCCTTGAAGCATTTCTATTGATCCACCTTTTGGCCATCTTACCTACATCCTCCTTTTGTGACTCAGTGTCTTATTGTGCTGTATAATGCGCCTCTTGGGACATTTTACGACATTAAAGGCGCTATAGAAATACAAGTTGTGGTTATTGTTTCTGCCCAGTCCATCACCCTGTCTATACCCAAGTGAATTCGATTACTATCTTGCTCGCTCATCACTATACTTCCACGCTTCATCACTTCTGCACATTGCGGCATTGTGAACTGTTGCCTCCTCTCTCGGTAACCTGTGGCCACTGGAAGGACCCCTGGCAGCAAAGGTGATTCTCCCTGAAACACCCCGCACGAAGCGAGTGCCATCACTCACCTTCCAGGGGTTACCAGACTGGCACCAGCAATCCCAGCCAACTCACCTGGGGTTTGTGACTCCAAGGCTTCTCCTCGTCCCAGGTCTGGTGTAGTACCAACAGTAGTCCCTGCTCCCTGACTATTCCCTGCTGTAACACTTAATTTCCTTCGGGTCCTGGGCTCTAACAATGGGCCTTGTCCCAGACCTGTTGCATTACCGGCACTGGCCCCGATCAGCTTACTGTGCCTGGTGTCATCACCAGGCTTACCTATGGGTCTCGGGCACCATGGGTCTAGGGTGTAATACTAGCAGTTCCACTGCTCTCAGTGGCGTTGCCGATACTACCCAACAGCTGCCCATGATTGTTCAGCAGCTTTGGCAGGTGGGATTCCCATCCTCTAAGGGATGTGGACCACGGCACCAGGCAGTTAATTGCCGAAGTGCCACTGATATTCACAGGGTGTAGGCTCCGAATTGGAAGACAGGGTTCCACTCATATTTTCGACCCGCTGTCTGGAACCCCATTGGCTCCGTTAAATTCAGCTCCCTGTCTCCAGCAGAAATGCCTGACACTGGCAAAAATGATTCAATACATAGTGAATGCAACAACAAATGTGCGAATGTCATCCTAAACTCCTTTAAACTGTTGTTTTTACTTCCAACCTGATGCATAATTTCCTGATAATTTCCCTTGTTTACAGTTAACTTAGTGACGATTGAGATTATTTGTTTCATTGATTTTTCAGTGGACTCATTCCCAATTATTGCTTTGAAATAATTGAATTCCGTGCTGCCTGTCACAGGTGAGGATATCTCTCTGTCAGTCCAACTTTTAATTTTATGCCCAAGAGTAATGTGCAGCAGACGTTGCAAATCTGAAATAAGAACAGAAAAAGCTGGAAATATTCATCAGATCTAGCAGCATCTGTGGAGAGAGAAACAGAGTTATCGTTTCAGGTCAATGACCCTTCATCAGAACTGCGGGAATTGGGCTTCATGCTACAGCTGTTGAGCTGCTGCACAGAGATAGCGTTTTATGCCGTGACCCAGACTCAGTTCAGACAGCAGTTGAAGAATATGCTGAAATATCCCTTTACTCCAATTTTTAAATTAATTCAATGTTGTGATGAGTGCGTGACAGACCCGTTGTCAGTGCGACAGAGAAATGTGTGTGAGACGTGTGTGTGAGAGAGAAAGACAGGGATGGAGTGTGAGGGAGAAAGACAAAGTGTGTGTGTGAGAGAGACAGACAGGGAGTTTGTGAGAATCCGTTAGCGAATGTCTGTGAGAGATAGGCAGACAGGCATGGAGTGTGAGGGAGAAAGACAAGGTGTTTGTGTGTGAGAGACAGACAGGGAGTGCTTGTGAGAAAGAGAGACAGGGAGATTGTGAGAGAGACCGACAGGGAATGTGTGAGAGAGAGAGATAGACAGGGAGTCTGGATGAGGGAGACAGACAGGGCTTGTGTGCGAAAGAGACAGACAGGGAGTGCGTGTGTGAGAGAGACAGACAGAGAGTGTGTGTGTGAGAGAGAGAAAAAGGGAGTGGATGCGAGAAAGATAGACAGGGCGTCTGTGTGATAGAGACAGACAGGGAGTGTGTGTGGAGAGACAGACTGGGAGGGAGTGTAAGGGAGACAGACGGGGAGTTTATGTGAGAGAGACATACAGGGAGTGTGTGAGAGCGAAACAGACAGGGAATGTGTGCGAGAGAGACAGACAAAAAGTTTGTGAGAGAGACAGACAGTGAGTTTGCTTGAGAAAGACAAATAGGGTGTGTGTGAGAGACAGAGACAGACAGCCAGTGTATGAGAGAGAGACAGATAGGAAATGTGTGTGAGAGAGAGAGAGACAGACTGGGAGAGTGTGCGAGGGAGACAGACAGATAGTGTGTGTGAGAGAGACAGGCAGGGAGTGTGAGAGAGAGACAGACAGGAAGTGTTTGAGTAAGAGACAGACAGGGAGTGTGTGAGATAGACAGATAGGGACAGTATGTGAGATAGACAGACAGGGAGTGTGAGTGAGTTAGACAGACAAGGACTGTGAGTGAGAGAGACTGTGTGTGTGTGTGTGTGTGTGTGTGTGTGTGTGTGTGTGTGTGTGTGTGTGTGTGTGTGCACGATACAGACAGGGAGTAAGTATGAGGGAGAGGCAGATAGTGTCCTGGATTTGAGAGGTTGACACACAGCGATTGAGTGTGTGAGTGAGACTGATAGTGAGAGTGTGTGGGAGAGACAGACAGAGAGTGTGCGTGTGAGAGAGATGCAGTGTCTGTGTGAGAGAGACTGACAGGTTTTGTATGCGAGAGCGAGGCAGAGAGGCAGTGTGTGTGAGAAAGACAGACAAGCAGTAATTGAGAGAGAGGGACAGCCAGACCGTGTGTGTGAGAGAGACAGAGGGATCGTGTGTGTGACAGAGGCAGTCAGGCCGTGCCTGAGAGAGAGACAGACAGTGCGCGTGAGAGGTACAGGCAAGGAGTATGTGTGAGTGAAGCAGACAGGGTATGCAAGAGAGAGAAACAGGCAGCATGTTTAAGAAAACAGCCTGGTCGTGTTAATGAGCGAGACAGGCATAGAGTGTGGGACACACATCAATTGTCTGTGAGAGTGAAAGGGAGGAATTCTGTGTGAGTGAGGTAGACAAGCAGTGTGTTTGATATGCAGACAGGAAGGGTGCGTGAGAGACAGTCAGCAATTTAGTATGAGAGATAGAGACGCACAGTATGTCTACTGGGGAGAGCGAAGGGTACTGTGTGTGTATGAGAGCCACAGAAGGTATGAGAGAGAGAAAGAGAGAGAGAAAACAGGGACTGGAAGAGAGAGGGAGACAGACAGGGAGTGAGGGAGATAGAGGCATGGAGTGAGATAGTGACTGGGAATGGGATAGGGAGAGACAGGGTTTTTGAATGAGAGAAGGGAGAGAGACAGTGGAGAGCAATTTAGGTAAACAGGGAGTTGGGGAGAGTGGGAGAGGGAGTGAGACAGAGAGAGAGTGAAAAACATAGAGAGTGCGAGGAGTGTGGGTGCGAAACAGAGCGACATCGGGAGTGAAAAGGGGAAACACGGAGTGGGAGTGAGTGAATGTGAGAGACAAGCAAGGAGTGACAGAGAAAGAGTTGGGATTGAGGGACGGATAGAGGGAGTGGCAGAAGATGTGAGAGAGACATGAAGTGTGTGAGAGATCAAGAGAGACGGAGTGAGAGGGAAAGAGACAGCGATTGGGAGAGAAAGAGAGAGAGGGAGGGATGGAGAGAGCTGGGAGTGGGAGATTGAGAGATAGGGTCAGAGAGAGAGAGTGACATGGATTGGGAGAGACAAACAGACAGATTGTGTGTGGGTGAGAGAAACATAGTGACAGAGACAGACAGAGTGGAAGAGTGAGTAAGAGAGAAATAACGGGACAAGGAGAGAGAGATAGAGACTGAGAGTGATAGCTTAATATTCTCAGCCGTCACGTTCCCCTGCTTGCCTCAGCAGCGTCCACTTCTCCCGGTGGGGCTGTTGAGGCTCCAGAGCTGCTGGCCTTCTGATCTAATAGCAGCGGGAACACGCTCTGTGCCCTTCATTGGGCAGTGAGCACAGAGCATAAATTTAGGAAGCTATGTCCCGGGAAGTTTGTTCCACCAATCTCGCTGTTGGGAAGAGGCTCAGGCCTCCCATGTGGTCCTGACATCAGGTTTCTGAAACCGCAAGAAGATCCAGTGCAGAGCTGCAGACATGGAGAAAGGGAACGACATATGGAACATACTAGGTTTAATATTAAGTATGAGCTGTATGTGGAATTGACCAGTGTCACTGGTTCATTTCCTCGTCCTGTGTGGGGTCTGTGAGTGGAATCAGATATTTGCAAGCTACAGTACTGTTCCCGTCAAGGGCTTGGAGTTAAATATATTAAATCAGTAAAACAGATCTCCTGGTCAAACCTGGATCAATGTGTCAATGGAAAGGGCACAAAAGGAACAGATTGAGAGTCTTCTTAACATGTTACACTCAGTGCCTGGACGCAAACTGCTGATCTGGAGGTTTTCTAGGTGGGAAGCGAGCCAGTCCCAATCCCAAATCCTCCTCCCTCCCTCTCTGCCAGGGAATGGACATCTCTCTCAGTCTGGAGTCTGTGGGTTGTGTGTTCTCAGTGTCTCTCAGTCTCAATCTTGATCACTTTCAATCCTCTGTTTTCTAAGCGGTATTTGTTTGCAATGGGATGTTTCTGAGAGGATGTCAGTGTAACTGAGACAGGAAACTCTGGGATCTTTCTGTACCTTTTCTTATGAATCACTTGTTTTGATTTATCCAATTTCTGTTTTCCCTCTCTACCTGGGAAAATGTGTTCTTACTTTGAAAAATGTCATGACAAGCTGTAAAGAGAGAGAGAGTTTTTGGATGAGGAATTTTAATAGACAGTATTTTCCTCTTCCTTCGAGAGACACCTTCACCCTGAAGCAGCATCAAATGGGTCTCTGCGCGTTTGTGTCTGCTTATTACACTGAGAGTGAATTTCTTCTCCAGGAGCAGAGTTTTGATACCTCGGTTAAACGTGTTCCTGTTGGATTTCGGTCCTTGAGTTTTGAAAGTGGTTTCAAGCTTTGGCTAATTTCGACCTGGCCTTTCAATGTGACACAAACAGGTTAATTCAATATGCAGAATAGGGCGTTTCCACCCCGACAGACAGGATATTGAAGCCATCAAGCAGACCATGTGCGAAGGTTTCTTATAAGTTCATAATAATGCTTCTGTTTCCGGGCAGTGGAATTTAGTCAGTGTTTCAGTGAAATCCATGGCAGCCATTTTAAAATAAAAGCAAACCATGGTGGTCATTTGAAGTGTTAACTTCAGTGGCAGGGATGCTATTTGACAAGCAGTGCAGCCATTTCAAGTGATATACAGTGTGACCATTTAAGTGATAGGCAGTGTGGCATTCTTAATATGAATGCGTACAAACATTTTATGTGTCATGCAGTGGGACCATTTTAAGTGACATTTCAGGTCAGAGGCTGGGACTTTTGTGGTGACAAACCAACATCCATTCTCCCCAATGTCTGTCCGACAGCTTGAAGGCAAAAGTCAGGAGTGTGATGGAATGCTCTTCACTTGTCTGGATGGGTGCAGCTGCAACAACACTCAAGAAGCTCGACACCATCCAGGACAAAGCAGCCCACATGATTGTCACCCCATCTACAAACATTCACTCCCAACACCACCGACGCACAGTGGCAGCAGAGCGTACCATCTACAAGAAGCACTGCAGAAACTCACCAGGGCTCCTGAGACAGCACCTTCCAAACCGGCGAACCCAGCCACCGTGAAGAACGAGGGCAACAGATACAGGGGAACACCAGCACCTGAAAGTTCCCCTCCAAGTCACACACCATCCTGACTTGCAATTATAGCACCGTTCCTTCACTGTCGCTGTGACAACATCGGGAACTGCCTTCCGAACAGCACTCTGGGTGCACCTGCATCCCACACGGTATGTAGCAGTTCAAGTAGGCAGCTCACCACCACCTTTTCAAGGGAAATTAGGGATGGGCAATAAATGCTGGTCGATCCAGCGATGACTACATCGCAAGAATAAATAAAATGAAGACATGTCATGCAGCCAATTTAACTAACACACATTGCGGTCATTTTAAGTGACATTTGATATTGCCATTTTAAATGATGTGCACGATGGCATATTTAAGTGGTGTGCATACGTCCATTCTAAGTGACATGCACAGCGTCGATTTTAAGTGATATGTAATGCGACCATTTAAAGTGATATGCAGTGCAACCATTTAAGTGAGATGCAGTGTGGCCATTTTAAATTATATTCAGTGTGACAGGTTTGATTGATATGCAGTGCAAACATTGTATGTCATTTACAATGCGACCACTTTAAATGATCTGCAGTGCGATTACTGTAGGTGATATGTCGTGCAGCCATTTTAATTGATATTTGTTATTGCCATCAGAAATGGTGTGCGCTGTGGCCCTTTTAAGTGGTATGCATACAACCATTCTAAGTGACATGTAGTGCGACCAGTCTAAGTGAGATGCAGTGCGGCAATTTTAAATGACTTGCCCTGCAACCATCTTAAGTGATATGAATTGCGACCATTTTTGGTGATATGCAGTGCAGCAATTTTAAGTGACACGCACTGCAGCCATTTCAAGTGAATTGAAGTGCGACCATTTGAAGGGATATGAACAGCGGCCATTTTAAAGGATATGCCCCTCGACAATTTTAAGTGTCATGCCATATGGCGATTTTTGCTGATATGCAATGCAACCATTTTAAGTGAGATGCAGATAGACCATTTTAAATGGCATTTACAGCCGCCATTTTACGTGATATGCACTACCACCACTTTGAGTGATGCGAACTGCGACCGTTAATGTGACATGCAGTGTGACTGTTTGAACTGGCATGTATTACGGCCATTTTAAGTGACTATCAGTGCAGAAATTTTATGTGACAAACAGTGCAGCCATTTTAAGTGGCATGCACTGTGGCCATTTTAAGTGGAATGCAGTGAGACCAATTGACGTGATGTAGCCTCTGGCCCTTTTAAATGACATGCACGGGCGCCATTTAATGTGATATGTTCAGCCAGCATGTGCAATGACATACGCTTCCGCCATTTTAAATGAAATGCATTAAGACCATTTTAAGTGATATGCTCAAGTCTATTGAAGTGTCATGCACTGTGACCATTGTAAAACGAGAGCAGTCCACGGCGTTCATTTTCAGGGTTTTCTGTGCACAGCAGTGAATGAATGAGATGCAGCGGGTTCTAAATGAGTATAAGGGTTCATAAAGGATAATACAGGCTTATCAAGGATTATAAAGGATTATAAACAGTTACAAACGATTGTAAACGGTTTTATACAACCATAAAGGATTATGAAGCTTCATAAAGAATTAATAAAAATAATGAACAGTTAAAAAGCTTGTGGAGGATTGTACAAGTTGTAAGGGATTATATAGGGCTACAAAGGAATAAAATGAGTTACAAATCGTCATAGCGCATTATAAAGGCTAAAAAGGGGGTGTAACGTTTGAGAAATGATTCTTCTTCTTCTTCTTTGGCCTCCTTTTCCCGAGAGACAAAGGGTAAGCGCCAGGACGTGGTCAGTGGTTAGTGGTGCAGCGCCTGGAGTGACTTTCAAGGGCAATACTGGAGAGACAGACTCTTCCACAGGTGCTGCAGAAAAAATTGGTTGTCAGGACTGTAACACAGTTAGCTCTCCCATTGCGCTTCTGTCTTTTTTCCTGCCAACTGCTAAGTCTCTTCGACAAGCCACACTTTAGCCCCCCCTTTATGGCTGCCCGCCAGCTCTGGTGATCGCTGGCAACTGACTCCCACGACTTGTGATCAATGTCACAGGACTTCATGTCGCGTTTGCAGACGTCTTTAAAGTGGAGACATGGACGGTCGGTAGGTCTGATACCAGTGGCGAGCTCGCTGTACAATGTGTCCTCGGGGATCCTGCCATCTTCCATGCGGCTCACATGGCCAAGCCATCTCAAGCACCGCTGACTCAGTATGTGTATAAGCTGGGGATGTTGGCCGCCTCGAAGACCACTGTGTTGGAGATGCAGTCCTGCCACCTGATGCTAAGGATTCCCCAGAGGCATTGAAGATGGAATGAATTGAGACGTCGCTCTTGGCTGACATACATTGTCCAGGCCTCGCTGCCATAGAACAAGGTATTAAGGATACAGGCTTGATAAACTCGGACTTTTGTATTCCGTATCAGTGCGCCATTTTCCAACAATCTCTTGGCCAGTCTGGACATTTCCCATGCAGTGGAAGCATTTCCCATGCGCTTGCTGATTTCTGTATCGAGAGATAGGTTACTGGCGATAGTTGAGCCGAGATAGGTGAACTCTTGAACCACTTCCAGAGCGTGGTCGCCGATATTGATGGATGGAGCATTTCTGACGTCCTAACCCATGATGTTCGTTTTCTTGAGGCTGATGGTTAGGCCAAATTCGTTGCAGGCAGCCGCAAAACTGTCGATGAGTCTCTGCTGGTACTCCTCCGTGTGAAATGTTAATGCAGCATCGTTAGCAAAGAGGAGTTCCCTGATTAGGACTTTCCGTACTTTGGTTTTCTCTCTTAGTCGGGCAAGGTTGAACAACCTGCCACCTGATCTTGTGTGGAGGAAAATTCCTTCTTCTGAAGACTTGAACTCGTGAGAGATCAGCAGCGAGAAGCAAATCCCAAACAGTGTCGGTGCGAGAACACAGCCCTGTTTCACGCCACTCAAGATAGTAAAGGATTCTGATGAAGTGCCGCTATGCTGAATTGTGCCTTTCATATTGTCATGGAATGAGGTGATGATACTCAGTTGCTTTGGTTGACATCCGATCTTTTCTAGTAGTCTGAAGAGACCACGTCTGCTGACGAGGTCAAAGGCTTTGGAGAGATCAATGAAAGCAACGTAGAGGGGCATCTGTTGTTCACAACATTTCTCCTGTAGCCGACGAAGGGAGAACAGCATGTCATTGGTGGATCTCTCTGCTCGAAAGCCACATTGTGCCTCAGGGTAGACACGCTCGGCCAGCTTCTGGAGACTGTTTAAAGCGACTCGAAAGAAGACTTTCCCCATTATGCTGAGCAGGGAGATTCCACGGTCGCTGTTGCAGTCACCGAAGTTAGCTTTGTTTTTATAGAAGGTGATGATATTGGCATCACGCATGTCCTGTGGTACTGCTCCCTCGTCCCAGCACAGGCAAAGCAATTCGTAGAATGCTGAGAGTATGGCAGGCTTAGCACTCTTGATTATTTCAGAGGTAATGCCGTCCTTCCCAGGGGATGTTCCGCTGGCAAGAGAATCAATGGCATCACTGTGTTCCGATTTTGTTGGCTGTACGTCCAGCTCATCCATGACTGGTAGAGACTGGGCTGCATTGAGGGCGGTCTCAGTGACAACATTCTCCCTGGAGTACAGTTCTAGGTAGTGCTCAACCTAGCGGCCCATTATCTTGCGTTGGTCAGTGATTGTGTCCCCTGATTTAGATTTGAGGGGGGCCATCTTCTTGATGGTTGGCCCAAAAACTCTCTTGATGCCATCATACATTCCTTTGATGTTTCCGGTGTCTGAGGCCAGCTGAATATGACTGCATAGGTGTTGCCAGTAGTCATTTGCGCAGCGCCTAGCTGTTATCTGCGCAGCACGTCGGTCTGTTCTGAGTGCGAAAGTTGTTCACTCGCTGGGGGCTTTTTTGTAGTTCAGCAGTGCAATACGCTTAGCGGCTATAACAGCTTCCAGCTCTTCAAAATGAGACTGAAACCAGTCTGCATTCTGCTTCACACGTTTGACATAGGTGGTCATGGCTGACGACATGGCTGACTCATAGATGGCGTATCTGATGTGGGCCCACTTGGTCTCTGCATCCCCTGTGGGAGTGTTTTGAAGGGATTTTTCAGGTGAATTTAGACATTGTTGTAACAGCTGTGGATAAGACATTCTGCTCGTGTTGATGCGCGGGTGGCCCTTCTGCTTGGAGTGTTGCAGCTTCTTTCGAGACTAAACTTGCTGCACACCAGGGAGTGGTCGGTTTCGCAGTCCACACTGTGGAAGCGGCGTGTGTTTTGAACACAGTTTATGGAGGCTCGCCTTTTGATGATGAGGTCCAACTGGTGCCAACGACATGATCTTGGGTGCCTCCAAGAAACCTGGTGACAGAGTTTAGTGTGAAGGAACGAGTTGGTTATGCAGAGGTCATGTTAGGTACACAACTCAAGCAGTCTCTGTCCAATCTCATTCATTCTTCTAATGCCATAGCGCCCAAGGCAGGAGGGCCATGAGTCATGGTCGGCCCCAACCCGAGCATTAAAGTCCCCCAGCAGGAACAGATGTTCAGTATTGGGGATGCTACTAATGATATTATGGAGTTCCTCGAAGAACTGGTCTTTAACTTCAGGTGGGGAGCAGAGTGTTGGAGCATAGATGCTGATTAGGTTTACTGGACCAGAGGTGGTGAGCAGTCTGATGGACAGTATGCGTTCTGAGCCATTTGTGGGTGGCTCTATCATGCTGAGCAAAGAGGTTCTGATGGCGAAGCCCACTTCATGTTGTCTTGGTTCTTCAGGATCCCTGCTCTGCCAGTAGAAGGTGTAGTCTTGCTCTGTTAGAGATCCGCTCGCAGGGATGCATGTCTCCTGAAGTGCTACAATGTCCACATTGAGTCTACTGACCTCGTTGTTGATGATGGCGGTCTTCCGAGAATCGTTGATTTGTGCATGGTCTTCCGACAGGCCAGGACACATAGTTCTGACTTTCCTGCTTGCAAAACGAAGGGCTGGTACCTTCTTTCCTTTTTTCGTGCTGTTTGTTTGTGGTGTTGCAGTCCCCCTTTTGGGCAATGACCCTGAGCTCCAAGCACCCGTGGAAGCAGGTTGACTGTGGCGGGACAAAGCTATCTTGACCGGGGGCTGCCCGGTTTGAGGCGGGCGGCAGCTGTCCAGTGAGATGCGATGAACTCTCCCACCGACAAAGGCAACCCGTGGCGACCAATCCTTACGCCAATTGAGCAGGACTTATAACCCGTAAACGCTGCCTTCCGTGTTGTTTTGGTCGCTGTGAGGCGACAATGGAGTGACCTCTCCATGGCGCATGCCTGGGCGAATGTATGGAGGCTGTGAGTTGTCCAAGCGTCAAAACCCCCCTCTCGGCCTTCCTGGTGTGGTGCAAAGGAGTGTAGAGCATGACCTTTGGCACTGGTTTGACTGCAGGAACTGCCGGAAACATGGCAAAGGTGACACATGACCGTTTACCTGGTTCCACTCCGGATTTTCTGTTAGGATTTACTCCCTCAGCCTTGGACTCTCCCGAGACGCCCACAAGGCATTGGGGATGTTAGGGCCGCTGCTCAGGCATATGTGTATACCGGTGGGAGGAGGAGGTGCGAGGGGGAGTGGTGGAGGGAAGGGGGTGCGAGGGGGAGCTGGGAATGAGGCTGCAGGGGGGTAGGGGATGCAGGGGAAGGGGGTGCCGGGGGAAGATGGTGCGGGGGTGAGCTGGGAGGGGGCAGCGGAGGGGTGTGTGAAGTGGGTGCGGGTAATAAAACATTTAATCAGTTCCCACCATCCCAGAAGGCTTCGTTGGTTGCTGCTGTGTTTAACAGGATTCCTCATAAGGATTACTAATGGAAATGGCAAAGGGGAATGGTTCATAACCCAGCACAAAACCACTGCCGCATTTGTCATCAGACTGGGAGAATGTTATCAGTGGAGTCCCACAGGGGTCTGTTTCGCAACCTGTTTCATATCTTCAGAAAAGCTTTGCAGCTAGGAGTCACAGCTCATCCGCGTCGTCTGGGAGGTGGGCGACAGCCTCGGGGGCCATTATCAGCAGAAATTCGCCGACATTGCACTGCAGATGCGCTACGAGCCGCACAATTCCCACGTGCACTTTGAAGTTGTGGCCAAGGAGCCATTCCACAATGGAGCCAACTGGCGCCTGGCCGTGGCTTTTTACGGGTTCGGTGGCAACTTTTTCTCAATGCTTGCCCTCTGCACAAGGTCTTATGACCCTAGAATTCCGCTGCTCCTTCCTCTTTGCCTGTCTGCATTGGACTGACTGCACGCCGTTCCTGCGGACGCTCTGGACGTTGAAGACAACGGGATAGAAGATCAGAGTATCACCAGCTGTACTTTGCAATTATGTCCGGTAGAGAAGTAGATACTTTCTTATCCACAGCTGTTACAAAAATTTCCAAATTCACTTGAAAAAGCCCTTCAAAACACTCCCACAGGGGATGCAGAGACCAAGTGGACCCACATCAGAGACGCCATCTATGAGTCAGCTATGACCAGCTGTGGCAAACGCGTGAAGTGGAATGAAGACTGGTTTCAATATCACTTAGAAGAGCTGGAACCTGTCATAGCCGCTAAGCGCATTGCACTGCTGAATTACCAGAAAGCCCCCAGTGAGTTAACATACGTAGAACTTAAAACAGCCAGAAGTGCTGCACAAAGAACTGCCAGGCTCTGCGCAAATGACTACTGGCAACACCTATGCAGTCATATTCAGTTGGCCTCAGACACCAGAAACATCAGAGGAATGTATGATGGCATTGAGAGAGCTTTTGGGCCAACCATCTAGAATATCGCCCCCCTCAAATCTAAATCAGGGGACACAATCACTGACCAACGCAAGCAAATGGACCGCTGGGTTGAGCACTACCTAGAACTGTACTCCAGGGAAAATGTTGTCACTGAGACCGCATTCAATGCAGCCCAGTCACTGCCAGTCATGGATGAGCTGGACGGACAGCCAACAAAATCAGAACTCAGTAATGCCATTGATTCACTAGCCAGCGGAAAATCCCCTGGGAAGGACGGCATTACCCCTGAAATAATTAAGTGTGTTAAGCCTGCTATACTCTCAGCACTCTACGAACTGCTTTGCCTATGCTGGGATGAGGGAGCAGTTTCACAGGACATGTGCGATGCCAATATCATCACCCTCTATAAAAACAAAGGTGACTGCGGTGACTGCAACAGCGATCGTGGAATCTCCCTGCTCAGCATAATGGGGAAAGTCTTCGCTCGAGTCGCTTTAAACAGGCTCCAGAAGCTGGCCGAGCGTGTCCACCCTGAGGCACAGTGTGGCTTTTGAGCCGAGAGATCGACCATTGACATGCTGTTCTCCCTTCATCAGCTACAGGAGAAATGCCGTGAACAACAGATGCCCCTCTACGTTGTTTTCATTGATCTCACCAAAGCCTTTGACCTCGTCAGCAGACGTGGTCTCTTCAGACTACTGGAAAAGTTCGATGTCCACCAGAGCTACTGAGTATCATCAGCTCATTCCACGACAATATGAAAGGTACAATTCAGCAGAGCGGTGCCTCCTCACACACCTTTCCTATCCTGAGTGATATGAAAGACGGCTGTGTTCTCGCACATATACTGTTTGGGATTTTCTTCTCCCTGCTGCTCTCACATGCGTTCAAGTCTTCAGAAGAAGGAATTTCCCTCCAGGCAAGATCACGTGGCAGGCTGTTCAACCTTGCCCGTCTAAGAGCGAAGGCCAAAGTACAGAAAGTCCAAATCATGGAATTTTCTCTTTGCTGACGATGCTGCATTTACATCTCACACAGAAGAGTGTCTGCAGAGTCTCATCAACAGGTTTGCGGCTGCCTGCAACGAATTTGGCCTAACCATCAGCCTCAAGAAAACGAACATCATGGGACAGGCCGTCAGAAATGCTCCTTCCATCAATATCGGCGTGCACGCTCTGCAAGTGGTTCAAGAGCTCACCTACCTAGGCTCAACTATCACCGGTAACCTGTCTCTCGATGCAGA
Source organism: Heterodontus francisci (assembly GCF_036365525.1). Taxonomy (NCBI): domain Eukaryota; kingdom Metazoa; phylum Chordata; class Chondrichthyes; order Heterodontiformes; family Heterodontidae; genus Heterodontus; species Heterodontus francisci. The sequence goes on along the minus strand of NW_027142032.1, from coordinate 2,083,148 downwards.
AATCAACAAGCGCATGGGAAAGGCTTCCACTTCTATGTCCAGACTGGCCAAGACAGTGTGGGAAAATGGCGCACTGACACGGAACACAAAAGTCCGAGTGTATCAAGCCTCTGCTCAGTATCTTGCTCCAAGGCAGCGAGGCCTGGACAAAGTATGTCACCCAAGAGCGACGTCTCAACTCATTCCATCTTCGCTGCCGACGGCGAATCCTTGGCATCAGGTGGCGGGACCGCATCTCCAACACAGAAGTCCTCGGTGCGGCCAACATCTCCAGCTTATACACCCTACTGAGTCAGCGGCGCTTGACATGGCTTGGCCATGTGAGCCGCATGGAAGTTGGCAGGATTCCCAAAGACACATTGTACAGCGAACTCGCCACTGGTATCAGACCCACGGGCCGACCATGTCTCCGCTTTAAAGTCGTCTGCAATCGCGATCTGAACTCCTGTGACATTGATCACAAGTCGTGGGAGTCAGTTGCCAGCGATCGCCAGAACTGGCGGGCAGCCAGAAAGACGGGGCTAAAGTGTGGCGAGTAGAAGAGACTTAGCAGTTGGCAGGAAAAAAGACAGTTGTGCAAGGAGAGAGCCCCAACAACCAATTTTATCTGCAGCACCCGTGGAAGTGTCTGTCACCTAGAATTGGCCTTTCCAGCCAGTCCAGACACTTCTCCACAAACCACTGACCACCACTAGTTGCTTCCCCATTGTCTCTTGAGACAAGGAGGCCAAACAAAGAAAGGCGCCATGAAAACTTACATGTGGTGTCACAAATACCCACCTAATTGACTAAGGCCCTTTGGGGATGTAAATGTGCTTCTCTGGCCTCTGGCTCACATGGCCAAGCTATCTCATGCGCCGCTTGTTCAGTAGGGTGTATATGCTGGGGACGTTGGCCGCCTCGAGGACTTCTGATTTGGAGATGCCGTCCTGCCACCTGATTCCAAGGGTTCTCCGGAGGCAGCGAAGATGGAATTAATTGAGACATCGCTCTTGGCTGACTGACGTTGTCCAGGCCTCGCTGACGTAGAGCAAGGAACTGAAGACACTCGCTTGGAATATTCAGACCTTTGTTTTCCATGTCTGTGCACCATTTTCCCACACCCTCCTGGCCAGAGTGGACATAGCAGTGTACGCCTTTCCCATGCACTTGTTGACTTCTGCATCGAGAGACAGGTTACTCGTGCTAGTTGAGTCTAGACACGTGAACTTGTGGTCGCCGATGTTGATGGATGGATGGAGCACTTCTGATGTCCTGTTCCATGATGTTCGTTTTCTTGAGGCTGATGGTTCGGCCAAATTCATTGCAGGCAGCCGCAATTCTGTCACTGAGTCTCTGCAGACACTCTTCTGTGTGGGACGATAATGCAGCATCGTCAGAAAAAGGGAGTTCCCTGATGAGGACATTCCGTACTTCGGTCTTCACTCTTAGACGGGCAAGGTTGAACAACCTGCCATCTGATCTTGTGCGGAGGAAAATTCCTTCTTCTGCAGACTAGAGCGCATGTGAGAGCAGCAGTGCACGAAAGATCCCAAACAGTGTCGTTGCAAGAACACAGCCCTGTTGCTCACCACTCAGGATAAGAAAGGGGTCTGATGAGGCACCACTATGCTGAATTGTACCTTTCATATTGTCATGGAATGAGGTGATGATACTTGGTAGCATTGGTGGACATCCGATCTTTTCTAGTAATCTGAAGAGACCACGACTGCTGACGAGGTCAAAGGTTTTGGTGAGATCAATGAAAGCAACGTAGAGTGGCATCTGTTGTTCGTCGCATTTCTCCTGTAGCTGGCGAAGGGAGAACAGCATATCAATGGTGGATGTCTCTGCTGGAAAGTCACACTGTGCCTCAAAGTAAACACGCTCAGCCAGTTTCTGGAGTTTGTTAAAAAGACTCGAGCGAATACTTTCCCCACTATGCTGAGTAGGGAGATTCCACGGTAGTTGTTGCAGTCACTGCGGTTACCCTTGTTCTTATCGAGGGTGATGATATTGACATTTCGCATCTCTTGTGGTACTGCTCCCTCATCCCTGCACAGGTAAAGCTGTTCATGGAGTGCTGAGAGTGTAGCAGGCTTGGCATTCTTGATTATTTCAGGGGTAATGCCATCCTTCCCAGGGGCTTTTCCGCTGGCTAGAGAATCAATGGCATCACTGAGTTCCAATTTTGTTGGTTGTTCATCCAGCTCATCCATGACTGTCAGAGACAGGGCTGCATTGAGGGCGGCATCAGTGACAACATATTCCCGGGAGCACAGTTCCAGGTAACGCTCAACCCAACGGTCGATTTGCTTGCTTTGGTCAGTGATCATTTCCCCTGATTTAGACTTGAGGGGGGCGATCTTGATGGTTGGCCCAAAAGCTCTCTTAATGCCATGTTACATTCCTCTGATGTTTCCAGTGTCTGACGCCAGCTGAATACGACTGCATAGGTGTTGCCAGTGGTCATTTGATCAACGTATGGCTGTTCTTTGTGCAGCCCTTCTGGCTACTTTAAGTGCTACGGATGTTAACTCGCTGGGAATGTCTTGTACTTCAACAGTGCAATGCATTAGCGGCTGGGACAGGTTCCAGCTCTTCAAAGTGAGATTGAAACCAGTCTACATTCTGCTTATCACGTTTGACAAAGGTGGTCATTGCTGAGTAATATATGGCGTCTCTGCATTCCCTAGAGGAGTGTTTTTAAGGGTTTTTTCAAGTGAATTTAGAAACTTATGTCACAACTGTGGATAAGAAATTGTTAGTGTTGGTGCGCGGGCGGCCCTTCTGCTTGGAGTGATGTAGCTTATTTGGTTTGAGTCTAACTTTGATGCACACCAGGAAGTGGTCGTTGTCACAGTCTGCACGATGGAAGCTGTGTGTGACTTGGACGCTGTTTATTGAGTCCTGCTTTGTGATGATGAGGTCCAGTTGATGCCAATGACGTGATCTTGGGTGCCTCCAAGAAACCTGGTGATAGGTTTTAGTATGAAAGAATGAATTGGTGATGCAGAGGTTGTGATAGGTACACAGCTCTAGCTGTCTCTATCCATTCTCATGCATCCATCCAATGCTATATACCCAAGGCAGGAGGGCCAAGAGTCATGGTCGGCACTCACACTGGCATTAAAGTCCCCCAGCAAGAACAAATGTTTGGTATTGGGGATGCTACTAATGATATTATGGAGTTCCTCGGAGAACTGATCTTTAACTTCAGGTGGGGAGCAGAGTATTGGAGCTTAGATGCAGAGTAGGTGTACTGGACCAGAGGCGGAGAGCAGTCGGATGGACAATATGTGTTACGAGCCATTTGAGGGTGGCTCTATCATGCTGAGCAAAGAGTATCTGATGGCGAAGACCACTCCAGGCTGTCCTGGTTCTTCAGGATCCCTACTCTGCCAGTAGAAGGTGTAGTCTTGCTCTCTTAGAGATCCGCTCGCAGGGGGGCGTGTCTCTTGAAGTGCTGCAATGTTCATATTGAGTCTACTGAGCTCGTTGTTAATGATGGCGGTCTTCCAAGTGTCGTTGATTTGTTAATGCCTTCCGACAGGCTAGGACACATTGTTCTGACGTTCCAGCTTGCAAAACGAACGGCTGGTACCTTCTTTCCTTTTTTGTCGTGCGGTTTGGTGCGGGCAATGACCCTGAGCTCCAAGCACTCATTGAAGCAGGTGGACTGTGGTGGAACAGAATCTTACTGATTGGGTGGTGCCCGGTTTGAGGCGGACGGTAGCTGCACAGTGAGATGCGATGACCTCTCCCACCGACAAGCACAACCCGTGGCGCCGATTCTCTACACCAATTGAGCTGGATATGCAACCCGGAACTGCTGCCTTCCATTTTGTTTTGGTAGCTGTGTGGCGGCGATGGAGTGACCTCTCCATGACGCGTGCCTGGGCGGATGTATGGAGGTTGTGAGTTGCCCAAACGTCAAAATCCCCTTCTCAGCCTTCCTAGTGGGGTCCAAAGGAATGCAGAGCACGACGTTTGGCATCAGTTTGGCTGCAGGAGCTGCCGGAAACATGCCAAACGTGATACACAACCGTTTTCGGTGTTCCGCTATGGATTTTATGCTAGGGTTTACTCCCTTAGCCTTGGCCTCTCCCGAGACGCCCACAAGGCAGTGGGGTTGTTAGCTGCTATCCCTCAGCAGGGGCCTTAACAATGGAGGGAGAGGGAAGGGTTTGCGAAGGGGGAGGGGTGCGAGGAGGGAGGGGGTGCGAGGGGGAGGGGGTGCAAGGGGGGAGCTAACAGATTACTTTCAAAACCGAGCCTGTTTGAGTTATTTGGCTTCAGTTAAAACAGCACTCGGGTCTCCACAATTAAGGAGTCCCAGATGAAGGTGGTTAAACTCAACCAGGGTTCCTGCTCTGTTGATGACTGTGCAGTGAATCCTGATTCATAGTGAATATGGGGTAAGGTCAAGAGAGTCTGCAAATCGACAGACATGCTGTAATCACAGTGATGCGCGATGACAGGGCTTCCCTCAAAACCCTCCCAGGACTCCCTGTGATCGCGGAGATTTCGACTGGAAGCTGGATGGGGAGGAGCAGGTGGCCGGAGTGCCGATGAGGCGTTCGTAGAGGATCAAAGCCTCGATCCGTCCTCGGTCACCCTTCCGCCGTCACTGCTGGGAGGCGGGAGAGAAGCTCCATCGGGAGCTGGATGGCGACCCCGAGCGCAGCGTCAGCCTGGAGGACTCTGACACCGGGGAGGCAGTGAAGGCTGTGGGCTGGCCCGCTCACTAGGATTGCGACTCCCGCCGGAAAGATCCCCCTCCGCCCCTGGCAGACCCTTCCCAGCTCACCACAGTTCCCCCGTCCCCCTCACCTTCTCACCCCCTTCCCATCTCACCACTTCACCCTACCCCCTCTCCCCTTCCCCCTCCCTTTACCCCTCCCCTCCCACTCGCACCCCTTCCCAGCTCACCACCTTCCCCCTCCCTCATCCCCCTCTCACCCCCTTCCCAGCGCACCCATTCACCCTCCCGCTCCCCCCTTCCCCCTCACCATGCCGCATCCTCTCGCACCCCGCGCACCCCCTTCCCATTTCACCCGCTTCCTCCTCCCTCCTCCACCTTCCCGCTCCCCCTTCCTCCTCTACCCACCCCCTCCCCACCTCGCACCCCTTCCCCCTCACCCCACTCCCCCATCGCACTTCTGTCTTATTTAAACATTCGGTTTATTCACACAAAATAATTTTCAAATAGGAACCATTTTAATGCTATAAGCGCTGACATAGTAGCCACTTAACACAAACTATATTGAAAGTATTTCATTCAGCATCTCAAATTGCCAAAAAGGAAAGTCCTGAAATTTGGGGAAACTTTCAAACTCTCAGGAACACCAAATCCATCATCAGCAATAACTCACCATCTCCATCTGCTGGTGTCCCTGTCTCGCTGCAGTTACTGTTCCCCTCACCATCTCCATCTGCTGGTGTCTCAGTCTCACTGCAGTTACTGTCCCCCACTCACCATCTGCAGCTGCTGTTGTCCCTGTCTCACTGCAGTTACTGCCCCCTCTCCCATCGCCATCTGCTGGTGTCCCTGTCTCACTGCAGTTACTTTCCCCCTCTCATCATCACCATCTGCTGGTTTTCCTTTCTCACTGCAGTTACTGTCCTCCTCTCACCATCTCCATCCGCCGGTGTCCCTGTCTCACTGCAGTTATTGCCCCTCTCACCATCTCTATCTGCTGGTGTCCCTCTCACACTGCAGTTACTGAGCCCCTCTCACCATCGCCATCTGCCGGTGTTCCTGCCCCACTGCAGTTACTGCCCATCTCAACGTTTCCGTCTGCTGGTGTCCATGTCTCACTGCAGTTACACGTTACTGAGGGAAGCGAGAGAGGAAATAGCTGGGGCCTGAACAGTGATCTTTGCAGCATCCTGAAACACGGCTGAGGTCGCGGAGGACTGGAGAATTGCTAATGGTATCCCCTTGTTTAAGAAGGGTAGCAGGGATAATCCAGGTAATTATAGACCGGTGAGCCTGACGTCAGTGGTAGGGAAGCTGCTGGAGAAGATACTGAGGGATAGGATCAATTCCCATTTGGAAGAAAATGGGCTTATCAGTGATAGGCAACATGGTTTTCTGCAGGGAAGGTCATGTCTTAGCAACTTAATAGAATTCTTTGAGGAAGCGACAAAGTTGATTGATGAGGGAAGGGCTGTAGATGTCATACACATGGACTTCAGTAACTCGTTTGATAAGGTTTCCCATAGTAGGCTGATGGAGAAAGTGAACTCGCATGAGATCCAGGGTGTACTAGCTAGATGGATAAAGAACTGGCTGGGTAACAGGAGACAGAGTGTAACAGTGGAAGGGAATTTCTCAAAATGGAGACGTGTGACCAGTGGTGTTCCACAGGGATCCGTGCTGGGACCACTGTTGTTTGTGATATACATAAATGATTTGGAGGAAAGTATAGGTGGTCTGATTAGCACGTTTGCAGATGACACTAAGATTGGTGGAGTAGCAGTTAGTGAATGGGACTGTCAGAGGATACAGCAGAATATAGAGAGATTGGAGAGTTGGGCAAAGAAATGGCAGATGGAGTTCAATCAGGGCAAATGCGAGGTGATGCATTTTGGAAGATCCAATTCAAGAGTGAACTATACAGTAAATGGAAAAGTCCTGGGGAAAATTGATGTACAGAGAGATTTGGGTGTTCAGGTCCATTATTCCCGGAAGGTGGCAACGCAGGTCAATAGAGTGGTCAAGAAGGCATACGGCATGCTTTCCTTCATTGGACGGGGTATTGAGTAAAAGGGTTGGCAGGTCATGTTTCAGTTGTATAGGACTTTGGTTCGGCCACATTTGGAACACTGCGTGCAGTTCTGGTCGCCACATTACCAAAAGGATGTGGATGCTTTGGAAAGGGTGCAGAGGAGGTTCACCAGGATGTTGTCTGGTATGGAGGGCGCTAGCTATGAAGAGTGTTGAGTTTCAGTGCTGTATCTCTAAACTAAAACTAAGATTAGGATTATTTTCATTAGAAAGGCGGAGGTTGAGGGGGGACCTGATTGAGGTGTACAAAATCATGAGAGGTATAGACAGGGTGGATAGCAAGAAGCTTTTTCCCAGAGTGGGGGTTTCAAATACTGGGGGTCACGAGTTCAAAGTGAGAGGGGAAAAGTTTAGGGGGGATATGCGTAGAAATTTCTTTATGCAGAGGGTGGTGGGTGCCTGGAACGCGTTGCCAGTGGAGGTGGTAGATGCGAACACGATAGCGTCTTTTAAGATGTATCTGGACAGATACTTGAATGGGCAGGAAGCAAAGAGATAGACCCTTAGAAAATAGGCAGCATGTTTAGATAGAGGATCTGGATCGGCGCAGGCTTGGAGGGCCGAAGGACCTGTTCCTGTGCTGCAATTTTCTTTGTTCTTTGTTCTTTGTTCTTACAGTCCCCTCTCACCATATTATTTAAAAAACCTTCGTCTCTTTCTATGATTTCACGAATTTAATAATGAGATTGAGAGGGTATTTCACCGCCTTCTTCAGCTCCTGTCTGAATTTAGTCTGGGTCACAGTGTAAATACATGTGTTGGTGCAGGAACTGATAATTTGCAGCATCTTTGATGTGTGATCTGTGATAAAGTGAGGGTCATTGTTGGAGGACTAATCCTGAATATCTGCAATTCGCACATAAATGTTAAACACAACCAGTGTCATCCATAACAGTGTAAAAGTGCCGGATATACTGAAGAGTAAAATAATTGATTTCCTGCGATTCTAGATCTCTGAGTCCTTGTGATTCTCTCCATTGCTGTGACGCCGGAATCCCCTGCGGACTTTACTGGAGACTAAAATCTCTCTGACAGTCAGAACATTGAGCAGCAAAATCAGAAAGACCGGGACAGAAGGGGTTAAAATGAGGTTAAACAATTCAAATGCTCCCCATATGGGGGAAGTAAAGAAGCTCAGTTTATGAACACAACCCATGGGAACACTATCAATAATGTAACGTTGTTCCAGTGTAAAGTACCAGGGGACAGACTCGAAACAGCCCAGCACACTCACTGTTCTTATAACCACAGCCGCCGTTTTCTCGCTGCAATATTTTGTTTTCAGCTTCTCACAACAAATGGCCACAAATCGATCAAAGGTGAAAGTGACTGTGAGCCAGACAGAAACAATTATGGCGACAGAAAGCAGAACTTGAATGAGAGAACACACTGCTGTCATTCGCAGGAATGAATACGGGAAATAAATTAAAACAATCCAGTACAATATTGGACCAGTGATAACGACCAGGAGATCAGACACTGCCATTCCCACCAGGTAGACAGTGATACATTTGAAGAGACCGCACTTTCCTCGGGACAGGATCACAATCGCCACCAAGTTAACTGGAAGAGACAGAAAAGGAAGCCATGAAATTACTGATCAGAGCTGGAGACAAAGAAGCAGTTTGACAGGATCTGGGCTGAAGTTTCCAGCTTTGTTGCTGTATCGAGCAGTGAAAACTGATTCATTGACCTGGGCAGTGATTTGCCACAGTGAAATGTTTGAAAATACAATTATTAATAATGAATTGGGACATTGATACAGAAAGTGAATAAAGTCAGCACCGGATCTAGTGGAAATACAGAGTGAGGAAGCAGTGAAAGTGGGGAAATGCGAAGGGGCTTTACAGAGATGGAATCCAATGGGTTAATTGGGAATTTGTGTCCAGACTGTTGGTTGGGAAGGGTTGGGGAGAGCGGGATGTGTAGCTGGTTTGTTGCTCTGGCTTCGGGTACCGACAGGGACTGTTCCCAAATGGAAAAAGGCTGAAGACTGCAGCGCTGACTTAAAGTATCATCCATGATCTCGAATGGTGGAGCAGGCTCAGAAGGCTGACTGGCCACCTTCTGCTCCTATGTTCCTGTATTCCTATCAGGTTGGAAAAGGCAGCTAGAGGTGAAGCCTGTGAGCGAGATTGGGAGGGAGAGAATGAAACGGACACGTTGGAGCAGGAGGGGAGACTGGAGCAGATGTTTTGGAAAGTGGATAAACTGAAGCAATGGATGAGGAGACTAAGGATTCAACACAGTGAGAGGAGAGGCTGAGATTCACAGGGAGAGACTGCAGCAGTGTGTTAGAGGAAATCTAATCTATAGATCCCGGTAATACAACTCAATTCATACATTCAAACAATAATCCCTGTGGTTATTGGTGTTGGAGAACAGCTCATTGTTTATACAATATAGTCAATATATTTAGTTTGTACAGGCAATTAAATATAAATTTAAATATATTTCTGATATCAAACTCGCTCTTTATTGAATTCAGCAGTCACAGAGACTTTCAAGTGCAGTATTTAAATAATGAATTACCATCAGTGATGAACTGATCCTATTCAGTTCATTCAGTCACTAAGTAAGGAATAGGAACTTTCTACAAAACAAAATGAGGACCTGACAGAAATCAACACAGAGGATCAAGTCCAACAGGAAAATGAACACAATCTGACAACAGACAACTTCAACTCACAGTTTCTCTCACTAATTGTTCGGGACATTCCAGCACTTTATGATAGTGAATTATTCATACTGCTGCTTCTTTCTCTTTCTCTACTTTTGCTTATCTCCTTCCGTCGGTTTTGTTCTCCCTGCTCCTTTTCACCTTCCCTATCTCTCTGGAGTACTCACACTCTGCAAACTGTTACTTAATTCTACATATCACATATGATTTATTCCTAACATTCTGCACCTGTGTTCTGTTCACCAGCACCAGGTTCAATGATTCTACTCTCAGAGGCAGTTTGTTCAATGGTGAAACCTCTGTGAATAATTTAATGTGTCTACAGAACACCCAACTTTCCACCTGTTCACCTCCACTCTTCACTTCATCTACAATGCATGGGATAAACAGGATCGAAAGCTACTTCCAGTCAAACTTCACCATCATTGAAATTCCTTCTCCTGAAATTATAAAGTAATCTGTTAGAATGTGGGATTGTTTAATTGATAAAAAAAAACAACATCAGCACTGCAGTTGATAATCTACAGATAAATGGAAACACTCTTGATTCCAAATAATAGAATGTAAACTAATAAAACATCACATCAATACTTTCTGTTTTACAATGCAGTCCAGTGACAGTGAAGGTTCCACAGTGAAGCAGCGAAGGAGATGTGAAAGTGTCAGCAGCAAACTCAATTCAGTAGCCATACCTCTGAAGAAGTGTCCGACATACACAGAATGAAACAATATTTGATAACAGTGATAACCAATAAATACATTGAAATCCCAGTTAGACTGAGCCATATTATTGGGGAGGAAGGAAGTTGTGCCGTCCCCTTGTAACATTGACACCGTGAGATATCGCATTATCAATCAATGAAAAAAGCATGCATAAAAATATTCCAGGATCGGTTAGATCCACATCATGAAACCGTTTAAAGCTCCTGATGGTCTGATTATTGATGCTAACGGAGATGTTTGATTTTAATGCAGTCAATACACAGAATAATCCAGTAACTATGCAACGGTTACCAAAACCAATACCATCAAAGACATAATACAACTCCTGCAGGACTGAAAGAGCAGACAATGAGGAGATTCTATCAGAAAATTGCTGGAAAAGAACAGGTGGCTGTGTAACACACACAGTGAGAAATAATACCGAGGACAGCAGCACAATTAACGTTGATGTACACCATTAACAGCTGAGATACTGGCTTACCGGGAACTCCAATTGCTGCAAGTACCGGATAGTAAATTAATATGAACTGAATGAAGACTGGAGATCCCATTTCTGTGAGAAGCGGAGACTTCTGTTAGCCAGGAATCCACAGCTCCAGCAGGCATTTGAGCTGATTAATTCTAATGGGTCCTGATTTATACAGGCAATAAGTCTCCACTGACACAGTTATACCCCTGATCATTGCTATTAGCTACACTCTCCTGAACAAACACATTGCATCAGCAGCTTTGACTCTGATGTAAATAATGTGGTGGATAAAACACAATCATTTCAATGTCAATGACATTTTCTGAGTAAGACCTCTCTCGGAAATAAACCTGAAATCTGCACTTTTACGGGGATGGATGTGACAATTGTGAGAGGCGTCATTTACATATTCTATATTATTGTATTGACCTTGTTCACTCCTGAATGTTCTATTTTAAATGTAACTGATCTGTCTGCAGTGGACACTGAAACCAGGAACAAAGCAATCCCGCATCACCCTATTACTGCCTTTTCCCAGTTAAAATGTGAACTTTGAGGATCTGATTCGGGCCGTGTCAGAGTTTAAGCTTAAAAACCACTGTGAGTGATATTAGCATTTAGACACTGACCCCTTAAGGGGGAGGGGGAGCAGCCAGAGGTCCTGGGACATATCGGCACCAATGACATAGCTAAGAAAAGGGATGAGGACATGAAAAGCGAATATAGGGAGTTAGGTTGGAAGCTGAAATGCAGCACGAGCAGAGTAGTGTTCTCAAGATTGTTACCGGTGCCACGTGCTAATGAGGCTAGAAACAGGGAGCGAGTGCAGCTGAACACGTGGCTACAGAACTGGTGCAGGAGGGAGGGATTCAGATATGTCGATCTTTGGGGTACCTTCTGGGGAAGGTGGGACCTGCACAAGAAGGACGGGTTGCATCTGAACTGGAGGGGCGCCAATATCCTGGGCGCGAGGTTTGCTGGAGCTCTTCGGGAGGGTTTAAACTCGTTTGGCAGAGGGATGGGAACCGGAGCTACGGATCAGTGGATGGGGTAGATGAGGAAGAAGGAAGCTTACTTAAGGTTGAGGAAGCAAGGATCAGATAGGACTCTGGAGGTTTACAAGGTAGCCAGGAAGGAACTGAAGAATGGACTTAGGAGAGCTAGAAGGGGACATGAAAAAGTCTTGGTGGGTAGGATTAAGGAAAATCCCAAGGCGTTCTACATTTATTTGAAGAACAAGAGGATGGCCAGAGTGAGGGTAGGGCCGATCAGGGATAGTGGAGGGAACTTGTGCCTGGAGTCGGAGGAGGTAGAGGAGGTCCTAAATGAATACTTTGCTTCAGTATTCACTCGTGAGAGGGACCTGGACGTTTTAAGGACAGCGTGGAACAGGCTGATATGCTCCAACAGGTTGAGGTTAAGAGGGAGGATATGCTGGAAATTTTGAATGATATGAGGACAGATAAGTCCCCGGGGCCAGAAGGGATATACCCAAGGATATTACGGGAAGCGAGGGAAGAGATTGCTGCATCTTTGGCAATGATCTTTGCATCCTCACTGTCCACTGGACTCGTACCGGATGATTGGAGGGTGGCAAATGTTGTTCCCTTGTTCAAGAAAGGGAATAGGGATAACCCTGGGAATTATAGACCAGTCAGTCTTACGTCGGTAGTGGGCAAATTATTGGAGAGGATTCTGAGAGACATGATTTATGATTATTTGGAAAAGCATGGTTTGATTAGAGACAGTCAGCATGGCTTTGAAAGGGGCAGGTCATGCCTCAAAAGCTTTAGTGAATTCTTTGAAGATGTGACAAAACACATTGATGAAGGAAGAGCAGTAGATGTGGTGTGTATGGATAGTAGCAAGGCGTTTGATAAGGTTCTCCATGGTAGGCTCATTCAGAAAGTATGGAGGCATGGGATTCAGGGAAAGTTGACTGTCTGGATACAAAATTGGCTGGCCCATAGAAGTCAGAGGGTGGTAGTAGATGGAAAGTATTCAGCATGGAGCTCGGTGACCAGTGGTGTTCCACAAGGATCTGTTCTGGGACCTCTGCTCTTTGTGATTTTTATAAATGACTTGGATGAGGAAGTGGAAGGCTGGGTTAGCAAGTTTGCCGATGACACGAAGGTTGCTGGAGTTGTGGATCGTGTGGAAGGCTGTTGTCGGTTGCAACGGGACATTGACAGGATGCAGAGCTGGGCTGAGAAGTGGCAGATGGAGTTCAACCTGGAAAAGTGTGAAGTGATTCATTTTGGAAGGTCGAACAGGATTCTTGGTAGTGTGGAGGATCAGAGGAATCTTGGGGTCCATGTCCATAGATCGCTCAAAGCTGCCACTCAAGTTGACAGGGTTGTTAAGAAGGCGTATGGTGTGTTGGCTTTCATTAACGGGGGATTGAGTTTAAGAGCCGCGAGGTTTTGCTGCAGCTATATAAGGCCCTGGTTGGACCACACTTGGAATATTGTGTTCAGTTCTGGTCGCCTAATTATCGGAAGGATGTCGAAGCTTTAGAGAGGGTGCAGATGAGATTTACCAAGATGCTGCCTGGACTGGAGGGGATGTCCTACGAAGAAAGATTGAGGGAGGTAGGGCTTTTCTCATTGGAGCGAAGAATGATGAAAGGTGACTTGATGGAGGGGTACAAAATGATGAGCGGCATAGACAGAGTGGATCGCCAGAGACATTTTCCCAGGGTAGAAAGGGTTATCACCTGGGGGCATAATTTTAATGTGATCGGAGGAAGGTTTAGGGGAGATGTCAGAGGTAGGATGATTACACAGAGAGTGGTGGGTGCGTGGAATGCGCTGCCAGCGGCGGTAGTAGAAGCAGATACATTAGGGGCATTTAGTATCTCCATTCAGTATCTCTCCCTGTGGACATTCGATCATAACAGACCCACTCAGTGAATGTCCCGCTGGACATACTAGAATAACAGAGCCAATCAGTGACCCTCCCTCTGGATATACTATAATAACAGAACCACTCAGTGACCCTCCCTGTGGATATTCTATAATAACAGACCACTCATTGACTCTACCAGACGGCATACTCAAACAACAGAGCCTCTCAGTCACTCTCTGTTTTGACATGCTATAATAATAGACCCAATTAGTCATTCTCCCTGCAGAGATGCTGTAATAACAGACCCACTCAGTGACTCTCCCAGTGGGGATACTAAAAACACAGAGCCTCACAGTCACTCTCTCTTTGGAGATACTATAATAACAGACCCACTTATTGACTCTTCCTGTGGTGGTACAATAATAACAGACCCTTTGTCTGACACTGAATGAAGGGATTCTGTAATAACTGACCCACTCAGTGACTCTCCTTGTGGAGAAAAATATATAACAGCTCCTCTCAACCTCTCTCCCTGTGGCGACACCATAATAACAGATCCACTCAGTGATTCTCCATTTGTAGATACTAGTATAACAGACCCACTCAGTTACTCTTCCGGTGGCGATGCTAAAATAACAGAAACACTCGGTGACTCTGCCTGTCGAGATACTATAATAGCAGACCCACGCAGTGTCTCTCCCTGTGGAGCTACTATAATAACAGACCCACTCAGTGGCTCTCCCTATGGAGATACTATAACAACAGACCCACTCAGTGACTCTCCCTGTGGAGATACTATAATAACAGACCAACTCAGTGACTCTCCCTGTGGAGATACTATAATAACAGACCAACTCACTTAGTCTCCCTGTGGAGATACTATAATAACTGACCCACTCAGTGACTTTCCCTGTGGATATACTATAACAACTGACCCACCTAGTAACTCTCCCTGTGGAGATAATATAATAACAGGCCCACTCAGTGACTCTCCTTGTGCAGATACTATAATAACTGACCCATTCAGTAACTCTCCCTGTAGTGATACTATGATAACAGACGCACTCAGCGACACTCCCTGTGTAGATTCGAGAATAACAACCTCTCGCAGTCACTCTTCCTTTGGTGATACTATAATAACAGACCCACTCAGTTTCTCTTCCAGTGGCGAAACTATAATAACAGACACACACAGTCACTCTCCCTCAGGAGATACTGTAGTTACAGACCCACACATTGACTCTCCCTGAGGATATTCGATAATAACAGACCCACTCAGTCACTTTCCTTGTGGAGATACGGTAATAACAGACCCACTCATTGGCTCTCCCAGTGGAGAGAACATTATGTTAGAACCATTCTGTCACTCTCCCTTTGGAGGTAGTTGGTCCATCCACATACTGCTTCAGAAAACTATCCTGGACGCACTTAACAAATTCTTCCCCATCTGATCCCTTAGCACTAAGGCAGTCCCAGTCGATATTAGGGAAGTTAAAGTCACCTACGCCTACAACCCTGTAATTCCTACACCTATCTGTGATTTCCATGCATATATGCTCCTCCACTTCTCTCTGACTATTTGGGGGCATATAGCATAATCTGATCAAATTGATCACCCCTTTCTTATTTATAAGTTCTACCCAAATGGCTTCGCTGGACGTTCCACCGGGATATCCTCATTAAGTACTGCCGGGATGTCCTCGCTACTCAATTGTGCAACTCCACCTCCTCCCTTACCTCCACCTCTGTCAGGCCAGAAACATCCGTACCCTGAAACATTGAGCTGCCAGTCCTGCCCATCCCTCAACCACGTTTCCGTAATCGCTATAACATCACCATCCCATGTACCAATCCATGCTCTGAGTTCATCTGCCTTACCTGTAAGGCTTCTTGAATTAAAGTAAATGCAGTTTAGCCTACCAGAGCTTTTACACTCCCTGTTATGACCATTCCTGGCCTGCCTACTGGACCTGCTTTCTTTAAACTCTGCATTTGCCTCAACTATCTCATCGGAGAGACTGCTACTCTGGCCCCCCCCCCACCCCCCCACCCCTGCAAGACTAGTTTAAACTCTCCCGAATAGCACTAGTAAGCCTCCCCGCCAGGATATTGCTCCCCTTCCAGTTCAGATGCATCCCGTCCCTCTTGTACAGCTCACCTCTGCTCCAGAAGAGATCCCAATGATCTAAGTAGCTGAAGCCCTCCCGCCTACACCAGCTCTTCAGCCACGCATTCATTTGTCTTATACTCCTATTTCTATCCTCACTAGCACGTGGCACAGGGAGTAATCCTGAGATTACTGAGAGAGGTCCTGCTTTTTAACCTTCTGCCTATCTCCCAATATTCAGTTTGCAGGACCTCATCTTTCTTCCTTCATTTGTCCTTAGTACCAATAAGGACCACGACCTGGCTGCTGACAATCCTCTTTCAGAAGGTCCTGCAGCTGATCCGAGACATCTTTGACCCTAGCACCAGGGAGGCAACATATCATCTGGAGTCTCGTTTGCGGCCACAGAAACGCATATTTGCACCTCTATCACTATAGTTCTTCCACCCCTTTTCCCCCTCCGCTGTGCAGCAGAGCCCACTGTCGTTCCACGAACTTGTCTGTTGCTGCTTTCCCCTGGGAGGTCATCCCCCCACCCGCCAACAGTATCCAAAGTGGTATATCTGTTTGAGAGGGGGATGGCCACAGGGACTCCTGCACTACCTGCCAGCGCCTACTATTCCGTCTCTGCCTGTGCATCCATTATCTGTGGTGTGACCACCTCATTAAACGTGTTATCCACGATGTCCTCAGCATTGTGGATGCTCCACAGTGAATCCACCCGCAGCTCCAGCTATGTAATGCGGGTAGCCAGTAGCTGCAGATGGATACACTTCCTGCACATATGGCCCCCATGACACTGGAAGCATCCCTGATTTCCCAAATAGCACAGAAAGAGCATATCACAGGGCTGGATTCTCCTGTCATGACTTTCCATTAGATTAATTAGTTACCCCCTTAATTTAAAAAACCTAATTACACTTGTTCTATCCATTCCAATCTAATGTCCTTATTAAGATACACTGAATTGAAAAAAACACGTTAGTAGTACTCACCTTATCACGAGAGCGTTTTGCTTCAACAAAAATCTTTCCCCTTAGGGGGAATATGCGTGGAAAGCTGCTGGAGAAGATACTGAGGGATAGGATCTATTCCCATTTGGAAGAAAATGGGCTCATCAGTGATAGGCAACATGGTTTTGTGCAGGGAAGGTCATGTCTTACCAACTTAATAGAATTCTTTGAGGAAATGACAAAGTTGATTGATGAGGGAAGGGCTGTCGATGTCATATACATGGACTTCAGTAAGGCGTTTGATAAGGTTCCCCATGGCAGGCTGATGGAGAAAGTGAAGGCGCTTGGGGTCCAAGGTGTACTGGCTAGATGGATAAAGAACTGGCTGGGCCACAGGAGACAGAGAGTAGCAGTAGAAGGGAGTTTCTCAAAATGGAGACGTGTGACCAGTGGTGTTCCACAGGGATCCGTGCTGGGACCACTGTTGTTTGTGATATACATTAATGATTTGGAGGAAAGTATAGGCGGACTGATTAGCAAGTTTGCAGACGACACTAAGATTGGTGGAGTAGCAGATAGTGAAGGGGACTGTCAGAGAATACAGCAGAATATAGATAGATTGGAGAGTTGGGCAGAGAAATGGCAGATGGAGTTCAATCAGGGCAAATGCGAGGTGATGCATTTTGGAAGATCCAATTCAAGAGTGAACTATACAGTAAATGGAAAAGTCCTGGGGAAAATTGATGTCCAGAGAGATTTGGGTGTTCAGGTCCACTGTTCCCTGAAGGTGGCAACGCAGGTAAATAGAGTGGTCAAGAAGGCATACGGCATGCTTTCCTTCATCGGACGGGGCATTGAGTACAAGAGTTGGCAGGTCATGTTACAGTTGTATAGGACTTTGGTTCGGCCATATTTGGAATACTGCGTACAGTTCTGGTCGCCACATTATCAAAAGGATGTGGATGCTTTGGAGAGGGTGCAGAGGAGGTTCACCAGGATGTTGCCTGGTATGGAGGGCGCTAGCTATGAAGAGAGGTTGCGTAGATTAGGATTATTTTCATTGGAAAGACGGAGGTTGAGGGGGGACCTGATTGAGGTGTACAAAATCATGAGAGGTATAGACAGGGTGGATAGCAAGTGGCTTTTTTCCAGAGTGGGGGTTTCAATTACTAGAGGACACGAGATCAAAGTGAAAGGGGAAAAGGTTAGGGGGGATATGCGTGGAAAGTTCTTTACGCAGAGGGTGGTGGGCACCTGGAACGCATTGCCAGCGGAGGTGTTAGATGCGGGCACGATGGAGTCTTTTAAGATGTATCTAGACAGATACATGAATGGGCAGGAAGAAAAGAGATACAGAACCTTAGAAAATAGGCGACATGTTTGGAGAGAGGATCTGGATCGGCGCAGGCTTGGAGGGCCGAAGGGCCTGTTCCTGTGCTGTAATTATCTTTGTTCTTTGTTCTTATTGTTTTGGGATATTTAAGTGCGCTCACAGCAGTGACTCACCAACCATTCACCTGACAGCTCTCCTCTGACGTCACTGTTGGCTTTTTTCATAACTCTTGGCGTGCTGGAATAGCTCCACTCTGCTCCCAGAATAAAACACACCAACCAGATGTCTTCAATAAAAGCAATACTATCGGTTTATTATAAAGCAAAACATAACCAGTTATGAAGTAAAGTATAAACACACAGATTGAAGTGCTAAAGTTCTATTTTTAAACATAGCCCTCACACTCATACACAGATGCACCGTTTAACTGGACAAATAAAGGTATTTTTGTTTTTAGAGCTCTATTACTGGCAGCAAAGCACTTGGGCTCAATATTAGTTAATTATTGAAGGAACAGCAGGTGACACATGTTGTGTTCCCAAAACTGGCATGCAGTTTGCCCTTCGAGTAAACGTAGATAGGTCACAGGGATCTTCTTGAACAGTTCTTTCCAGGCAGCATTGAGAATTAACTCAGTTCCGAAGAAGGGTCACTGACCCGAAACGTTAACTCTGCTTCTCTTTCTACAGATGCTGCCAGACCTGCTGAGTGAATCCAGCATTTCTTGTTTTTGTTTCAGATTTCCAGCATCCGCAGTATTTTGCTTTTATTTGAGAATTAACTTAGCAGGCTTTTCTTCAAAGACAGGAGACGAGATGAGTTGACACAGTGGACTTCTCAGGGTCGCTTAGAGAGGTGCTGGTAACCTTAGCTGGTTGTGGCCTTCACTCCATCACTGGGAATTATGTTCTCTCCTCGGATGTTCTATTCCTTCTTAGACAGTTCAACTCCAGCTCAAAACAATTCAAAAGCGAAACCGACAATAGTAGACCTGCCTCGATCATGGCCTGTCACTTCTTTGTAAACAATTGCTCCAGGTGTCCGAAACGCACTGTCGTGTATTGAGCTGGTAGTCAGGTGGTTTTCCGAAAATGCTTGTTGTTGTTCCTGGAAGTCAGGTGGTTTCCCAGAAAGGCTTGTTTCCTCACAGGACCTCTCAGGGCCCCTTTTAAAACACATTTCCAGGGTCTGTTTCTCCAAAGGCATGTGGCCTTTACATGACCCCCTTTGGAAACCCCAAAGTTTAATGTTTCTTTACTCTTTCAGAAATGAATCCTCAAAAAATATATTTAAAAAATCACAGAGGCACTTTTGTAAGAGTATATAGTCCACTAGTGCCATGAGGATATCAGTGAATTCCTTGATCAACCTCATTGATAACCATTTTCTTTCTCGTTTGACAGGCGATGTTATCGAAGGAATATATTCTGTTGAAATGGACAATGAAGAGGCTGAAGTGTGAAAATACTATATTTAAGATACACTATCTATACCTCTTTGTATCAATAGTCCTCTGTATATATGTGTGTGTGAGAGAGTGAGTCACCATGGATATATCGTGACCCACATCCAAACTGATATGTGAAGTTGGATTGCATTCAGACTTGGAATTGCAGAAATGCAGTTGAACTGTTGCAGTGTATCCGGGTTATGGTTTTATTTGTTTCTCATTTTTGGTCGATACTTCCTGTAATCCAGTTTGGTTTTATTACTATCTGTTTCCAATTGCAATTCGTCTTTCTTGTATATCAGATTTGAGTCAGCAGAACTTGTGCGGTGAATTACATGACATGTGGTCTTGAGTAGGAACATGGGAGCATAGGAGCATGGGAACAGGAGTAGGCTATTCAACCTATCGAGCCTTCTCCGTCATTTAGTTAGAGCATGGCTGATTATCTACCTCCACGACACTTTCCCACGCTGTCCCCATATCACTTGATGCAATTAGCATCAAGATATCCATCGATTTCTGTCCTGAACATGCTCAATGATTGAGCCTCCACAGCCCTCTGGGGTAGAGAATTCCAAAGATTCACCACCCTCTGAGTGTTGAAATTCCTCCTCATCTCAGTCCTAAACAGCCTGCCCCTTAGTATGAGACTGTGTCCCCTGCTTCTCGGCTCATCAGCCAGGGGAAACATCCCATCTACATCTACCCTGTCACGCCCTGTAAGAATTTTGTAAGTTTCAACCAGATCACCTATCATTCTTCAAAACTCTAGAGAATACAGGCCCACTTTGCTCAACCTCTCCTCATAAGACAATCCCGCCATCCCAGGGATTAAGCTGGTGAATCCCTGTTGAACTCCCTCCATCCTTCCTTCGATGAGAACAAAAATTTACACAATACTCGAGGTGCGGTCTCACCGAGTCTCTGAAGAATTGCAGCAAGACATCCTTACTCCTGTACTCAAATCCCTTTGCGATGGAGGACAACATACCAGTTGCCTTCCTAATTGATTCCTACACCTACATGCTAGCTTTACGTGTATCATTGAACAAGGACACGCAGTTCCCTTTGGAAGTCAGCATTTTCCAACCTCTCACTGTAGATAGATAAATAGACAGACTGACAGCTGGCCAGGGAGAGACAGATGGTGAGACAGAGAGGCCGATAAAAATGTGGATAGCGAGAGAGAGACAGAAAGGTAGACAGAAAGACAGAAATGTAGATCGATCAACTGACAAAAAGATAGATTGAGATATGTACTATTGCTGGAATCACTGAAATGATTAAAAGTAGCTCATTTCAAGGACACTTTAGAATTAATGTGTCAGGGTACAATTTAGTTGACTCTGCTGTTTAGTGTCTGATTCAATTTGACTATTTTTACCTATACATTGCGAAAGGAGATGGGATGAATATGCTCATCATAAGGGCAATAATGGGCCAGAATGTGGGGACAGGTTGGCATATGACAGTTCCAATGAAGTATCAGATATCTTTGGGTCTTGTTCACAATAACGGTTAGCAGGATCTAATGAATTGTCTATAACTGTGTGCATGACTAGAGGTCTATAAAGCTCTCGAGCATTCTGCCACAAGCCGAAGAGAGCGATTGTACTAACATTTGAATAAAAGCACATCTGCACTGAGATGGGAAAATGGGTAAGTGCATTTAGTGCACTGTTGTTACTGCCGATGCGGGAGGAGTGCACTATTTTCTAATTCTAGTTATCCACAGATCACAACACATATTTAAATTTTTACCCAGTTACCCGATATGGTCAATTGTAAACTCTATTTTTTTTATCCCAGAATAAAATACACCAACCAGGTTTCTTGAATGAACAACAAAATTAACAGATTATTATCAAGCAAGACTTAACCAGTTACGAAGCAAAACGTTTACACACAGATTGAAATACGAAATTTCCCTTTTTACCTTCGCCCCTCACACACACACACACACACACACACACATGTGCCAGATAACCAAAAAAATTGAGATTTTCTCTTTCGATCACTGTTTGAAAAAAAAACAGAAAAAAATACTTTGCCCAAATACTTGCTAATCCTGAAGAACAAAAAAAGATAAGGCAGGATGTCGGATCTCCTTTGTTTTGCTTTGGTGTCCCAAATGTGCATAGACTGGGATCTGGAATCTTCCAGAAACCATTCTTTTAAGGCGACGTTGAAGATAAGTCTGGGTAGGCTTTGCAGGATAAATGCAGCAACAGGGGCTTCAGGTAGGCCTTGCAGGATAAATGTAGCATTAATTTCTCGATTTCTTACTCTCGCTTCTCAGAGCTTTTCAAAAAGTAGGAAAAGGCAGAGTTGAGGGTTTGTCCTTGGCAGGTTGAATTTTAACTCAGTTTCCGAACACTGTCCATACCCCAACAGCCAGTCCAAAGTAAAACCAAAAAAACACTCTCAGGAGCCAACCCTCCTGATCTCTATAAATCTTGGCCCATCACTTCTCTGCAAACATCTTCCCTAAATCAGAAAAAAGGCCCCCTTCTTGGCATTTATCTGATAACAGTTGCCTTCCAGTAACTGTTTTTTTACAAGCCAAGGCCAGAAGACCTTCTGATGACCTCTTGTAAAAAATAGAAAGAGTCAAGCATCTATTTTAGTTTTAAAACATACAATATTGATAAAATCAAATGGGACCATTCATAATACTGCATGCCTACGGCACAGAAAGAGGCCACCTGTCCATTTGAGTCCATGCTGACTCCCCATAGATCATTCCAGTCCGTCCCATTCCCCACTCGATGCATAAAAAAGTTCCTCTTCCCATTCTCCCCACCCCCGCCCCTCCATTCTTTCTCTTAGCCAAAACCTAAAATCTGTGTCCGCTCGCCACTTGTACCATTAGCTAATGGGAACAATTTTTTTTTTGTCTACCTTATCTAAATCTGTCATAATCTTGTACCTCGATCAAATCTCCCCTCAGTCTCCTTTGCTCCAAGGGGAACTACCCCAGCTTATCCAACCAAACCTTGCAACTAAAATCCCCCAACCCTGGAAACATTCTGGTAAATCTTCTCTGCACCCTGTCAGGGATCCTCACATCCTTTCTAATGTGTAGTGGCCAGAACTGGGTGCAATACTCCAGCTGGGGCTGAACCAAAGCATTAGAAAGGTTCAGCATAACTTCCTTGCTTTAGTACTCAATGCTTCTTGCTACGACAAGGTGAGAAAGGTGTTTCGGGGTCTCTTTCAGCGTCCAACTGGTCTTTGCGTAACAGGGTTTAACTTGAAACACAACGTGCTTTGAGCTCCCCCATGGTGAATCCTTGTTCATCGCTTTCCAATTATAAGGCAAACAAATGAGCAAAAACAGGCTGCCTTCTGTTGAAGAAGCAAAGTGAAATTTATTGAACCTTAAACTTAAACTAGGAATGGGGCCATACTGGACCTGGTATTGGTGATGGAGCCTGGCATGGGGGTCGAAGTTTCAGTCGGGGAGCATTTCGGGAACAGTGACCATAATTCCATAAGTTTTAAGGTACTTGTGGATAAGGATAAGAGTAGTGCTTGGGTGAAGGTGCTAAATTGGGGGAAGGCTAATTATAACAATATTAAGCGGGAACTGAGAAATTTACATTTGGGCGGCTGTTTGAGGGTAAATCAACATCTGACATGTGGGAGTCTTTCAAATGTCAGTTGATTAGAATCCAGGACCAGCATATTCCTGTGAGGAAGAAAAATACGTTTGGCAAGTTTCGGGAACCTTGGAAAACGCGGGATATTGTGAGCCTCGTCAAAAATAAAAAGGAAGCATTCATAAGGGCTGGAAGGCTAGGAACAGACGAATCCCTTGATGAATATAAAGACAGTAGGAAGGAACTTAAGCAAGGAGTCAGGAGGGCTAAAAGGGTTCATGAAAAGTCAATGGAAAACAGGATTAAGGATAATCCCAAGGCTTTTTATATGCAGAGAAGAGCAAGAGGGTAACCAGGGAAAGGGTTGGCCCACTCAAGGACAGAGAAGGGAATCTATGTCTGGAGCCAGAGGAAATGGGCGAGCTACTAAATGAGTACTTTGCATCAGTATTCACCAAAGAGAAGGACTTGGTGGATGATGAGCCTAGGGAAGGGAGTGTAGATAGTCTCAGTCATCTCATTATCGAAAAGGAGGGGGTGTTGAGTGTCTTGCAAGGCATTAAGGTGGATAAGTCCCCAGGGCCTGATGGGATCTAACCCAGAATACTGAGGGAGGCAAGGGACGAAATTGCCGGGGCCTTGACAGAAATCTATTCATCCTCATTGGCTACAGGCGAGGTGCAAGAGGACTGGAGATGAGCCAATGTTGTTCCTTTGTTTAAGAAGGGTAGCAAGGATAATCCAGGAAATTATAAGCCGGTGCGCTTTACGTCAGTGGTAGGAAAATTATTAGAGAGGATTCTTCGGGGCAGGAGTAAATCCCATTTGAAAACAAATGAACTTATTAGAGAGAGGCAGCATGGTTTTGTGAAGGGGAGGTCGTGTCTCAGTAATTTGATTGAGTTTTTAGAGGAAGTGACGAAGATGATTGATGAAGGAAGGGCAGTGGATGTTATCCATATGGACTTCAGTAAAGCCTTTGACAAGGTCCCGCATGGCAGACTGGTACAGAAGGTGAAGTCACCCGGGATCAGAGGTGAGCTGGCAAGATGGCTACAGAACTGGCTCAGTCAAGGAAGACAGAGGGTAGCAGTGGAAGGGTGCTTGTCTGAATGGAGGGATGTGACTAGTGGTGTTCTGCAGGGATAAGTGCTGGGACCTTTGCTCTTTGTAGAATATATAAATGGCTTGGAGGAAAATGTAGCTGGTCTTTTTCGTAAGTTTGCAGTTAGTAAGGTTGGTGGAGTTGCGAATAGTGATGAGGATTGTCAGAGGATACAGCAGGATACAGATCGGTTGGAGACCTGGGGGGAGAAATGGCAGATGGAGTTTAATCTGGACAAACCTAAGGTCATGCATTTTTGAAGGTCTAATGGAGGTGGGAAGTATACAGTAAATGGCAGAACCCTGAGGAGCATTGACAGGCAGAGAGATCTGGGTGTACAGGTCCACAGGTCACTGAAAGTGGCAACGCAGGTGGATAAGGTAGTCAAGAAGGCATACGGAATGCTTGCCTTCATCGGTCAGGGCATAGAGTATAAGAATTGGCAAGTCATGCTGCAGGTGTAGAGAACTTCAGTTAGGCCACACTTAAAATATTGCGTGCAATTCTGGTTGCCACACCACCAGAAGGACGTGGAGGCTTTGGAGAGGGTACAGATGAGGTTTACCAGGATGTTGCCTGGTCTGGAGGGCATTAGCTATGAGGAGAGGTTTGATAAACTCGGATTGTTTTCACTGGAACGACGGAGGTGGAGGAGCGACGCGATAGAGGTTTACAAAGTTATGAGCATCATGGAAAGAGTGGATAGTCAGAAGTTTTGTTTCCATAGGTGGAAGAGTCAGTTACTGGGATACATAGGTTTAAGGTGAGAGGGGCAAAGTTTGGAGGGGATGTGAGAGGTAAGTTCTTTTCACAGAGGGTGTTGAGTGCATGGAACTTGCTGCCGGGGGAGGTGGTGGAAGCATGTATGATAGCTACGTTTAAGAGGCATCTTGACAAATACATGAATAGGATGGGAATAGAGGGATACGGTCCCCCAAGTGCGGAAGGTTTTAGTTTAGGCAGGCATCAAGATCGGCGCAGGCTTGGAGGGCCGAATAGCCTTTTCCTGTGCTGTACTGTTCTTGGTCCTTCTGTTCTTGTTCTTAAACCCTATTTGGTTAACGCATATTGATACACGCCACACCCCATGCTAGCATGTATACACGACACGCCCATGCAAAGAGAGACAGAAAAGAGCAGATGAAAAATAGAGAGGTTTGAGGCAATCTCTGAGGAGGGGTTTCTGTTACTGTGCTTCGAGCTCACTGCAGTCCTTGAATGAAGATATGGTCTTGCTTATCGTTGGGGCCCAGTAAGCTTCTTAAACCTTGTTCACTGCAGGAGACGTTTCTCTCTTGGGGTTCATGTGTCTTTTACGGTTTTCAGTTCCATGAGAAAGAGATTGGAGCAGACAGGAGAGAGGTCTTTTCAGTCCAGGAGCAAACAGTTTTCTAACTTTTTATAACTGTGGCAATTTCAAATTTGAAAAAAACTCCAACAGCCAATTAGTCATGCGAGTAAACTAGTCTGACCACGTCGGTTTGTGTATTCGGCCATCTTCGCAGTTAACCTGGAATGCTGGCCTCTCCACCTTCAACGTCTGTTAGTCAAAAGTCCATTGCGGATAAGATTGAAGCAGGGAGTGGTTCCTTTGTCCTGTCCAAGTACCGTCCGTTGCTATGCACATGTCGTTCCAGTCAAGGGTCTGGTGTTCTTATTTTTGAACAAAGTTCTTTCTTTGCTCCAGTAACAGTTTAAAAAATCAACGTTCATGTGGTGAAAATAATGTGCCTCATTCGTGGCAGGTGGGAGCTTGCATGACACTCTATTTATGAAGCCCAAGATCCCATATGCTTTGCCTAGCACAATCTCAATGCGTCGTGCCACCGTCCGAGATCAATGCACATGAAACCCGTCCCTGCACACTCTTTAGAACTGTGCCATTAAGTCTTTATTGCATCTCCCTATCCCTTCTGCCAAAATGCATCACCTCCCACTTCTCTATATTGACCTGCATCTGTCCCCTGTATGCCTATTCTGCCAGTCTTTCTTTGTGTAGATCGGTAAGCACAGCGGGGGTGATTGGCAATCGTGACTTAGGATGCAGAGCACCAGAGTTTTGGATAAGCAAATGATTGCTGGTCTGCTACCATGCACTAGGAGGGAAATGAAAGAAAGAGGTATCTAAATGGGAGAGAGAGAGAAAGAGACCAAGAATGCCTATACATTGTGATGGAATGTGCAGTTAGCGGTTTCTGGGGAAACTGAAATTGGTTGGAACCAGATAAAAGGAGATAGAGCCATCTGAGCTCAGATTGCCCTGGAGTGAAGTGCCCGCAAATGAAAGAAAGTGAAGATGGGATCCAGGTTTCAGTGACTTAAAGTAATTAGTATTCAGACCAGGCCATACTGTGCCTAGTGTTGTCACTGAAGGGCTGGGATAAAGAGTGCCATAAGCAAAGCTGAGGAGGCTCTGGTGATAATCGATAGCTTCATCTTGGAAGAATGAAACTAGAGATCTACCTGAAGAAGTTCAATGCTTTGAAGAGCTTGGTGACGGTGCCTTATATACAGTGTGGACTGCCTATTAAATCCATGAGACCGAAATAGGTAGCATCTGATAGTTACTGTGTAATTCATAAAATATATATTGACTGTCATTTGTCGGTTAATTCATGTTTAAGTTATGCTGGTTTTGGTTTGATTGTTCGGGTAAAATTTATAAAAGTGAAATCTTGTCTATTTTTCTATTGGGGTTGTTCAGCAAATTAATTTATTTTGATTTGGGGATCATAACAACTCAGACAAAGTTAAATTAAATAGAACACTCTCAGATGATCACACAGGAAGGATGCGGGTGGGAAAACGTACATTCTTTAACCTTATAATCGTTGTACAGGTGCGGTTGGAGGTGCAGAGCCCAGGGGACCAGGGAATTGGGGAAAGTACAGCCATGTCAGGGTTTCTGCTCCACGCGAGCCTCCTCCCTGCCCCCTCTTCATTTCACTCCTCCCTCCCACCAACATGCCCTTCTATTCCTTTCTCCCTCGTGTGTTTATCCAGATTCACCTGATTAAATTTATATCTGTGATTCTCCTGAACGCACTCCCTGTGGTAGCGACTTCCACACTCTCCCCACTCTCTGGGGAAAGACGTTTCTCCTTAATTCCCCCCATTGGAATTATTAGTGATTATCTTCTATTGATGACCTTCTTGTTCCTGTCTCGGCCGCAAGTGGAAACATATTCTCTACGTTGACTCTATCAAATGCCTTTCATCATCTTAAAGGCCTCTATCGGGTCATCCCTCAGCCTCCTCTATTCTTGTGTAAAGAGCCCCAGACCGTTCAGTCTCTCCTAATAGGTAAAACCTCTCAGTTCTGGTATTGTCCTGGTAAATCTATGTTGCACCTTCTCCAGGGCCTCGAACCCCTTTCCTTTAAATGAAACACTTCAGGGTATTCACTTAAGTGCTTTCAGCTCCTGTCCAGTTAGCACCAGTTTATTTTGAGATTGGTACGCCGTCAATCAGCAGAATCCCAGTCCAGTGCAAATGCTTTGCAATTTTTCCCAATTTACATTACATTTGATTCAATGCTCCCGAGCACGATGTCAGTTGCTGCACACAACTTTGTAGAGCTAAATGTTCAACAGAATCAGAGGGCTTCAGTGCATAATTAAGACATTCAGCCCTTCATCCAGACAACTCCCCAACTAATCCCTCTGCCGGTCTCTCTCCCTCCAGCCCTGTAACAATCACAAAGGAATCCCACTGCTCCGCTCTTCCCCACAGGCCTGTATCAGTTCCCAGACCAATTCCATGCCTCGCTCTCTCCCTATAGCCCTGTATCAATCCCCAGACTAATTCCACTGCCTCGCTCTCACCCCATAGCTCTGTATCAATCCCCAAACCAATACTACTGCCCCACTCTTTCCCCATCTCCCCATAGCCCTTTATCAATTGCCAAATTAATCCCACTGCCCCGCTCTCCTCCTGCAGCCTTGTATCAATCACAAACTAATCCCACTGCCCGGATCTCTCCCCATAGTCCTGCATCAATCCCCAGACTAATTCCAATGCCTCGCTCTCTCCACATAGCCCTGTATCAATCCCCAAACCAATTCCACTGCCCCGCTCTTTGCCCATTTCCCCATAGCCCTTTATAAATCCCCAAACTAATCCCACTACCCCACTCTCTCCCCATACCCCTTGCAGGCCCTGAAAGGTTGGTGAAGGAACGCTTTATCCCCAACATGCTGTCAGGCATAATAAGCGCAGATCTTGCTGAAGTAAGCTAACAGACATGTCAAAGCGTGTGGTTAGGGTTCTGTGACCATTAGACTAGACTGTTGAACCTGAACAGATAAAAAAGGAACAGATGTAGGGAAACGAATGGCAGTTACTGTAAACAAGTTTGGACTTCTGTCCAGGTGGCTAAATGGCTGATGCTTGCCAAAGATGAAATAATGCTTTCAGATATGTGCAAAACAAGAGCATGTGAGTCATGGGTTGAGCAAGGAACCTTCAAAGAATATACAAGGGGTTAACACTGGAGGGAATTCTCGGCGAGTACACGGGAACATCTCTCCAAGACAGGACCATGAGTCTGGAGGCTCAGTGATCAACCGTAACAAGAGACGGACCACCTCTGTGTTGACGGGTGGTATCTTATACACGAATTGAGCTTTGTACTTGTTTGATCTAAATAAAATTGTTCGAAGCATTTGTATAAAATGAAGTCAAACGAGACTTTGGTTTGACTGTATCTTTGTCTGTCACGTCAGTTGATAGCCGACAAAGGAATATGTCAGCATTTTGGCATCCCTGGGTGGGCACGGTTAAGTTATTGCTTTAAATCACAGCGTGTCGAGATCACAGACGTTACAGACAAAAATCATAACGGTAGGCAGTTAAAGTTAAGCAGTTGATAGGTCACGGTAAACTCTAAATATCAGCCTTGAGGGGTGTTCTGCATACCTCCTGAGCATTGACACAGAGGGAATGGACGGGAATTTAATGAACAACAGACCACCACTGAAGACTGAAGAGGCAGTCAATGCACCTTCCTTCCGTGGGGCACTGTAACCAGACCCCGACCACGGTCAGCTCCCATGCCTTTTGTTA
The DNA here is from genome assembly GCF_036365525.1 of Heterodontus francisci. Classification (NCBI taxonomy): domain Eukaryota; kingdom Metazoa; phylum Chordata; class Chondrichthyes; order Heterodontiformes; family Heterodontidae; genus Heterodontus; species Heterodontus francisci. The sequence continues at coordinate 2,054,043 of NW_027142032.1, read as the reverse complement.
GATGAGAACCAATCAAGGAGAGCAGTGGGAAGTTGTGTGTGGAATCAGAGGAGATAGGGGAAGCGTTAAATGAATATTTTTCGTCAGTATTTACAGTAGAGAAAGAAAGTGTTGTCGAGGAGAATACTGAGATACAGACTACTCGGCTAGATGGGATTGAGGTTCACAAGGAGGAGGTGTTAGCAATTTTGGAAAGTGTGAAAATAGATAAGTCCCTTGGGCCAGAAGGGATTTATCCTAGGATTCTCTGGGAAGACAGGGAGGAGATTGCAGAGCCTTTGTCCTTGATCTTTATGTCGTCATTATCGACAGGAGTAGTGCCGGAAGACTGGAGGATAGCAAATGTTGTCCCCTTGTTCAAGAAGGGGAGTAGAGACAGCCCTGGTAATTATAGACCTGTGAGCCTGACTTTGGTTGTGGTAAAATGTTGGAAAAGGTTATAAGAGATAGGATTTATAATCATCTTGAAAAGAATAAGTTCATTAGCGATAGTCAGCACGGTTTTGTGAAGGGTAGGTCGCGCCTCACAAACCTTATCGAGTTTTTTGAGAAGGTGACCAAACAGGTGGATGAGGGTAAAGCCGTGGATGTGGTGTATATGGATTTCAGCAAGGCGTTTGATAAGGTTCCCCACGGTAGGCTATTGCAGAAAATACGGAAGTATGGGACTGAAGGTGATTTAGTGCTTTGGATCAGAAATTGGCTAGCTGAAAGAAGACAGAGGGAGGTGGTTGATGGCATATGTTCATCCTGGAGTTTAGTTACTAGTGGTGTACCGCAAGGATCTGTTTTGGGGCCACTGCTGTTTGTCATTTTTATAAATGACCTGGATGAGGGTGTAGAAGGGTGGGTTAGTAAATTTGCGGATGACACGAAGGTCGGTGGAGTTGTGGATAGTGCCGAAGGATGTTGTCGGTTACAGAGGGACATAGATAGGCTGCAGAGCTGGGCTGAGAGATGGCAAATGGAGTTTAATGCGGAAAAATGTGAGGTGATTCACTTTGGAAGGAGTAACAGGAATGCAGAGTATTGGCCTAATGGGAAGATTCTTGGTAGTGTAGATGAGCAGAGAGATCTTGGTGTCTAGGTACATAAATCCCTGAAAGTTGCCACCCAGGTTAATAGGGCTGTTAAGAAGGCATATGGTGTGTTAGCTTTTATTAGTCCGGGGATCGAGTTTCGGAGCCACGAGGTCATGCTGCAGCTGGACAAAACTCTGGTGCGGCCGCACCTGGAGTATTGCATGCAGTTCTGGTCACCGCCTTATGGGAAGGATGTGGAAGCTTTGGAAAAGGTGCAGAGGAGATTTACTAGGATGTTGTCTGGTATGGAGGGAAGGCCTTACGAGGAATGGCTGAAGGACTTGAGGTTGTTTTCGTTAGAGAGAAGGAGGAGGAGAGGTGACTTAATCGAGAAATATAAGAAAATCAGAGGGTTAGATAGGGTGGATAGTGAGAGTCTTTTTCCTCGGATGGTGATGGCAAACACGAGGGGACATCGCTTTAAGTTGAGGGGTGATAGATATAGGACAGATGTCAGAGGTAGTTTCTTTACTCAGAGAGTAGCAGGGGCGTGGAACGCCCTGCCTGCAACAGTAGTAGACTCGACAACTGTTCGGGCATTTAAGTGGTCATTGGAAAGACATATGGATGAAAATGGAATAGTGGAGGTCAGATGGTTTCACAGGTCGGTGCAACATCGAGGGCCGAAGGGCCTGTACTGCGCTGTAATGTTCTATGTTCTATGTTCTAAATTGTGAAGTAGGAAATGAAAAATAACCGGCCGGAATGGGAAACAGCGCTCAGAGAGTACTTAAACCATAAGTGGCCTGAATGGGTCGAATATACCAAGAAGGCGTTAGAAGGTCTGGAACCCGTTGCACAGAAACATCGGGAAGAAGCCTGGCTAAGCCAGGCAAACGTGCATCTAAACTTTAAGTGGCCACTGCAATAGAGAGTTGCATGAGAGAATTATGCGAATTTGAGATAAAGACTGTTCGTCAAGAATTCAGGGAATCCTCACGGGCCATAAGGCTCAATGACTAAGTTTATGGCAGAGTGACATAAAAAGGCTATGTCTCTGTGAAATTTCAACTGAGTACAAACAAGTTACTGTGTCTTTTGAGTCGAGTGTGTGAATGCTGGAAGCTTCCGTGAATGAATTGAATGTTCTTGGAATGTGCAGCTTCTGTTTTGTGGAATGGAGAGTCGTTAACAAGTTGTTGCCTGGCCTTACTGATAAATACATGAGTCTGTTACTTGTTCTCTTTTTACACGTGTATATTTTTTGGGAACCTTGAGACATGTTTTTGTTGTGAACTGGTGTAACTTGTGTGTGTTCATTTCAATCGGGACAGGGAATTTGATGCAGATTTTGATACTTTGAATTTATCATTACGGAATCAATTTTCTAAGTTGTTTGGAATTGAATGAGTGTGAAAAGTGATCGTTGAATTTGTTCATTTCAATTTAAGATTGTGCCCGCAGCAGTGGGGATAAAATTGAATTATATTTTAAAATAAAGCTTTTACTTCTATTATAAAACTTGGTTTTGCAACCGTGACAAGACAATGAACAATTTTCTAAGAGATAAGCTTCAGCCTTGAAGGTCTGAAGATGCCTGGCAGAAATTCAATTTGAAGTTTAAAGCACTGCCTTAATTGGAGTTCCAGTTTAAAATCTATTCTTGTTCAATAGTCTAGCCTAACGGTCACATATCCCTAACCACAAGCTTTGACCTGTCTGTTTGCTAACTTCAGCAAGTTCTGTGCCCATCTTTAGCTACCTTGCAGCATGCTGGGTATAAAGCATTTCATGACCTACTTTTCAGGACCATCTACCTTTTCTCTATTTCTTTGACGTTTTCTGCCTTTTTTCCATTTCTCTGCCTTTTTCTATCTTTTCTCTATATTTCTGACTTTTTCTGCTGCTTCTCCATTTCTCTCACATTTTCTGCCTTTTCTCTATTTCTCTGACTTTTTCTGTCTTTCCACTATTTCTCTGACGTTTGTATCTCTTTCTTTTGCTCTTCCTGGCTTTCTCTCTCTGCTGCTTCTCTCTCATTCTCTGTGGCATTTTCTCTCTTTCTGGACTTCACCCCGCCCCCACAAATTCTGCCCCTGCCCCTCCAAACTTCCCCCCATTGCAAATCTCCCCACCCGCTCTGCAAATCTCCTCCCACCCCTGGCAAATCTCCCCTCACCACAATTCCCACACACAAAATTCCCTCCACAAAATCGCGCCCCCCGCAAATTAACCCGCACCCACAAGTTCCTCTAAAAACTTGTCATCCCACAAGTTTCACTCCCACATATACCACCCCACCCGCAAATCGTTCCCCCCAGAAATTTCTGCCAACTGAAAATTTCTGCCTATGACAAATGTCGCTCGACCACCGCGAAAATCCCCCTCCACCCAAATCCCGCCCCCCCTCACAAATTCCATCCCACGCAAATTTCTGGCCTCCGAAAATTCTCCCACCCGTTCAAATTTCCATCCCTCTCAAATTTCGCCACTGCAAAATCACCCTCCCCCGCTAATTCCCCCCCCCCCTTGCAAATTACCTGCTGGTATTTTCCCTCCGGAATACCTTCATATTCTTCCTAAAGTGCGGTGCCCGGAACTGGATGCAATACTCCAGCTGAGACCGATCTAGCATCTTATGCAAGTTCAACCTAACGTCCTTCCTCTTGTACAAGATCATCGACTTCTTTGGCCTGCTTGTCTCCGGAGATGTCAGCGTCCGGAGGTGGTCAGTGGTGTGTGACGCAGCGCCTGGAGTGGTTATAAAGGCCAATTCGACAGTGACAGACTCTTCCACAGTTCCTACAGATAAGATTGGTTGTTGGGGCTGTTACACAGTTGGCTCTCCCCTTGTACTTCTGTCTTTTTTCCTGCCAACTGCTAAGTCTCTTCAACTTGCCTCTCTTTAGCCCCGCCTTTATGGCTGCCCGGCAGCTCTGTCGATCTCTGGCAACTGACTCCACGACTTTTGATCAATGTCACAGGACTTCATGTCGCGTTTGCAGACATCTTTAAAGCGGAGATACGGCCGGCCGGTGGGTCTGATACCAGTGACGAGCTCGCTGTACAATGTGTCCTTAGGGATCCTGCCGTCTTCCATGCAGCTCACATTGCCAAGCCATCTCAAGCGCCGCTGGCTCAGTAGGCTGCATATGCTGAGGATGTTGACCGCCTAGAGGACTTCTGTGTTGGAGGTGCAGTCCTGCCAGCTGATGCCAAGGATTCTCCAGAGGCAGCAAAGGTGGAATGAATTGAGACGTCGCTCTTGGCTGACATAGGTACTCTATGTACCTATTAATAAAGCCCAGGATACTGTATGCTTTAACAACCACGCTCTAAATCGGTCCCACCAACTTCACTGACTTATGTCCATATGCACCTTGGGCCCTCTGCTCCTGAACCTCTTGAGAATTGTATCCTTTACTTTGTATTCTTTTTCTATGTTCTTCCTACGAAAATGTATCACTTCACATTTCTCCGCCTTGAACATCATCTGCCACCTCTTCCCCATTCTACCAACCTGTCTATGTCCTTTTGAAGCTCAACACTCTGTTCCTCACAGTTCACAATGTTTCCAAATTCCATTTTATCAGCAAATTTTGAAACTGTGCCCTGTAAACTAAGCTCTGGGTCATTAATATATATCAGGAATATCTGAAATGGAAGAATGTGCACGACTATGGAGAGAAGGCGGGGGTTGTGGATCGACGCGAATTGTTCCTCTACAGATGCAGCACAGACACGACAGGTGAAATGACTCATTCCATGCTCTAACAATTCTCTGAGTCTGTGCAAATTGAGCTTGTGGCTGTACAATCGGGTCATGTGCAAATGTTAACTTCCTTGTCCAACATTGCAGAGATTCAAAAAGGACGTGTGACGGCTTCAGTGCTCAAGCCGAGGTGGCCGAGTGGTGAAACCAATGGACTGCTAATCTATCGTGCTCTGCAATGCATTGATTTGAATCCCCTCCTGTTTGTTTATTTATGTAACCTACATTTATTAATATCTGTGTTTGAATACATTTTTGAAATACCTTTGATAAATAAATTGGCCATTGCAAATTGCCCCTAGTGTAGCTGAGTGCTGGCGAATATGGGGTTAATGTAGGATTAGTAGAAATGGGTGGTTGTTGGTCGGCACAAACTCGGTGGGCCGAAGGGCCTGTTTCAGTGCTGTATCTCTAAATAAATAAGTACAAAGAAAAATAATATAAGCTTCCCAAAGTGCCGAGGGCATTTTAAAATTAACACTCCCAAATGATATTCTTCACCCAAGTTACACTGGGATAAATATCAAACAGAGATCCCAAATGAAATCCAGATTTGTTTCTCCATGCCGCTTTACACTTCATGGATTCACCTACAATGAAAGAGTAATGAGAGAACTTGGTGCAGAAGCAGAACGTTAACCTTTGGCAATGAATGCATTGTCAATCCTTCCTGATAGATTATGTGAGACATACTTCGGGCAGTGAGGGGTCATCTAAGCAACAACAACGCATATTCACATAACGCCTTTAACGTAATAAAACGTCTCAAGGTGCTTCACTGGAGAATTATAATGCAAAGTATGGCACCGAGCCACATAAAGAAATAGTAGGACAACGAAAGGCTTGGTCAAAGAGATAGATAGCTCTTCAATGCAGTGTTTGAAAGTCTGGTGGAACTCTATCTCGGACACACTAGCTCATTCATTTTAATTATCCAGCTGTCCAGGTAAGAAATTATTGGAAGGGAACTGCATAATAGTGCATGAAATATATTTACATTGGCCGTCACAATCACACCAGTGATGCACCAATGGATTTCTCCACCTATTCTGGATTTCTAGAATCCCATTTCTCACATTGTAGTAGATTTCTGCATCACCAATTCATTTTTCGTTCCCAAATTATTTCTCCAGAATGCTTCCAAGGACTGGCAGACATGGACATTTGGTTATCAAATTCTCATATGGGCGTGTCACTGTTTGTTCCAGTTCATTGTACGATATAATGTGCGAGGTGGAACGGGCTGTTAAGCGTCCTTGAAGCGCTCATATTTGCCCGAGGGGCCAGGTGATAGAAATCTAAAAACTTAATTGGTGCCTCATTTTAATTCAATGTTTGCAATAAATGAAGGGGTTTAATACAATCAGACCTGCAAAATGTGTTAAAAAATCACACGTTGGGAATAAACACAAGGCATGTAGTGGATTGAATGAATGCATCCTTACAATGTGAGCTTCTGTAGAGATAATGTTGTGTTGATTTTGCAATACTAAAGTTTGTAACACAGAGAATGCAGTGCATTGAATGAAATAATGACATCTGTTTAAAGTAAATGGACTGACGTTTATTCTGATTCAACGCACAGGATGAGGGCACTTTGTGTCGAATATGTAATTCGAGCTGTTATTTCAAAGGTTAGACGTAAAACTAGGCTGAGACAGAGAGTGCTTCTAATCCAGCGTTTAGTTGACATCCCGTCAACCACCATCTTTAATATGCAATGCGAATCAAAAATAAAATATGATGTGAAAACAGAGAAAAGTGCAGTGCAGTCGGACCTAGTTCAGAAACAGAATGGTTAAGAATACATTTTGATTGAAAACACAAGACTGAAGCTCATTAGTAAAGTTACACATTGTATACAGCAGCAGGTTAAACTCTTGCACTAAATGCGAGCAGGGTCAGTTAGACAAGACAGATCCAAGACGAATTACCTGTTGATTTGACATAAAACCCAGAAGTGTATTACCCAGGACAAACATTAACCTGACTGCTTGTTCCATCTGTTGATTCTTGGACAGCCAGCACGTACTTTTTACAGGCTCATTACAAGGTGTGGTCTAAAAAGGATTTATAGTCATTGCACTCTGTGGCTTAAACTCACTTCCTGGTACTGCATTTATCTTCCCTTGTTATCTCTGCCTGTCTCTCATTGCCTCTGTCTCTCTGAGTATACATTGCCTGCTCGGTCTTTTTTCTGCACGTTTTTCTGTCCATCACCAGGGGCATTATGCAAATGAGATATAGAAGAGTCCATGGATAGAATATTGTTGGACACCAGGGGTAACGTTGCGGGAACACGACGCGAAGTCTTTGAAAGTGATACACTGGCTATGATGGCTATGATTAGCTGGATAAGAATGGAAACGGGCGGCAGAAGCCCAAGCCAGCTGGATGACAGTGGAGAGGCGTTGGAGGAGGATGCCGTGGTTAACCGTGCCAAAGTCCATAACGGCCAACACAATTCTGGCCGGATATTATTGAGCCCCCTCCACCACCCGCCACCCCACCCCCCCAACTCAGGAGATGGGGTCGGACTCAGGGAGCAGATGGCACCTCGACAAGCCATTTAGCTTCGGGTGGGATAGGCCGACAATCACCTTCCCAAGCGGAGGCCAATTAGGAACCTTATGTTGCCTATTAGCATGGCCTCCATCAGCCGTAACATCACCGAAGGATCCTTGCAGGCTTAGGGGACCCTCATCTGTGGGATATCGGTGACCAGTGGAGGAAATCCACCGGTAAAAAACCCAGTATTCCTGTAATCACCTCCGTTGAACTTCATTTCCACCCCACCTCTCCCTGCAGCCCAGCTCATCCCCCATATTAGGGCAGATGGATTTGCCCCAGAAACGCCACTTCACTGACCAGAGGTTCGGCTCTCCAAGTCTGGGCCTTCTCGAAGATCTCTGCAGTACCAGCATTTACCACTGCTTCGAGTGGTCTATCAATAATGCTGGCCCTATGATCAGCTGCCAGATCTTTGAAACGAGAAACCCGTCTTCAAAGGGATGGAGATTCCGCCGCCGGACACTGAACTGCTTCAACAGTGCAAGATTGAGGTGGGAGTGGGGTGGTCAGGAGGGGGAAGGTAACGGTGGGGGATGGTGGAGATCGGGGGTGGAGAGGTTAAGAAAGGCCAACTCGGTGTTCCAGCTGTCTCTTCCGATTGGCAATGGTGCCAACAAATTCCAGCCCTTCACATGCCATTCTTTGTATAATATATTCAGAGATATGTGCATGTAACAAGAGGCTGTATACATGCAACTTATTTCATTGCAGCAGCTTATTCAGAAGCAGAGAGTGCGAGCGAGTATTCAGCTGGGAAGGTCAGTTTCAACTTAAAGTTAATTACCTTTTGTTTCGGCGGACCAGGGGGCTACTGGGTAAGTAAAAACCTATGTATTTGGGCAGTTTCAAATAACTTACCTTTCATTGCAGCAGCTTATTCGGAAGCAGAGAGTGCGAGCGAGTGATCAGCTGGGAAGGTCAGTTTCAACTTAAAGTTAATTACCTTTAGTTTCGGAGGAACAGGGGGCTGCTGGGTAAGTAAAAGCCTATATATTTGGGCAGTTTCAAATAACTTACCTTTCATTGCAGCAGCTTATTCGGAAGCAGAGAGTGCGAGCGAGTGATCAGCTGGGAAGGTCAGTTTCAACTTAAAGTTAATTACCTTTAGTTTCGGAGGAACAGGGGGCTGCTGGGTAAGTAAAAGCCTATATATTTGGGCAGCAGCTGAACTCGAGACACTACACCTGCAGTGTCTCCCACCCGCCCTCCTCCTCTAACCAAAAAAAAAAAGGACTCGGTGGTGTGTAGATAAGGTAAGACTTTTTCTATTTCTCTTTTTTTTATCGTGTGATTGCTAAAAACCTTTCGTTCCTTTTTCATTTATCTAAGTTAAGACTAAATTAAGTTTAAGATTAAAAATGGCAGGAGATCTCAGACCCGTGTTATGCTCCTCTTGCTCAATGTGAGAGCTCAGGGACACGGCTGATGTCCCTGACTCCTTCACGTGCAGGAAGTGTGCCAGCTGCAGCTCTTGTTAGACCGCATGACGGCTCTGGAGCTGTGGCTGGACTCACTTTGGAGCATCCGCGATGCTGAGGAGGTCGTGGATAGCAAGTTTAGTGAATTGGTCACACCGCAGATTAGGATTGCTGAGGGAGAAAGGGAATGGGCGACCAAAAGGCAGAGAAAGAGCAGGAAGGAAGCACAGGTGTCCCTGCGGTAATCACCCTCCAAAACAGGTATACCGTTTTTGATACTGTTGGGGGAGATGGCTCATCAGGGGAAGGCAGCAGCAGCCAGGTTCATGGCAACGTGGCTGGCTCTGCTGTTAAGAAGGGTGGGAAAAAGAGTGGAAGGGGATTCGATTGTAAGGGGAGTAGATGGACGGTTCTGTGGTCGAAAACGAGACTCCCGAATGTTATGTTGCTTCCCAGGTGCACGGGTCAGGGATGTCTCATATCGGCTGCAGAACATTCTGAAGGGGGAAGGTGAACAGCCAGTTGTCGTTGTGCACATAGGCACCAATGATATCGGTAAAAAACGGGATGAGTTCCTATTAGCAGAATTTAGGGAGTTAAAAAGTAGGACCTCAGAGGTAGTAATCTCAGGATTGCTACCAGTGCCACGTGCTAGTCAGAGTACAAATGAAAGAATAGTCAGGATGAATGCGTGGCTTGAGAGATGGCGCAGGAGGGAGGGGTTCAGATTTTTGGGACATTGGGACCGGTTCTGGGGGAGGTGGGACTATTACAAATTGGACGGTCTACACGTGGGCTGGACTGGAACCAATGTCGTTGGGGGTGCTTTTGCTAACGCTGTTGGGGAAGGTTTAAACGAATGAGGCAGGGGGATGGGAACCAAATGAGGAGGTCAGTGGACAGTAAGGAGGTAGTAACTAAAGCCTGTAAGGAACTAGATAATGAAGTCAGCGTGACTAAGGGGAAGAATAGGCAGGGAGCAGATGATGAACGCAAAGGGACTGGTGGTCTGAGGTGCATTTGTTTTAATGCAAGAAGTGTAGTAGGTAAGGCAGATGAACATAGGTCTTGGATTAGTACCTGGGAGTATGATGTTATCGCTATTACTGAGACTTGGTTGAAGGAAGGGCATGATTGGCAAGTAAATATCCCAGGATACCGATGCTTCAGGCGGCATAGAGAGGTAGCTAAAAGGGGTGGAGGAGTTGCATTACTGGTCAACGAGGATATCACAGCTGTGCTGAAGGAGGGAACTATGGAGGACTCGAGCAGTGAGGCAATATGGGCACACCTCAGAAATAGGAAGGGTGCGGTAACAATGTTGGGGCTGCACGGCAGCCCTCCCAACAGCGAGCGTGAGATGGAGGTACAAATATGAAATGCAGATTATGGAAAGATGTAGGAGTAACAGGGTGGTGGTGATAGCAGATTTTAATTTTCCCGACATTGACTGGGATTCACATTGTGTTAGAGGTCTAGATGGAGCAGAATTTGTAAGGAGCATCCAGGAGGGTATTCTGGAGCAGTACGTAAATAGTCCAACTTGGAAAGGGGCCATACTGGACCTGGTGTTGAGGAATGAGCCCGGCCAGGTGGTTGAAGATTCAGTCAGGGACTACTTTGGGAATAGTGATCACAATTCCGTAAGTTTTAGAATACTCATGGACAAAGATGAGAGTGGTCCTAAAGGAAGAGTGCTAAATTGGGGAAGGCCAACTATACCAAAATTCGGCAGGAGCTGGGGAATGTAGATTGGGAGCAGCTGCTTGAAGGTAAATCCACATTTGATATGTGGGAGGCTTTTAAAGAGAGGTTGATTAGCGTGCAGGAGAGACATGTTCCTGTGAAAATGAGGGATAGAAATGGCAAGATTAGGGAACCATGGATGACAGGTGAAATTGTGAGACTAGCTAAGAGGAAAAAGGAAGCGTACATAAGGTCTAGGCGGCTGAAGAAAGACGAAGCTTTGGTAGAATATTGGGAATGTAGGACCAATCTGAAACGAGGAATTAAGAGGGCGAAAAGGGGTCATGAAATATCTTTAGCAAACAGGGCTCAGGAAAATCCCAAAGCCTTTTCTTCATATATTAAGAGCAAGAGGGTAACAGGAGAAAGGATTGGCCCACTCAAGGACAAAGGAGGAAAGTTATGCGTGGAGTCAGAGAAAATGGGTGAGATTCTAAACGAGTACTTTGCATCGGTATTCACCGAGGAGAGGGACATGACGGATGTTGAGGTTAGGGACATATGTTTGATTACTCTAGGTCAAGTCGGCATAAGGAGGGAGGAAGTGTTGGGTATTCTAAAAGGTATTAAGGTGGACAAGTCCCCAGGTCCGGATGGGATCTATCCCAGGTTACTGAGGGAAGCGAGAGAGGAAATAGCTGGGGCCTTAACTGATATCTTTGCAACATCCTTAAACACTGGTGATGTCCCGGAGGACTGGAGAATTGCTAATGTTGTCCCCTTGTTTGAGAAGGGTAGCAGGGATAATCCAGGTAATTATAGACCGGTGAGCCTGACGTCATTGGAAGGGAAGCTGCTGGAGAAGATACTGAGGGATAAGATCGATTCCGATTTGGAAGAAAATGGGCTTATCAGTGATAGGTAACATGGTTTTGTGCAGGGAAGGTCATGTCGTACCAACTTAATAGAATTCTTTGAGGAAGTGACAAAGTTGATTGCTGAGGGAAGGGCTGTAAATGTCATATACATGGACTTCAGTAAGGCGTTTGATAAAGTTCCCCATGGTAGGCTGATGGAGAAAGTGAAGTCGCATGGGGTCCAGGGTGTACTAGCTGGATGGATAAAGAACTGGCTGGGAAACAGGAGACAGAGAGTAGCAGTGGAAGGGAATTTCTCAAAATGGAGACGTGTGTCCCGTGGTTTTCCGCAGGGATCCGTGCTGGGACCACTGTTGTTTGTGATATACATAAATTATTTGGAGGAAAGTATAGGTGGTCTGATTGGCAAGTTTGCAGACGACACTAAGATTGGTGGAGTAACAGATAGTGAAGGGGACTGTCAGAAAATACAGCAGAATATCGATAGATTGGAGAGTTGGGCAGAGAAATGGCAGATGGAGTTCAATCAGGGCAAATGCGAGGTGATGCATTTTGGAAGATCCAATTCAAGAGTGAACTATGCAGTAAATGGAAAAGTCCTGGGGAAAATTGATGTACAGAGCGATTTGGGTGTTCCGGTCCATTGTTCCCTGAAGGTCGCAACGCAGGTCAATAGAGTGGTCAAGAAGGCATACGGCATGCTTTCCTTCATCAGACGGGGTATTGAGTACAAGAGTTGGCAGGCAATGTTACAGTTGTCTAAGACTTTGTTTCGGCCACATTTGGAATACTGCGTGCAGTTCTGGTCGCCACATTACCAAAAGGATGTAGATGCTTTGGAAAGCGTGCAGAGGAGGTTCTCCAGGATGTTGCCTGGTATGGAGGGCGCCAGCTATGAAGAGATGTTGAGTAGAATAGGATTATTTTCAATAGAAAGACGGAGGTTGAGGGGGGACCTGATTGAAGTGTACAAAATCATGAGCGGTATAGACAGGGTGGATAGCAAGAAGCTTTTCCCCAGAGTGGGGGATTCAATTACTAGGGGTCACGAGTTCAAAGTGAGAGGGGAAGAGTTTAGGGGGATATGCGTGGAAAGTTCTTTATGCAGAGGGTGGTGGGTGCCTGGAACACGTTGCCAGTGGAGGTGGTAGACGCGGGCACGATAGCATCTTTTAAGATATATCTAGACAGATACATGAATGGGCAGGAAGCAAAGAGATACAGACCCTTAGAAAGTAGGCGTCAGGTTTAGATATAGGATCTCGATCGGCGAAGGCTTGGAGGGCCGAATGGCCTGTTCCTGTGCTGTAATGTTCTTTGTTCGTTGTTCTAAAGAAATAAATAATTGCTTTGTGTAGCAAGCAATTCCCGCCTCCTTGGCTTTGAGATGTTAATATTTCTCCCCTTCATGCTCCTGCTTTGCTGAACTCCACTTCTCTTTGTTTGACTTGTTATTCTCACATTTCCCTGCTCCGTTCTCTCCCTTTTCAATTTTCCTTCCCTTGTCTCTTCGAGGCATTCTGACTTGTTTCCTATCTTCATGTCTGATTTTCACTCGGTTTCCTCATTCATGCCTTTACTTTCCTGGGTGTCTCACTCACCCTCCATCGTATATTATTTCTTCTTTCATGGGACGTTTGTTGCCAATCCCTAATTGTCCTTGATAACCAAGTGTCTTGCTGGGCCATTTCAGAGTACATTTAAGTCAACCAGATGCTGTCGGTCAGGATTCACATGTAATCTGTATCGGGTAAGGACGACAACTTTCCTGACCTGAAAGGCAATAGACAACCAAATGGTTTAGTTACGACAACAGGTGGAACTTTCTTTGCACGATCACTGAGACCAGCTTACAATTCCAGATTTTTTTTTGAATTACTTGTATTTGAATTCCACCAGCAGCTATGGGGTGATCTGAACCCATGTTCCCAAGGCATTAGCATGGACCTCTGGATTATTAACTCATTGACATTACCAGTGCAGCACCCTGTTACTCTGTGATCATGCAAACAGAACCCCCTTTTATTGAGATAAAAGCAAAATACTGCGGATGCTGGAAATCTGAAAAAAAAACAAGAAATGCTGGAATCACTCAGCAGGTCTGGCAGCATCTGTGGAAAGAGAAGCAGAGTTAACGTTTCGGGTCAGTGACCCTTCTTCGGAACCCTTTTATTGAGAGCTGCTTCAATTGATGTCCCGCTGCACTCTTCAACACCGTCATTATTGAGAAACATTGCATTTGTTTTCTGCAAAGATAACCAGCCTCATTAGGTCCCATATTTCATCAAATATTACAAAATCAAATTTAAAATTATCTCAGGGTTCGGTGATGTGAATAGAAAATCTATCACCATGTCGTGAGTTTGGGCTGTGGAGTTGAATGGATTTTGATACTGGAACACGGAAACCTGCACTTTTCTATGATTTCACGAATTGAACAATGAGATTGAGTGGGTATTTCACAACCTTCTTCAGCTCCTCTCTGAATTTAGTCTGAGTCACAGCGTAAATACACGTGTTTGTGCAGGAACTGAGAAGCTGCAGCATTGCTGCTGTCTGTTCTGTGATCTAAACAGGGTTATTGGTGGAGGAAGGATATGTTCTTTCATTCGCTGATAGATGTAAAATGCAACCTGTGTCACCCATAACTGTATAAAATTGCCAGATATACTAAACAGTAAAATTATGTATTTCTTTCCATTCTCCATCTCTGGATCATTACGATTTTCTTCACTGCTGAGGCCCCGGAGTCCCCTGTGACCTCGACTGGCCACTAAAATACATCTGACAGTCAAAACATTGAGCAGGAAAATAAGAAAGGACGGGAAACAGGGAGTTGAAAAACGATGGAACAACTCAAACGGTCCATGTGGGGGAAATTTTGAAGCTCTGTTTAATGGTACAGTGCCAGGGAACATTACCAATTATATCTACAGGTTCACATATAAAGTAACAGGGAACACTGTCTCAAGAGCACACCACACCCACTGTTCTGATAACCACAGCCGCTGTTCTCTCAGTGCAAAATTTTGCTTTCAGCTTCTCACAACAAATGGTCACAAATCGATCAAAGGTCAAAGCGACTGTCAGCCAGACAGAAACCATTGTGGTTGCAAAAATCGAGATTTGAACAGGACTGAAGATGGGCGTAATGACCAGGAATGAATATGGAAAATAACTCCTCGGAATCCACCTCAATATGGAATCAGTGATTACTACCAGGAGATCAGACACTGCCATTCCCACCAGGTAGCGAGTGATACATGTGGAGAGACCACACTTTCCTTGGGACAGGATCAGAACCGCCACCATGTTAACTGAAAGAGATAGAAAGGGGAACAGCGAAATGACTGATCAGACCTCAAACTAAAACAGCAGTTTGACAGGATCTGGTCTGAAATTCACAGTTTTGATGCAGCATCCAGCACTTTAGGGCAGAGAATGCTTTTGAACACAGTTAGCAATAACTGATTGGGAAATTGATTTAAAATAAAGGTGAAATAAAATGATCACTGGATACAGTGGAAGGACTGAGTGAGGGCACCGTGCCAGTGTGGAAGGGAGAAGGGGGTAGAAAACAAGGAATCCAGTGGTTTAAATGCAGTTAGCCTCCAGACCAATAGACGAGAAAGTGAAGGTATGGGGAACTGTTTTTGTTTTACTGGTTAAGAGATCCATCAGGAGCTGTCTCAAAATGTGAAAAGGTCGACAGTCGGTGCGGTGCGTTTGAGACTTCAGATCAGGAGGAAGAGGCCGATGGAGGCTGAGCCAGTGAGTGGATTGGAGGGAGCCAAAGTAAAGGGGATTTGGGAATTGGAGGGAAGGCAGGTCCTGAAGGGTTTGGAAAGCGAACAAAGTGAAGCAAAGAATGCAATCAATAAATAACTGGTTTTATTAAGTTATGTACGCATCAGAAATAATGAAGAGGAACAGTCACTAAAACATGTTCAGGATATGACGGGGTTAAATACACAGGGAGTGAGTCCAGCAGGAAATCTCATCCAATCTGGCAACATCCTCATCATACCTTCAATTCATCGTTTCACTGTAATCGTTCTGGAAAATTCAGCAGTTCATCCTCGTGAATTATTCACACTGTGGCTTCTCTCCCTCTCTTTCTCCTTCGCTCTTCTCTCTCTCTCTCTCTCTCTCTCTCTCTCTCTCTCTCTCTCTCTCTCTCTCTCTCTCTCTCTCTCTCTCTCTCTCTCTCTCTCTCTCTCTCTCTCTCTCTCTCTCTCTCTCTCTGTCTCTCACTCTGTTTCTTTCTCCCTATTTCTTCTTGCTTGCTCTCTCTCAGTCAACTTCTCTCTCTCACTCTCTCTCTACAGCTCGTACTCTCTCCAATCGCTTCTCCAGATTATCTAAGCCTCCAAATGATCACTCAACATGATTACTCAGGTAAACCACCCTCCACAATCCAGCATGAGGACAACCCAGAAAGTTCTGATGAAACGTCACAGACCTAAAAGGTTAACTTTTGCTTCTAACCCCAGATATGCTGACAGATCTGCTGTGTATGTACAGCACCTTTGGGTTTTTATTTCAGATTTTCAGCATCTGCAGTATTTTGCTTTTATTTACCTATCCAACACAATGTCTATGCATGGGCCATAATTGTCGTTCATCTAACCATGTCAGGACTGAATCCATCACCTTTATTCCGATCCAGAAACTGTATCTCATGTATCCATTCCAGTCCACATGATGGCTGTTGTCTCTGAGTGTCCCTTCGCACACTATCTGACCCCTGGTTCTGCTTCTTACTCATTGTTGTGACCGAGGCCAGAGGCGTGCACTGTTAATTCAGTCCCACCACTCTACAGGCCACAATATATTCTTTAAATTTTCCGAATTACTGACCCAGTCAACTATCATCCCCAGAATAGAACGGACTAACCATGTTTCTTTACTGAGCAGCAAAATTAACAGTTTATTATAGAACTAGTCTTAACTGATGAGGAAGTAAAACAATATCACATAGATCACATTTTTAAAAGTCCAGCATGAAATTTTGTACACACACACACACACCCACACACCCACACACACACACACACACACACACACACACACACAAACACACCACATTCGGGCAGATCACCTGCCCAGCCCATACAAAAAGGAGATGAGACACACTGCGACAGACTGGCACAAAGTCCAACCTCCGAGTACACACAGGCAAAATATTAAAAATCTTCCAGAATTTGTTCACTTCAGTCGTCGTTGAAAAGGAATTTAGGATGCCTCTTGACATAAAGGAAACATGAAAGACTGATACATTGAACTTCGTAAAGTCATTTTTGGAATTGCGGGGAAATGAGCTGGGTTGTGATCTTCGGTTCATCCTTGAAATTATCTCCTTCTTCTGCAAAACTTGAGATTTCTCTCCTTTCAGATGGTATCGCACGCACACACACACACAGGCACACTGTGACTGCAATCCAGAAGGCTTGACAGTTTTCTGCTCACCCAGATGTCCTCTGTTATTACTGGGTTTGCCCAATCAAAGAAGTGTTTGTACTTTTCTGCCCCTATTCAACGCACCAATCTGAACAGACGATTGTGTCAAACATTCAGCAAGTAAAACATTATCAAGTACAACAGTCGATGTAATATTGATTTGCAACATTAACAGCTGGAGATAGAAGCTTACCGGGAACTCCAATGGTTGCCAGAACAGGATAGCAAATATCTTCCATCTGATGTATTACTGGATATCCCATCTCTGTGAGAAGCAGCAACTGGTGTTGTTCTGAAATCCACAGCTCCGGTAGCCACTCTGAACTGATACATACTAATAGGCCCTGATTTATACAGAGGAGAAGTCTCCACTGGCATGGTTATACCCCTGATCTTCGCTATTAGTGACAGTCACTTGAACAAACACATCACATCAGTAGCTTTGTCTGCAAAGTAAATAAAATAGTGTATACTACTTAAATAACTCAAAGTCCAGCAAAGTATCTTAATCAGACCTCTCTTGGGGAGAGGGCTGAAACATGAAAGCATGCAGTAAAGATCCCAATATAATGAGCGGCTTCACTTGCAGACTTCATGCAATTGTAATGACAATGTTCACTCCTAATGATTCATGTATAAATGCTACGGATTTCTCCACAGTATACACAGTGGAGGCAAGCAGTTAAAATGTAAACTTTGACACGTGGACAGTTAAATCCATGCTCAGGATTAGAGCAGAGATCTTACAATGGGTGAAATTAGGCGACAGAGTCTGAGCATGTTCCATTGACATTCCTCTCTCTGTTATTTCATTGCAATTGTTCATCAGTTCATTCTGAAATGGCGAAAGGCTACAGTAAAATTCGAACTGGGCCACCTGCTGACACTATTCCTCCAGTTCACTACACACTGACAAGCCAACCTCCACCTTCCTTCTATCCAAAACTCTACCGAACATCTCCATCGGCCAAAACGTCCGACAGCTGGCACAACGCAATGGTTTTCACTGACCCAATTATATTTCAAACGGCTCAATGGCTTAAATTTAAAATTCTCGTCCTCAGCTTAAAGTCTCTTACATAGAACATAGAACATAGAACATAGAACAGTACAGCACAGTACGGGCCCTTCGGCCCACGATGTTGTGCCGGCCCTTTAACTTACTCTTAGATCAAACTACCTAAATACACTTCATTCTACAATCATCTTTGTGTCTATCCATGAGTCGTTTAAAAGTCCCTAATGTATCTGCTTCTACTACCACCGCTGGCAGTGCATTCCACGCACCCACCACTCTCTGTGTAAAGAACCTACCTCTGACATCTCCCCTTAACATTCCTCCAATCACCTTAAAATTATGTCCACTGGTGATTGCCCTTTCCGCACTGGGAAAACGTCTCTGGCCAACCACTCATCATCTTGTGCACCTCTATCAAGTCACCTTTCGTCCTTCTTCGTTCCAATGAGAAAAGCCCCAGCTCCCTCATCCTTTCTTCATAAGACATGCCCTCCAGTCCAGGCAGCATCCCGGCAAATCTCCTCTGCACCCTTTCTAAAGCTTCCACATCCTTCCTATAATGAAGTGACCAGAACTGAACACAATATTTCAAGTGTGATCCAACCAGGGCATAACAGAGCTGCAGCATAACCTCGCGGCTCTTAAACTCAATTCCCCTGATAATGAAAGCCAACATCCCATACGCCTTCTTAATAACCCTATCAACTTGGGTGCAACCTTTGAGGGATCAATGGACGTGGATCCCAAGATCCCTCTGTTCCTCCACACTGCCAAGAATCCTGTCTTTAAGCCTGTATTTTGCATTCAAATTCGACTTTCCAAAATGAATCACTTCACACTTTTCCAGGTTGAACTCCATCTGCCACTTCTCAGCCCAGCTCTGCAGCTTGTCAATGTTCAGTTGCAACCTCCAACAACCCTCCACACTATCCACAACTCCAGCAACCTTTGTGTCATCGGCAAACTTACTAACCCAGCCTTCCACTTCCTCATCCGAGTCATTTATAAAAATCACAAAGAGCAGAGGTCCCGGAACAGATCCCTGCAGAATACCACTGGTCACCGAGTTCCAGGCTGAATACTTTCCATCTACTAGCACCCTCTCTCTTCTATGGGCCAGCCAATTCTGTATTCAGACAGCCAACCTTCCCGGTATCCCATGCCTCCTTACTTTCCGAATGAACCTACCATGGGGAACCTTAACAAACGCCTTGCAAAAATCGATATACACCACATCCACTGCTCTTCCTTCATCAATGTGTTTTTTCACATCTTCAAAGAATTCAATAAGGGTTGTGAGGCATGACCTGCCCCTCAAAGAACAATTCTGACTATCTCTAATCAAACTATGCTTTTCCAAATAATCATCAATTCTGTCTTTCAGAATCCTCTCCAATAATGTGCCCACCACCGACGTAAGACTGACTGGTCTGTAATTCCCAGGGTTATCTCTATTGCCTTTCTTGAACAAGGGAATAACATTTGCCACCCTCCAATCATCTGGTACTACTTCAGTGGACAGAGTGGACGCAAAGATCATCGCCAAAGGCTTTGAAATCTCTTCCCTCGCTTCCCGTAGAAATCTTGGGTATATCCGGTCTGGCCCCGGGGACTTAACTATCCTCATGTCTTTCAAAATTTCCAGCACATTCTCCTTCGTTACATTAACCTGTTCGAGCATATCAGCCTGTTTCACGCTGTCCTCACAAAGGACAAGGTCCCTCTCACTGGTGAATACTGAAGCAAAGTGTTCATTAAGGACCTCCCCTACCTCCTCTGACTACAGGCACAAGTTCCCTCCACTATCCCTGATCGGTTCTAACCTCACTCTGGCCATCCTCTTGTTCCTCACATAAGTGTAGAACGCCTTGGGATTTTCCTTAATCCGACCCGCTAAGACTTTTTCATGTCCCCTTCTAGCTCTCCTAGGTCCATTCTTCAGTTCCTTCCTGGCTACTTTGTAACCCTCTAGAGCCCTGTTTGAACCTTCCTCAACCTTAAGTAAGCTTCCTTCTTCCTCTTGACTAGCTGTTCCACATCTCTTGTCATCCAAGCTTCCTTAACCCTACCATACCTTCCTTGCCTCATCGGGACAAACCGATCCAGCAGTCGCAGCAAGTGCTCCCTAAACATTTCTGTCGTGCATTTCCCTGAGAACATCTGTTCCCAATTAAAGCTCCCCAGTTCCTGCCTAATAGCATTATAATTACCCCTCCCCAATTAAATATTTCCCATCCGTCTGCTCCTATCCCTCTCCATGACTAAAGTAAAGGTCAGGGAGTTGTGATCACTATCACCGAAAAGCTCTCCCACCGAGAGATCTGCCACTTGGCCTGGTTCGTTGCCAAGCACAAAATCCAACATAGATTCCCCTCTAGTCGGCCTATCTACATATTGGGTCAGGAAACTTTCCTGGACACAGCTGACAAAATCTGCTCCATCCAAACTATTTGCACGAAGGAGGTTCCAATCAATATTCGGGAAGTTGAAGTCACCCATGACAACAACCCTGTTACTTCTGCACCTTTCCAAAATCTGCCTCCCAATCTGTTCCTCCGTGTCTCTGTTGCTATTGGGGGGTGTATAGAAAACTCCCAATAATTGACTGCTCCTTTTCTGTTTCTGACTTCCACCCATCCACCCTGTCTAAATATTCACCATCTCGACCCATTCCTCCAAACCTGCATCAAACCTCGCCCGTGATCTCTCCATACTCTGGTGTGGGCAATTTTGGTGGGACAGCGCTTTCTTGCTACCTTTCTTACCAATACGATGATAGACACACATTCTCCCGTCATGGATCCCTTCCACCTGCCAGCTCTATTAATTCGCCTATGCCTGAACTTTCGATTTTTCCTGCTCCTCTTCCACATCTGCCAGTTTACCAATTTCACCATCATCTACAGACATGGGGTTACCTTTCACATGTGTGCTGACAAAACCCTAGTCCAGCTCTTCACCATTTCTCTCGACCATCCACTGCCTCTGTGTGACCATAGCACAGATGTCTGTTCAGCAAGAGCTGCAATCTTTTCCAATCGAATATGTGAAATGCCAAAGCAATCATCTTTTTCTCTATCACAAACTCTATACTCATTTTACTGACACCATTCGCCATCCAAGCTGTTGTCTATATTGTTCCAGGCCTGCCCCATACCTCGCATAACCCCTTGGTCATACATTAAATCCATTTCCGCCTCCATAACAATGCCAGCCTCTAGAACTGCCTCAGCCCATCTGTCAATGAAACACTCAATCACTACTTCCATATCAGCATCTTGGACGAGAAGACATGGTAACTTACCTGAGGAAATCCGTGATTTTGTTGCACTGTGGAACTGTTTGGCACCATCTTGTTGATAAACCTGTTCAGAGGATGCGTCCGGAATATATATGCTAATTGTATATGGTAATTAACGTGAAACCATTTGGATAAACACACATCAAAAGTGGTTTAACGATTCGTTCATGTTTAATTTACATTAAATCTTGAATTGAGAATGGAAGGCGCAAAGCTGGAGGACGTGATTTGGAGGTGAAAGATGAGATTGGCCAAGGAGAAATTCCTTGTAGCTCTGATTTGACAAAGTATATTTACCTGGTACCTAAAATTAGTGAAGAGGGAGTAGAAGTTTACATTGTGTCATTTCAGAAACTTCCACATATAGAGTGGCCGAAATCATCTTCAACAAGCTCCTGGAGACAGTTTTCGAAGGGCGATCTCCTGCAGATGATCATTCACGTGACCATGACAGAGTAAAGACTGCTGTTCTCAAATGTCTCCAAGCTGGTACCAGAGGCCCACAGGCCAAAAAAAAAAAATTTGCAAAATGAAGCAAAGCCAATCATTCCATGGAATTTTTGGAGGCAATAAAAAGTTGCTTGGTCGATGGCATCGATCGATAATGTTTTCAAAAGACTTTGAGAACCTTAGGCATGTAATTCGATGGAGGAATTCGAATTAGTGTCCCTTCAGGGGTCGGTTCCCAACTGGAAGAGCGTAAAGTTGGTAAAATAAGATATGCTACAGTAACGAGAAGTGGCGACCCTGGCACAGCCATCATTTACTGCCCATGTGTAATTGTCCTTGACAACTGAGTAGTCCGTTCGGCCATTTCAGAGAGAAGTTAACAGTTAATCAGATTTCTGTGAGTCCAGAATCACATATAGGCCAGAGTAGCATATTACCTTCCCCAAAGGGCCCTAGCCAATTAGATGGGTGTTTCTGACACCAGATGTCAGTTTTCACGGCCCTTTCTTCCATTCTTTGGCTCCTATTCTCGGGAGACAATGGATAGGCTCCTAGAGATGGTCGGTGGCTTGTGGAGCAGCGCCTGGAGTAGCTGGAAAGGCCATTCCAGAATGATAGACTCTTCCATTGGCGCTGCCGATAAAATTACACAGTTACACAGTTGGCTCTCTCCTTGCACTTGTGCCTTTTTTTATTGCCAATCTCTATGGCTGTCCGCCAGCTCTGGCGATCATTGGCAACTGACTCCCAAGACTTGTGGTCAATGTCACCTCACAGTACTTCATGTCACGTTTGCAGACGTCCTTAAAGCGGAGGCATGGACGGCCGGTGGGTCTGATACCACTGACGAGTTTGCTGCACAATGCATCCTTGAGGATCCTCCCATCTTCCATGCGGCTCACATGGCCAAGCCATCTCAAGTGCCGCTGGCTCAGTAGGGTGTATATGCTGGAGATGTTGGCCGCCTCGAGGACATCTGCGTTGGTGATACGGTCCTGCCACCTGATGCCAAAGATTCTCCAGAGGCAACGAAGATGGAATGAATTGAGAAGTCGCTCTTGGCTGACAAACGTTATCCAGGCCTCGCTGCCGCAGAGCAAGGTACTGAGGACACAGGCTTGATAAACTCAGACTTTTGTGTTCTGTGTCAGTTCGCAATTTTTCCACACTCTGTTGGCCAGTCTGGACATAGCAGCGGACGCCTTTTCCATACGCTTGTTGATTTCTGCATCGAGAGACTAGTGATAGTTCAGCCTTGATAGGTGAACTGTTCAACCACTTCCGGAGCTTGGTCGCCAATTTTGATGGATGGAGCATTTCTGACGTCCTGTCCCATGATGTTCGTATTCTTGAGGCTGATGGTTCGGCCAAATTTGTTGCAGGCAGCCGCAATCCTGTCGATGAGTCTCTGCATACACTCTTCTGTATGGGATGTTAATGCAACATTGTCAGCAAACGGGAGTTTCCTGATGAGGACTTTCCATGCTTTGGTCTTCGACCTAAAACGGGCAATGTTGAACAACCTGCCATCTGATCTTGTGTGGGGGAAAATTCCTTTTTCTGAAGTCCTGAACGCATGTGACAGCAGCAGTGAGAAGAGGATTTGACGATGACGTCTATACAAGGTCGCACGTTGCTGCCATGAGTCTTCATGTGAATGAACAGGCCGATTCTCAACGCACAGATCTTTGGGCACATGGGACAGGACTTCACACGAGGTACAGGGATCCTGAGTATGGGATTTTCTTCCTTTTCTTTCCTTCTCTGCGGCCACTCTGCCTCAATATTACGGCAATTGGACACAAAGCATGAAAGGCAAGTTGTCACCATTTTGAAGGATTAGTCGTAAGCTCCTGCCAGTCATCAATTTCAATGATGCCGCGCTTTAAAGAGAGCCTCAGACTGTCTTTGAAGCATTTTCTGTGTCCGCCCCGTAACTTTGGCCATTTGAGAATTTGGAAAACAGGACCTGGATGGAGGAGATGGGTTTTAGTCACCCAGACACAGTGTCCAGTCCATCGAAGTTGGCTTTGCAGGACCTTTGCCTGGATGCGAGTGGAGTTGGCTTCAAGAAGGAAACTAACATTTGTTCAATGGTCCTTCCCTTTAATCTGGAGGATGCATTGAAGGCAGTGCTGAGCAAATTACTGTCACGCTTTTATATATTCTTCGTAAACAGTTCAGGTCTCACTGGATGACAGGAGTGTGGTGACGCCAACTGTTTGTACACTAGGACTTTTATTGACTTGCAGAGGTCTTTATTGACAAACACTCGCTCCTGTAGTTTGTAGATGGCTGAGCTAGCACTGCTGATCCTGTGTTGGATCTGCCCATCAATGGCGGCCTTCTGAGAGAAGTAGCTGTCAAGGAATGGGATGCTTTCAATGTATTCCAGAGTCTTTACTTCAACATATTTGGAATATGGAATATATGGGTGACCATGTGTAGGTTGATATATCAGTTTTGTATTGTCAACATTAAGAAAAAAACATTCCAGTCCCCTCCATGGAGAAGTCAAGAGATCAAGAGTCGCTTGCAAATCCGGTGCAGAGTGGGCAATTACACTGCTGTCATCCAGAAAAGGTAGATCATGTATGTCTATGGTGTATAGTATAGTTTTGGCACAGAGACGACTGAGGTTAAAATGTTTTCCATCCAGGCGAAATGTGATACCTGGACCAGAGAGCAGTTGAACTTTGATGAGGCGAGCAGCCATGGTCAGCTAGATTGCTAATAAAGTATGGCATGTGTTATTGCAGCATAGGAAAGTGTCATCTCTGCTGTACGCAATAAGTTATTTGTTAAAATGTTTCTGGTATTAAGAACTTATTGTATTTTTTAATCATTTGAATGAAATCCTTACAGCAGTAAGGCATTCTTTTTCCCAAGATGAGGAGTGTGATGAATCCTAGGCCTGAATTTAATGCCACCCGTCTCGGCGAGATGGGTTCAGAGGCGTGTGTCCCAAAGATGTGCGATGGCAGGCAGGGGATGCAGAGCCCGTCATATTTCCATCGCTCTGAAATAAGTTGGGAGTGGAAAAAGCCGTCAAAGAAGTTCCTGCCCAGAGGCCATTGGAGGCCTTTAAGAGGCCTAGTATTACCTACTTAAGGGCCTCTTCCCACAGGTCCTGGAATTAGCCCAGTAAATTGAGGTGACCTCCCTGTTGGTTTGGGAGAAAAGGCATACTCGGACCCAGGCCCGACCCAATCACATCCAACTTGAACTCGAACCGGGCCCGAGTCATTACATCTTTTTTGTACCCAACCCAACCCAACTATGGTAATAAAGGTAGTGATATCAAAGAGGTTTTTGTGCAGTGCTTTCTCCAAATGTTGTGATCAGGCTCATCCATTCCGGCAGCAAGCTCTTCCTGCAGATGGACCTGTGGAGAATCTGAGCCTGATCTCTTCACCAGGAAGCAATGCCCCCATCGCCACACCAAAATTTCACACACGAGAACTTTGTGGCATCCTTCATTGGACAGTGATCAGGGATACAAACCAAATGATTTCCTTACCCTCTCCCCTTTTTAGTCAACACAGCTTTTGCAAGGTTGTAGGGCTGTAGAGATTTTGAGTGGTGGTTTGAGGGGGTGGGTGTGCAAGGCCATGAAGATTTGAACATGAGCAACACAGAGGCAAATGATAATTTTCTTACTGCTATTCCTAAGCTCAGTGAATTCAATTCAGAGACATTGGCCTGGAAGGTAGTTTTCAGTCAAAGGAAAGATTGACTGATTGGAAAAATCACAGATCAGATTGCGGGCTTTCCCAGTGCTGTTTGCTTGCTAATGGACAGTACAGCAGGTTCCCGGTGCTGTCTGATCATCAGTCTTCAGTACTGCAGATCTGCTGCACTGTTTGATTGACGAATTCTGGTTGATCAGCACACACATTGTTGCCAGCACCTCGAATAGCCTGCAGAGCAAAAAACAAAACAAAAAAAAAAAAAAAACAGACATGTTAATGTTGCCAAAGCATGTTGAACAATGTCTAGCGTTGCAGTTAATACAAATTTACACAAGGGTTCATATCACTTTAAAATAAATATTCTTATACTAGATTTTTTGACTTCATGGGTGAATCTCAACCCTCCAAAGCTTTCATATTGTCCATCTATCAAAGAACAAGAACAAAGAACAAAAAACAGTACAGCACAGGAACAGGCCAATCGGCCATCCAAGCCTGTGCCGATCTTGATGTCTGCCTGAACTAAAACCTTCCGCACTTCCGGGGTCCATATCCCTCTATTCCCATCCTATTCATGTATTTGTCAAGATGCCTCTTAAAAGTCTCCATGATACCTGCTTCCACCACCTACCCCGGCAACAAGATCCAGGCACTCACCACCCTCTGTGCAAAGAACTTGCCTCGCACATCCCCTCTAAACTTTGCCCCTCTCCCCTTAAACCTATGTCCCCTAGTAACTGACTCCTCCACCTATGGAAAAAACTTCTGACTATCCACTCTGTCCATGTCGCTCATAACTTTCTAAATCTCTATCTCGTCGCCCCTCCACCTCCGTCGTTCCAGTGAAAGCAATCCGAGTTTATCCAACCTCTCTTCATAGCTAATGCCCTCCAGAACAGGCAACATCCTGGTAAACCTCTTCTGTACCCTCTCCAAAGCCTCCACGTCCTTCTGGTAGTGTGGCGACCAGAATTGCACGCAATATTCTAAGCATGGCCTAACTAAAGCTCTCTACAGCTGCAGCATGACTTGCCAATTCTTGTACTCTATGCCCCGTCCGATGAAGGCAGGCATGCCGTATGCCTTCTTGACTACCTTATCCACCTGCATTGCCACTTTCAGTGACCTGTGGACCTGTACGCCCAGATCTCTCTGCCTGTCAATACTCATCAGGGTTCTGCCATTTACTGTGTACCTCCCACCTGATTAGACCTTCCTAAATGCATTACCTCACATTTGTCCGGATTAAACTCCATCTGCCATTTCCCTGCCCAAGCCTCCAACCAATCTATATCCTGCTGTATCCTCTGACAATCCTCATCACTGTCCACAACTCCACCAACCTTTCTGTCGAATGCAAACTTACTAATCAGACCAGCTACATTTTCCACCAAATCATTTACATATACTACAAACAGCAAAGGTCCCAGCACTGAGCCGTGCGGAACACCACTAGTCACATCCCTCAATTCAGAAAAGCACCGTTCCACTGCTATCCTCTGTCTTCTATGACCGAGCCAGTTCTGTATCCAGCTTGCCAGCTCCCCTCTGATCCCGTGTGACTCCACCTTTTGTACCAGTCTGCCATGCGGGACCTTGTCAAAGGCTTTACTGAAGTTCATATAGAAAGCATCCACTGCCCTTCCTTCATCAATCACCATCGTCACTTCCTCAGAAAACTCCATCAAAAACGTGAGACACGACCTCCCCTTCACAAAACCACGCTGTCTCTTGCTAATAAGTCCAGTTGTTTCCAGATGGGAGTAAATCCTGTCCTATCCTTTGAGATCTTTGTAAGTTTTTGCAGCACTGCCAGATAATCAGTCAGCAACCGCTGCTTGTGAATTGCTTTTACATACTGGACTGTCTTGTTCCTCTGTAAGATTTCAGTTCAGTCTTAGAATAGAGAAAACATCCCAGAAAACCTGATTTTAAGTATTAACATGTAAAACATATAATACAACAGCGAACAAATACAGTCATGTATTCAGTGAACATCGTTCTTCCAACTCCTTGAGTACATAAATGTCAAGACCCTAACTCTCGGAAATGAACTAAGTTTTTGGAGATAAATTTCAAATGCACACAGTATTTCTCTTTTCTGTCAGAAATATCAGCTTGTCTCTTCTGAGACTTTCAAACAATCTCTTGACTCCCTCGTGATGTTTGAGCAATCTTCTCATGAGATGATCCATTTTCTGTCTGCAA
This sequence comes from Heterodontus francisci, assembly GCF_036365525.1. Taxonomy (NCBI): domain Eukaryota; kingdom Metazoa; phylum Chordata; class Chondrichthyes; order Heterodontiformes; family Heterodontidae; genus Heterodontus; species Heterodontus francisci. Next base: position 2,026,567 of record NW_027142032.1, on the reverse strand, counting down.
AGAAATACTTGCTCTTCTCTCGCACCTTTCACGACCTTAGGATGTCCCAAATCACTTTCCACCCAATGAAGATCTTTGTAAATTGCAGTCACTGTTGTAAAGTAAGAAACAAAGCAACCATTGCCCACAGAAAGAGTCCACATGGTCAATTCTGTCAGTGCCAGCCGAAAAACGATCCACCTATTCCAATCCCACCTTCCAGCATTTGGTTCGTAGCCCTGTGGATTACAGTACTTCAGGTGCATATCCAGACTCCTTTTGAATGAGTTGAGGGTCTCTGACTCAGCTACCCTTTCACGCAGCGAGTTCCAGACCCACATCAGCCTCTGGGTGAAAACGTTTTTCATCATATCCCCTCTGATTATTTTGGCAATCACTTTACATCTATTTCCCTAGTCACTGACGTCTCTGCTAAGGACAATAGAACCATCACCTCCATTTTATCCAGGCCCATCAAAATATTGTACATTTCAATCAGATCTGTTCCAAGGAGAACAACCCCAGCCTATCCAATCTTTCCTCATAGCTGCATTTTTCCTGTCCTGGCAACATCCTCGTAAATTCCCTCTATGCTCTCTCCAGTGCAAATACATCCATTCAGTAATGAGGTGACCAGAACGCACATAGCATTCAAGTTGTGGCCTTACTCATGAGTAATAAAGTTCCAGCATAATCTCCCTGCTCTAAAAATCTATACCTCGACTAATCAAACTGTCCTGCTACATTCAGGGATCTGTGGACGTTCACTCCAAGGTCCCTCTGTACTTCTTAGTGTTTTCCCATTACTCATACATTAAGTTGTGTTGTTTGAACTCCCCAACTGCATCACCTCACAACTCTCTGAGTTGAACTCCATTTGCCATTTTCGTGCCCATCTTACCAGATCAATATCTTCCTGAAGCCAATAAATATACTCCTTGCTATCAACTATAAACCCAATCTTTGTGTTGTCTGCAAACTTCTTGATCATTCCCCCTACATTTCCATCCAAAACGTTAATATATATCACAAAAAGCAGGGGCTCCAGTACTGAACCCTGCAGAAGGCCACTGGAAACAGCCCTCCAGTCGCTAAAACGCCCGTAAGCAATCGCCCTTTGTGTCCTGCCACTGAGCCAATTTTGTATCCACCTTGCTGCATTTCCCTCTATCCCATGGAATTTTATTTTTTAACCAGTCTGTCCTATGGTGCCATATCAAAATCCTTGTTACAATCCTTGTCGTCTAAATCAACTGCACGACGCTCTTCTATCTTTCTTGCTATTTCTTCAAAAAATTCAATCAGGTTGGTCAAACAAGATCTTCCCTTAATGAGTCAATGCTGACTATCCTTGATTAAGCTATGCCTTTCTAAGTGCCAGTTTATCCTGTCACTCAGAGAATATTCCAATTATTTGCCCTTTGCTGAGGTTATACCGACTGGCCTGTAATTATTCGGTATATCCTTCGCTCCCTTTTTAAACAGAGGTAAAATGTCAGCTGTTCTCCAATCCTCCAGTACCACATCTGTGTCTAGTGAGCACACAAACTCCCTATCTCTGTCACCTCCGCCAGTCCCTACAACCCTCCCTTTCTCTGTAACCTGCTCCAGCCCATGCAACCGTCTCTATCCCGGTAACATCTTCTAGCCCCTAAAACCCTTCCTATTTCTGTATTTCCTCCATCTCCTGCCGCCCTCCCAATCTCTGTTAACTCCTCAGTCCCACAACACTCACTATCACTGCGATATCCGCCAGCCCCTGCAACCCTCCCTATTTATCTTACCTCCTCCAGCCCATAAAAGCGTCCAAGCTCATTTACCTCCTCAGCACCCCAACTCTCCCTATCTCTGTAACCTCCTCCAGCTGGGAAAACACTTCCTATCTCTGTAACCTCCTCCACCCCGACAACGTTCCCTGTCTCATGTTTCAGGTCAGTGATGAAGGTTCTGATGACCGGATAACGACTTGCAAATTTAAGTCTGATTCTCTCTCCACAGATGCTGCCAGACCTGCTGAGTATTTGCAGCATTTCTTGTTTTTATTTCAATTTATATCTATGCCCCTTTGTCAATGACCTCTCTGTGAAGGTAAATAGGCCCCTTATATACACCTTAAAACTTTGTGAATTTCAAACAACAGCTCAGACTTCTCTGTTCCGCGCACAACAACCCCAGCCTTTCCAATATTTCTGCACAGCAGCATTTTTATGACCTGGCAACGTAATCGTAAGTTTGCTCCGTTCATTGTCTAGTGCAAATAAATCCTTTCTGCAATGTGGTGACCGCAACTGCACACAGTATTCAAGTTGTGGCCCAACCAATGACTTATATAGTTACAGTATAACCTCCCTCCTATTCTGCACCTCGGCTAATAAAGGAAACGTATTCCCTATGTCTTCTTAACACACCTCGCGACCTGCAGTGCTATCTTGATGGATCTGTGATCATTCGCTCTAAGGTCCCACACTTCTTCCATACCTCGACGGATTCTCCCATTAATTGAGCAGTCTTTTGCCTTGCCCAACCTGCTCAAATTCATCACCTTACACGTCTCTGCGTTGAATACCATTTGCCACTTTCCTGCTCACCTGGCCAGACCATTAACATCTTTCTGCAGTCTATCGCTATTCAGCAGTCTATCAACCACACGGCCATTGTTTTGTATCGCGTGCAATCTTTTTGATCATGCCTGCTATATTTACATCCAAATCCTAAATATATAGCACAAAAAGCATTGGATCTATTAGTGAGCCTTGTGGAACGCCACTGCCGGATGCAGAGAGTCGGGATGAATAGGTTATTTTCAAGGTGAAAAGCTGTAACTAGTGGAGGGCAACAGGGATCAGCGCTGGAGCCTCCAAGTTTTACAATCCATATCAATGAATTGGATGAAGTGACATACTGTCTTGCAGACAATTTTTTTGAGGAGGCAAAGATTGTTAGGAAAGGAAGTTGTGATGAGGGGAAACGTAGTCTGCAACAGGAAATAGATATGTTAAGTGAGTGGGGAAAAATGTGGCAGATGGAGTATAACGTGGAGTATGATGTGAGCTTTCCACGTCGGTGGGAATCGCAGAAAAGAGGACGATTATTTATGTGGTGGGAGTCGGAAGAATGCTGCGGTATGAGGAAACTGGGTGTCCATGTTCAGGAATCAGAAAATGTCAGCTTGCAAGTACAGCAAGTAATTCAGATGGTAAATGGATTGTTGGTATTCTTTGCAAGGGGAATGAAGTATAAAGGTAGTGAAGCATTGCGACAATTGTACGGGCCATTTGTGAGAAGGCAGCGAGAGCATTGTCTACAGTTTTGGTCACCTTATTTAGGGAACGATATACTTGCAATGGAAGCAGATCAGAGAAGGTTAACTAGGTCGAATCCTGGGATGAGAGGTTTCTCTTATGAGGAAATGTTGGACCAGTTGTGTCCAGACTCAACGGAGTTTGAAGACTGAGAGTTGATCTTACTGCGAAGTATAAGATTCTGAGGAGATCTGACTCGTGGGGGAATCTTGAATTAGGGAGCATATTAATGGGTCTCCCATTTAAGTCTGACGTGAAGACGAATTTCCTATCTCAGACTGTTTTTAGCATTTGAAATTCTCCACCTCAGCGAGCAATGGAGTTGAGTAATTGAAAATATTTAAGGCTGAGATCGATAAATATCGATTAACATGAGAGACAACGGTTCTGGTGTGGGGGAGAGTGTGGGTGGGGGTTGCAGATAGGGAAGTGGACTCAAGGTCGCGAATAGATCATGCATGATCTTCTTGAATGGAGGAGCAGGTTCGAAAGGCCGAATGGCCTACTCCTTCCGTTGGAGGGAGCAGTAAAGACGGACTACTGCACTGTTGGATGGACAGTATTCAGGAATCTCTGCATAGCCAGTGGGGCAATAGAGTGGGAAGCTACACCGTTGGAGGGGCAACAATGTGGGGGCGATGCCCTTTTTGAAGTGAATTACTAATGGCGCGCTGCAGAGTTGTTGGGTACGTACAGAGACAGTACTGCACTGTGGGATTCAGTAATGAAGAGGTACCGGACTGTCGGTGGGATATTGCTAGGGGACCTCGGCCCTGTCAGTAGAGACAGTGCTGGATGAATGCTGCACTGTCAGAGGGGCAGTACCTTTGAGACCCTGCACTGTCAGCGGAGCACTGTCGAAGGGCCAGTACTGATTTGATTAGATTAGAGATACAGCACTGAAACAGGCCCTTCGGCCCACCGAGTCTGTGCCGAACATCAACCACCCATTTTATACTAATCCTACACTAATCCCATATTCCCAACAGACATCCCCACCTGTCCCCATATTTCCCTATCACCTATTTATGACAATTTATAATGGCCAATTTACCGATCAACCTGCAAGTCTTTTGGCTTGTGGGAGGAAACCGGAGCACCCGGAGAAAACCCACGCAGACACAGGGAGAACTTGCAAACTCCACACAGGCAGTACCCGGAATCGAACCCGGGTCCCTGGAGCTGTGAGGCTGTGGTGCTAACCACTGCGCCACTGTGCCGCCCCTGATGAAGTGCTGCACTGTCGAAGGTGCATTTTTTTAGATGAGACGTAAAAACGAGCCCCCTCTGCCTTCTCTCTGGAGATAAAAGATCACAAAGTACTATTTGGAAGGAGAACGGCGGCTTATCTGCGGTGCCCTGGCCAATATTTTGCCCTCGATGATGATCTGTTTATTATCACCTTGCTGTTTGTGATATCTTACTTTGGGTTAATTAGATGCTCTGTTTTCCACATTCCAACAGTGACTCCACCCTAGAAAGATTTACATGGCTGTAAGGCACTTCGGGACGTCCCGTGGTTCTAAACAAGGAAATGTAAATGCAAGCCTTCCCTTCTTGTCCTTCTTTCATGCCACGAAACATAACTGCAGGAAATATCTCGTAAAATGGCCACAGCAAATATCAAATATGATTTTAAATGACCAATAGGCATATCACATAAAATGGATTCAGGGTAGATCACTGAGAGCTGCCACAGCAAATATTTTGTCATTTCATTGACCTAAATACAATTAAAACAGCCACAGAAAATATCACTTAAAATGTCCTCACCATATTTCGCTTAAAATGACCACTATGCCTGTCAGTTGAAATGGCTACAGGTGATATCACATAACATGGCCACAGTGCTTATCACTTAACATATGCACCTTGCATGCCACTGAAAATGGCTGCTTCGCATATCACATAAAATGGCAGCCATACATATAACTTAAATGACTGCTGTGCTTGTCATTTAAAAGAACCAATCGGCATATCACATAAAATCACAGCTGCGGTCATAAATCACTTAAAATGGCACGGTGGATCAAACGCATTATAAAATGGCTGATGTGCATTTCACTTCACCATGGAACTCATTGCATTGCCCGCAAAACAGGCATTGTCCTGGAATTCTAAGACATCTTCGCACTTCTCATTGATGACTAATAGGATTACAGGAAATAGGAGCAGGAGTATGCAATTTGGCTGGCGAGCCTGCACTGTCATTCTAACTGTGCCGTTCAAAAAGATCATGGCTGATCATCTATCTCTCCGCCATGTTTACCCACAATCTCCATATCCCAAAATCTCACTAATATCCAGAAATATCTAGATTTCTGCCTTTAACATACTCAGTGATTGAGCTTCCACAGCCCTATGGGGTACAGAATTCCACAAATTCACCACCATCTGAGTAATGAAATTCCTCCCCATCTCAGTCTTATATGGCCTTCCCCTTATTCTGAGACTCTGTCACTTGGTTCCAGACTCACCAGCCACAGAAATATCCTATCCACATCTACCCTGTCACACCCTATAAAGAATGCAGTACCTATCAATGAGATCAACTTTCATCCTTCAAAACTCCAGCGGATACAGGCCCAGTTTCTGCAATATCTCCCAATAAGATAATATCTCCATTCCAGGGTTAATCTACTGAACCTCTGTTGCACTCCCATTAATGCACATCTTAACAGGAGGAGACCACCACTGTATAGAACACTCCAGGTGAGCCTCACCAATGCTTTTTACAGTTGCAGCAACATATCTTTATAACCTGTATTAAAATGCCGTTGCAATGAAGGCCAGCATACCATTTGACTTCCTAAATGCTTACTGCGTCTGCATACTAACTTTTAGTGACTCATGAACCAGGACACGCAGATCCCTTTGGACATCAACACTTCACAACCTCTCACCATTTAAGAAATACGCTGCCTTTCTGTTTTTCCACCGAAGCGGATCACTCTCTGGAACAGGTTCAAGAGTTCAACGACCAAGGCTCAACTATCACCAGCAACCAGTCTCTCGATGCAGAAATCAACAAGCGCATTGGAAAGGCGCCCGCTGCTGAGTACAGACTGGCCAAGAGCATGTGGGAAAATGGCGCACTGACACGGAACACAAGTGCCCGAGTGCATCACGCCTGTGTCCTCAGTACCTTCCTGTACGGCAGCCAGGCCTGGACAACGTATGTCAGCCAAGAGTGACGTTTCAATTCATTCCATCTTCGCCACCTCCGAAGAAACCTTGCTATCAGGCGGCCGGAAAGTTTCTCCAATGCAGAAGTCCTCGAGGCATCCAACATCCCCAGCATATACATCCTACTGAACCTGAGGTAATTGAGATGTCTTGGCCATGTGAGCCGCATGGAAGATGGAAGGATCCTCAAGGACATATTGTACACTGAGCTCGGCACTGGTATCAGACCCACCGACCGTCCATGTTTCCGCTTTAAAGACGTCTGCAAACGCGAAATGAACTCCTGTGGTATTGATCATAAGTCGTGGGAGTCAGTTGCCAGTGATCACCGGAGCTGGTGCGCAGCCATAAAGGTGGGGCTAAAGTGTGGCGAGTCGAAGAGACTTAGCAGTTGGCAGGAAAGAAGACAGAAGTGCAAGGGGAGAGTCAACTGTGTAACAGCCCCGACAACCAATTTTATCCACAGCACCTGTGGAAGTGTCTGTCACTGTGGTATTGGACTTTATAGCCACTCCAGGCACTGCTTGACAAACCACTGACCAACTCCAGGCGCTTATCCATTGTCTCTCGGGATAAGGAGGCCAAAGAAAGAAAAAAAGAGAAAGAAATAAAGAAGTAAAGATCACTCCACACTTATTCACATCTCTTCCATCTGTCATGTTCCTGCACACTCACTAAACCTGTCCAAATCGCCTTAAAGCCTCCTGGCATCCTCCTCACAACTTAACTTCCCACCTAGTTTTGTGTCATCAGCAAATTTGGAAATATTCCATTTGGCCCCCACTTACAAATATAGATTGTGAACAGCTGTGGCTGAAGCAATGACCCTTGCGTTACCCTATTAGTAACAGCCTGCCATCCTGGCAATGACCCATTTATTCCTACTCTCTGCTTTCTTTCGATTAACCAGTTCTCAATGCATAGCTGTATGTTACTCCCAATCCCATCTGCTCTAATTGTGTTTATTAACCTCCTGTGCGGGACCTTATCAAAAGCCGATTTAAAATCCAAATACAGCACATCCACTGATTTTCCCTTCTATATGCTACAAGGAACATCCTCAAAATGTAAACTCCAACAGCTTTGTCAAACATGAGTTCCATTTGATAAATCCACGTTGACTCCGCCGATCATATGATTTATTCCAAGTCGTGTTATCTCATTCTTCTGAACAGATTCTAACATTTTCACGATTACTGACATCAAAATAACAGGTTTGTAGTTCTGCTTCTCTCTCGCTCTCTTCTTAAATATTGTGGAGACATTTGCTCATTTACAGTGTGCAGGAACTCTTCCGGAATCTGAAGAATTTTGAAAGACAACCAGCGATGCATCTACTATCTTTATTGCCACTCCTTCAATACTCTGGCATGTAGCTCATCGAGTCCAGGGGATTTATTAATTTACAATACAATTATTTTTTCACGTACTACCTCTTTATTTATACTAATTGATTTCAGTTCCTCATTTTTACAAGTCCCATGGTTCCCCAGAATTTATTGAGGATTTTCTGTATCTTCCTCCGTGAAGACAGATACAAAGTAATTGTTTAGTCTCTCCTCCATTTCCTCATTCTCCATGTCAAACTCTCCTGTCACCGCTTTAATTGGAGCCACATCCGTCCTTGCTAATCGATTCCTTTTCAAATGCATAAATAAGCATTAAGTTTCTCGCTAGCTTACTTTCCAGGTATATTCTCCCTTTCCCTATTAGTTTATTGGTTCTCCTTTGTTGGTTTCTAAATCGCTCCCAATCCTTGGGCTTGCCTGACGTTTCCTGGTGACATTACAAGGCTTACAAGTTTGACCTAATGCAATTTTTAACTTATTTTGTTAGCCACGGCTGATTCACCTTTTCTGTTGGATTTCTGCTCTTCGAGGAATGTACATTTCTTGTCAACCCTGAATTAACTTCTGCAACTACTGGCCATTGCCTGGCTACTGTCAAATCGTTTAATGCATTTTCCCATACACCATAGGCAACTTGCCATTCATACCTTCATAGTTTCCTTTGTTCAGATTTAAGAGCCTAGTTTCAGAAGGAACTACATCTTTTGTTCAAATGTAAAATTCTATCATACTGCGGTCACGATTTCATAATTGCTCCTTTACAGCAAGGTTATTAATTAGCCCTTTCTCATTACAAAATACTAAATCTGAAATAGTTCAATCCCTAGTTGGTTCTTCAACATTCTGCTCCAGTCATCCATCTCGTACACATACTCGGAATTCATCCTCCAGAGAATTAGTGCTAATTAGGATGAGACAATCTATCTGTAAATTGAAGATGTCCATTGTTACTGTATTGCCCATGTTACATGCAGCTGTAATTTCCTGATGTTTACCGTGTCCAACATTACCACTGGAGTTTGGTGGTCTACAAAACATCTCCCACCAATGTTTGCTGCCCCTTGCTGTTTCTTAGCTCCACCCAAACTGATTCTACATCTTGCTCCTTTGATCTAAGATACGGTCTCACTAATGTACTGTCTCGTCCTGCATTAAAAGCGCTATTATACTTCCTTCTCCCCTCCACCTATCCTTCCTAAATGACTGCCTCGAGGATTAACATGTTTGTGTCGTAATGACGGGCATGGCCGAAATTAACTAAACCTTTAGTCCATTTAAAAACTCAAGGTACACAATCCAATCGGCGCATGTTGAAATGAGGGATCAAACGCCAGACAGAAATGCAAGTGGACACATTGAATCCTGCCTCTGGGTGAAGGACACTGTCCAAGGCGGATGGACAGCCTGTCCAATAATATTCCTCATCCCAAAACACTCTCACTCTCTTCACATGTTTCATTACAGCTTTCAAAGTAAAACAAATGTCCCCAGGAGCAGTGAAGTAAAAATAAACTAAATTGGATAAATTAAATCAAAAGATTCTCAGGAATAGGTGCAGCAAAATCCCAAAACTGTTTTCTCTCCGTTGTACTGACAATCTCTCAGTAACATCCCCATACAAACAAATGCTGGTTAGAAAGCAACGGATCAAAAGCGATATCGATTGAGGCCACAATGCGAGCACACAACCCCCACACACCAGACTGAGATAAATATCCCTTCCACTGGAGGGACAGGGAGAGAGAGGGTTTCGGATTTGAACTGGGATTCCTTTCCACCCAGACACAACCCAGCTCAGCAGTTTGCTTCACCAGTGAATATGTTACACATCGGGATGTTGTTCAATATGTTCCACGGGGTCCTGTCCACTGACACATTAATTCAGCATGATCGAGGACAGAACCAGTTTGACCAGGGGACCTGCTTTGCTGATGTAAAACATTTAACTCTAAGCCCTTGTCGGGAACATTACTGCAGTTTGAAAATGTGTGATCCTCCTTCCAGGCCCCACACAGAGATTGGAGAATGTTCAGGAGGCAGTGACACATGCCAATTCAAACCACAGCTCAAAACGCACGTTGAACAAATTCAGATCCATCTGCCTGTCTTTCTCTCAGTGTCTGTCTGTCTCTCCCTTACTCTCATTGTCTGTCTCGCTCTATCAGTTTCACTCACTGACTGTCTGTCTCTCTCCCATGCTCTGTCTGTCTCACTCTCACTCCCCTCTCTCTCACTCATTCTATGTCTGTCTCTCTCCGTGTCTGATTCACTCTCTCATTCCATGTCAGCCTCTCTCTGCTTCTTTTATGCTCTACCTGTCCAACTTTCATTCACCCTCTCTTTCTCTCCCTCTCATTCTCACTCTCCCTCTTTCTCTCTCATTTTCCTTGCTTGCCTGCCTCTCTCAACCTATCACTCTCTCTCCCTGTCGGTCTGTCTCATTCCATGTCAACGCCTCTCTCTTTCATGCCCTTTGTTTCACTCTCGCTCGCCCTCTCTCTCTGTCTCAATCTCTATCTCTATCAATCTAACTATCCATCTATCCATCTATCTATCTCTTGCTTTTGTGCTCTGGCTGACTCACTCTCACGTTTGTTCTCTTTTTTCTCCATCTCTCTCTCCCATTCCCTGTCTGTCTCTCGTACACACTCCCTCTGCCTATTTCTCTTTTCATACTGTCTCTCCACATCTCTACCTCACTCTGTTTGGTGCTCTGTATATTTCTTCTCTCTCTCTCTCTCTTCAATCCTCTCTCTCACTCCCTGTCTGTATTTCTCTATCTATCTCTGCTTCCCTTTTCTCACTATCTGTCATCCCGTCTCTTTTGTTCATACGATTTCGCTCATTCTCTCTCCCTCTCTCCATCCATCCATCTATCTATCTATCTATCTATCTATCTATCTATCTATCTATCTATCTATCTATCTATCTATATATATATCTATCTTCCTATCTATCTGTCTATCTATCTATCTATCTATCTATCTATCTATCTATCTATCTATCTATCTATCTGTCTATCTATCTATCTATCTATCTATCTGTCTATCTATCTGTCTATCTATCTATCTATCCATCCATCTATCGTTCCATCTATCTATCGTTCCATCTATCTATCTATCTATCTATCTATCTATCTATCTATCTATCTATCTATCTATCTATCTATCTATCTGTCTATCTATCTATCTATTACTTGGTTTTGTGTTTTGTCTGACTCACTCTCACTTCTGTTCTCTTTCTCCTCAATTCTCTCCCATTCCCTGTCTGCCTCTCATACACATTCTGTCTGCCTATCTCTCTTTTTCATTCCCTCTCTCCACGTCTCTACCTCACTATGTTTGGTGCTCTGTATATTTCTTCTCTCTCTCTCTATCTCTCTCTCTCTCTCGCTCGCTCTCTCTGTGTCTCTTCAATCCTCTCTCTCACTCCCTGTCTGTATTTCTCTATCTATCTCTGCTTCCCATTTCTCACTATCTGTCACCCCGTATCTTTTGTTCATACGGTTTTGCTCTTTCTTTGTCTATCTATCTATCTATCTATCTATCTATCTATCTATCTATCTATCTATCTATCTATCTATCTATCTATCTATCTATCTATCTATCTATCTATCTATCTATCTATCTATCTATCTATCCGGCACAGTGGTTAGCACCGCAGCCTCACAGCTCCAGTGTCCCGGGTTCAATTCTGGGTACTGCCTGTGTGGAGTTTGCAAGTTCTCCCTGTGTCTGCGTGGGTTTTCTCCGGGTGCTCCGGTTTCCTCCCACAGCCAAAAGACTTGCAGGTTGGTAGGTAAATTGGCCATTATAAATTGCCCCTAGTGTAGGTACGGGGTAGGAGAATGGTGGGGATGTGGTAGGAACATGGGATTAGTGTAGGATTAGTCCAAATGGGTGGTTGATGGCCGGCACAGACTCGGTGGGCCGAAGGGCCTGTTTCAGTGCTGTATCTCTAAACTAAACTATCTATCTATCCATCTATCTCTTGGTTTTGTGCTCTGTCTGACTCACTGTCACTCTATTTCACGCTCTGTCCCTTTATCCCTCTCTCTCCCTTTTCCTCTATAGAACATAGAACATAGAAAAATACAGCACAGAACAGGCCCTTCGGCCCACGATGTTGTGCCGATCCTTTGTCCTCTGTCAAGGACAATTTAATCTATACCCCATCATTCTCCTTTATCCATATACCTATCCAAAAGCCTTTTGAAAGTCCCTAAAGTTTCTGACTCAACAACTTCCCCGGGCAAGGCATTCCATGCCTCGACCACTCTCTGGGTAAAGAACCTTCCCCTGACATCCCCCTTATATCTCCCACCCTTCACCTTAAATTTATGACCCCTTGTAACGCTTTGCTCCACCCGGGGAAAAAGTTTCTGACTGTCTACCCTATCTATTCCCCTGATCATCTTATAAACCTCTATCATGTCACCCCTCATCCTTCTCCTTTCTAATGAGAAGAGGCCTAGAATGTTCAGCCTTTCCTCGTAAGACTTATTCTCCATTCCAGGCAACATCCTGGTAAATCTCCTCTGCACCCTCTCCAAGGCTTCCACATCCTTCCTAAAATGAGGCGACCAGAACTGCACACAGTACTCCAAATGAGGCCTTACCAAGGTCCTGTACAGCTGCATCATCACCTCACGGCTCTTAAATTCAATCCCTCTGCTAATGAACGCTAACACCCCATATGCCTTCTTCACAGCCCTATCCACTTGAGTTGCAACTTTCAATGATCTATGCACATAGACCCCAAGGTCTCTCTGCTCCTCCACATGCCCAAGAACTCTACCGTTAACCCAGTATTTTGCATTCATGTTTGTCCTTCCAAAATGGACGACCTCACACTTTTCAGGGTTAAACTCCATCTGCCACTTTTCAGCCCAGCACTGCAACCTATCCAAGTCCCTTTGCAGACGACAATAGCCCTCCTCGGTATCCACAACTCCACCAACCTTTGTATCATCTGCAAATTTACTGACCCACCCTTCGACTTCCTCATCCAAGTCGTTAATAAAAATCACAAACAGGAGAGGACCCAGAACTGATCCCTGCGGCACGCCACTGGTAACTGGGCTCCAGGCTGAGTATTTACCATCTAAGACCACTCTCTGCCTTCTATCAGTTAGCCAATTCTTAATCCAATTGGCCACATTCCCCACTATCCCATGCCTCCTGACTTTCTCCATAAGTCTACCATGGGGGACCTTATCAAATGCCTTACTAAAATCCATGTACACCACATCCACTGGTTTACCCTCATCCACTTGCTTGGTCACCTGCTCAAAGAATTCAATCAGGCTTGTGAGGCAAGACCTACCCCTCACAAAACCGTGCTGACTGTCCCGAATCAAGCAGTGTCTTTCCAGATGCTCAGAAATCCTATCCCTCAGCACCTTTTCCATCAACTTGCCTACCACTGAAGTAAGACTAACTGGCCTGTAATTCCCAGGGTTGTTCCTATTCCCTTTCTTGAACAGGGGCACAACATTTGCCACCCTCCAATCACCTGGTACCACCCCCGTCAGCAGAGAAGATGAAAAGATCATTGCCAGCGGCTCTGCAATTTCATCCCTTGCTTCCCATAACATCCTTGGATATACCCCGTCAGGCCCGGGAGACTTGTCTATCTTCAAGTTATTCAAAAACCCCAACACATCTTCCCTCCTAACGAGCACTTCCTCGAGCTTACCAGTCTGCTTCCCACCGTCCTCTTCAGTAATACACCCCTTCTCATTCGTAAATACCGAAGAGAAGTACTCATTCAAAACCTCACTTATCTCTTCCGGCTCAACACACAGTCTCCCGCTATTGTCCTTGACCGGACCTACGGTCCCCCTAGTCATCCTCATATTTCTGACATACGCGTAAAAGGCCTTGGGGTTTTCTTTTATCCTACCCGCCAAGCATTTTTCATGCCCTCTCTTAGCTCTCCTAATCCCTTTCTTCAGATCCTTCCTGGCCATCTTGTATCCCTCCAGAGCTATGCCTGTGCCCTTTTTCCTCAACTTTATATACGCATCCTTCTTCTTCCTAACAAGACTCTCAACCTCTCTTGTCAACCACGGTTCCCTCACATGACCATCCCTTCCCTGTCTGACAGGGACATGCTTATCAATGGCCCCTACTATCTGCTCCTTGAAAAAGTTCCACATTTCGACCGTGCCCTTCCCTGCCAGCATATGCTCCCAACTTATGCTCCTCAGTTCCTGCCTGACAGCATCATATCTACCCTTCCCCCAATTGTAAACCTTGCCCTGTTGCACATACCTATCCCTCTCCATTACCACAGTGAATGCTACAGAATTGTGATCACTATCTCCAAAGTGCTCGCCCACCAACAGCTCTATCACTTGCCCTGGTTCATTACCTAGTACCAAATCCAATATTGCCTCCCCTCTGGTCGGGCAGTCTACATACTGAGTCAGAAAAGCTTCCTGGACATACTGCACAAACACTACCCCATCCAAACTATTCGATCTAAAGAGTTGCCAATCAATATTTGGGAAGTTGAAATCCCCCATAATTACTACCCTGTGACTTCTGCTCCTTTCCAAAATCTGTTTCCCAATCTGCTCTTCCACCTCCCTGCTGCTATTGGGGGGCCTATAGAAAACTCCCATCAAGGTGACTGCTCCTTTCCTGTTCCTGACCTCAACCCACAGTGCCTCAGTCGGCAGATCCTCCTCGAAAATTCTTTCAGCAGTTGTTACACTATTTCTAACTAACAATGCCAACCCCCCACCTCTTTTACCACCATTCCTAATCTTATGAAAACATCTATAACCAGGTACCTCCAAAAACCATTCCTCCCCCTCACCTATCCACGTTTCAGTGATGGCCACAACATCGTAGTCCCAAGTGCCCATCCACGCCTTCAATTCACTCACCTTATTCCTGATGCTTCTTGCGTTGAAGTATACGCACTTTAACCCTTCTCCGTGCCCATCTGTCCTCTGTGACAGTGCTACCTTCCCCAATACCTCACTACACTCTTTGTCTTTCTGAGTGGACCCACTGGTCCCTGGATTACAAGTCCGGTTCCCATCCCCCTCCCATATCTCTCACTCTGTATTTTTTTACACTCTCATCACTTCTTCCTGGATTGGAATGTACTTTGAATTACTCAGTTATTTAAAGCTAGTACTAAACACATTTGTGTCGTATTTTTAATATATTTTATATTGAAATCGGGGAAAGAATTGAATCTTCAAATCGTACTGGAGCCTGGGAACAGAATATTTTTTTATCTATACATTGCCACATTGTAGATCTGCCTTTTATCAGGGCCAGAACGAGGATCTCCCATTGCACAATGCAAACTGTAGACTTTTATCATTGACATTTTAGAACTGCGTGTTTTCTGGGCCAGAGAGAGCAGGTTGCCTAGTTAAATGGAGATTGGGGATATGTTCATTCCCACATTGTGGAATTGCCCTGTTACTGGACAAGAGAGAGAGAGAGGAGCTGGGTTTGCTCATTGGAGATGGGGGAGTTTTGAGTTGTTCATTCCTGAATTGTGGAACTGTCTGTTATCGGAGCCAAAGAAAGCAGCGGGGAATGATCTTTGGAATTCGATGTGACGTTTATTGTAACGAATGCATTACTCTGGTTGGATGGCTTAATATTAACAAGAGAACGTCATTTCTTGGCTAATTTATTTGAAACGTTGAATCTTAGAAATAGAATCATAGAAAGTTGAAGGCACAGAAAGAGGCCACTTGGCCCATTGTGCCAGCCGAAAAACGATCCACCTATTCTAATCCCACCTTCCAGCATTTGGTTCATAGCACTGCAGATTACAGCACTTGAGGTGCATCTCCAGACTCGTTTTGAATGAGTTGAGGGTCTCTTCCTCAACTACCCTTTCAGGCAGCGGGTTCCAAACCCACATCAGTATCTCGGTGAAAACGTTTTTCCTCATCTCCTCTCTGATTTGTTTAACAATCACATTAAATCTATTCCCTCTCGTCACTGACCTCTCTGCAAAGGCGTGTCGAACCTTCACATCCACGCCATCCAAGCCCCTTCAAAATGTTGTGCATTTCAATAAGATCTGTTCCATGGAGAACAATCCCAGCCTATACAACCTTTTCTCATAGCTGCATTTTTCCAGTCCTGGCAACATCCTTCTAAATTGCCTCTGTACCCTCTCCAATGCAATTACATCCTTTCTGTAATGAGGTGACCAGAACTGCACACAGTACGCAAGTTGTGGCCCAACTAATGATTTATGCAGTTCCAGCAGAACCTCCCTGCTCTTGTATTCTATACCTTGTCTGATAAAGGAAACGGTTCGATATGCCTTCTTGACCATCTGATCGACCTGTCCTGCTTCCTTCAGGGATCTGTGGACATTCATTCCAAGGTCCCTCACTTCCTCTATACTTCTCAGTATTTCCCCATTAATCGTGCATTCAGTTGTCTTGTTTGACCTAACGAAATGCATCACTTCACAATTTTGTAAGTTGAACTCCATTTGCCACTTTACTGCCCATCTTGCCAGATCATCAATATCTTACTGCAGCCTAAAATTACACACTTCGCTATCTTGTATAAGGCCAATCTTTGTGCTGTCTGCAAACTTCTTGATCATGCCCCGTACATTTCCGTCCAAAACGTTAATATATACCACAAAAAGCAGGGGACTTAGTACTAAGTCCTGCAGAAGGCCACTGGAAACAGCCCTCCAGTCGCTAAAATGCCCATCAACAATTACACATTGTGTCCTGCCATTGAGACACTTTTGTATCCATCTTCCTGCATTTCCCTGGATGCCATGGGATTTTATTTTTTCAACCAGTCTGTCATGTAGGACCTTGTCAAAAGCCTTGCTGAAATCCTTGTAGACTATACCAACTGCACAACCCTCTTTGATCTTTCGTGTTATTCCTTCAATAAATTCACTCAAGATGGTGAAGAAAGATCTTCCCTGAATGCATCAACGCTCACTATCCTTGATTAGCTGTGCCTTTCTAAGTGACAGTGTATCCTGTCTCTCAGAATATATTCCAATCATTTGCCCACTACTGAGGGTATACTGACAGGCCTGCAATCCTTCACTCCCTTTTTAAACAGACGTATGATGAAAGCTGTTCTCCAATCCTCCAGCACCACACCTGTGTCCAGTGAGCACCCAATCTCCCCATCACTGTCACCTCCTCCAACCCATAAAACTCTCCCTATTTCTGTAACCTCCTCCATCCCCTGCAACCCTCCCTATTTCTGTAATCTCCTCCAGTCCCTGCACCCTCCGAGCTCTGTTACCTCCTTGGCACCCCAATTCTACCTACCTCTGCAATTTCCTCCAGCCCGGACAGCCCTACATTGCGCTGTTAACTCCTCAGCCCCTATAACACTCCCTCTGTCTATTACCTCCTCCAGCTCCTACAAACTTCCCTATCTCTGTCACCTCCTCCAGTCGCTACAAGCCTCCCCATCTCAGTTATATCCTCAGCACCTCAACACTCGCTATCTCTGTAGCCTCCTCCAGCCCAGACAACATTCCCTTATCTCTGTAACTGCCTCCGGACGCTCCAACCCTCCGTACCTCTGTTACCGCCTCAGTCCCAATAATCCTTATCTCTGTAAGCTCCTCAGCAGCTGCAACCTTCCATAAGTTTGTAAAATCCTCCCTCCCCTATAACCCTCCCTATCGTTATCAACTCCTCCAGCCCCGACAACTATCCCTGTCGTGTCACATCCTCCAGCCCCTACGACCCTTCCTATCTGTCTTACCTCCTCCTACACCAGCAACCCTCCCTGTCTCTGTCACCTTCTCTGCTCCTAGAACTATCCCCATCTCTGCCATTTCCTCCAGCCCTTACAACCCGCCCTGGCTCTGTAATCTCCTCCAGCCTCTACAACTCTCCTTATCTGTGCAGCCTCCTCCAACCCTCGCTATCTTGGTCACCTCCTCCAGCCCCTACAACGCTCCATATTTCTGTAACCTCCTACATCGACTACAATCCTCCCTAGCTCTGTTATCTCCTCAGCCCCACCACACTCCCTATCTCTGTAAACTACTTCACCGCATAAAACCCTCCCTATTTCAGTAACCTCCTCCAGCCGCTACAACCCTCCCGAGCTCAGTTGCCCCTTGAGTGCAACAACACTGCTTATCTCTGTGAATTTCTCCAGACCCTACAACTCTCCCTATCTCCGTCACCTCCTCCAGCCCCTCTAACCCTCCGAGGCTCTGTCACCACCTCCAGGGCTTACAACCCTCCCTATCTATGTCACATGCCTATCTCTGTAACTTCCTCCAGCCCCTATAGCCCTCCCAATCCCTGTGACTTCCTCAGCCACTACAACCCTCCCTATCTATCTCGCATCCTGCAGCCCCTACAACCCTCCCTGACTCCTTCATATCCTCCAGCCCCTACAACCCTACATATCTCCGTAACCTCCTACAGCCCGTAGAACCCTCACTATCTCTGTAACCTGCTCCAGCCCCACAACACTCAATAGCTCTTTCACCTCCTCCAGCGGCTTACAACCCTCCCGATCTCTGGCCCCTACTCCAGCCCCTACATCGCTCCCTATCGCTGTAATCTCCTCCAGAGCTGCAACCGTCCCTAACACTGTAACCTCTTCCTGCCCCTAAAACCATCCCCAACCCGATAACATCCTCCAGCACCTCAAACCATCCCTAACTCTCTAAACTCCTCCAGCCTCTACATCCCTTCCTATAATCTCAGAAGTCCTCCAGCACCAACAATCCTCAATATCTCTGTAAACCCTTCCACCCGCGACAAACCTCCCTATCTCTGTAACCTCCTCCAGCCCCTAAAAGCCTCCTTATCTCTGTAACCTCCTCCATCCCGACAACATTCCTCATCCCTGTAACATCTGCCATCCACCATACCCTCCCTGGATCTGCCACATTCCCAAGCCCCTACAACCATCCCAACATCTGTAACCCCCTCCAGTCCTTACAACCCTCCCTTGCTAAATGACCTGCTCCAGCCCCTACAACACTCCTTATCTCTGTGACCTCCTCCAGGCCCTCCAACCTCCCTATCTCTGGAACCACTTCCAGCCCCGCAACCCGCCCTAGCTCTTTCACCTACTCCAGCCCCGACAAACCTCCCTATCTCTTTAACATCGTCAGCCCCTACTGACCTGCCTAACTCTGTTATCTCTTCCAGAGTCGACAAACCTCCCTAACTCTGTCACATACTCAAGCCCTTCCGACCATCCCTATCCCTGTAACCTCCTCCAGTCGCTACAACCCCCCCAATCTCTATAACATCCTCCAGCACAGACAACCGTCGATCTCTCTGACACCTCCTCCAGCCCCTTCTACCCTCCCAGTCTCTGTCACCTTCTCCAGCCTCGGCAATCCTCCGTATCTTTGTACCCTCATCAGCCCCTGCAACGCACCCTAACTCTGTCGCATCTTCCAGCCCAACAGCCCTCCCCAGCCCTATCACCTTCTCCCGCCCCGACAGCCCTCCCTATCTCTCGAACTACCTCCAGCCCCTACAACCCTCCAAATCTCTGCAACCTCTTACATCCCCTACAACTCTCCATATCTCTGTAACCTCCTCAGCCCCTACAACTCTCCCAATCTCTCTAACCTCCTCCAGCCCCGACAACATTCCCAATCTCTGTCATCTCCTCCAGCACCACAACCTTCCCTATGTCTGTAACCACCTCCACCCCCTACAACCCTCCCTATCTCTGCTGCCTCCTCCAGCCCCTATAACAGGTCCTATCTCTGTCACCACCTCCGGGCCTGACAAGCTACCCTAACTGTGTCACCTACTCCAGGCTCTACAACCCTCCCTCTCTCTGTAACGTCATCAGCCCTACAACCCTCCCGATCTCTATAACCTCCTCCACCCCTACCACCTTCCCTGTCTCATGTTTCAGGTCAATGATGAAGGTTCTGATGAGGAGTCACCATCATGCAAGGTTATCTCTGCTTCCCTCTCCGCAGATGCTGCCAAACCTCCTACGTATCTCCAGCATTTCCTGTTTTGATTTTACTTTACATCTATGTCCCCTTGTCACTTAGCTCTCTGCGAAAGTAAGTAGGCCCATCACATACACTCTTTCCAGGACTCTCAAAATTTACGACATTTCAATCTAACATCACCTCAGACTTCTCAGTTCCAAGCACAACTGCCCCAGTCTATCCAATATTTCCTCAAAGCAACATGTTTCCAGACATGGCAACATCCTGTTAAATTTGCTCTGTACCCTCTCTACTGCAATTACATCCTTTCTGTAATGTGGTGACCGGAACTGCACACAGTACTCCCGGTGTAACCCAACCAATGACTTATATAGTTACAGTATAACCGCTCTCCTATTGCGCAGCTAGGATAATAAAGGAAACGTTTTTCCTATGGCTTCTTAACTCTCTTAGCGACCTGCCCTGCTATCTTCATGGATCTGTGAACATTCACTCCAATGTCACACATTTCCCATTAATTGTGTATTCCTTTGCCTAGCTCAACCTCCCCAAGTTCATCACCTAACACGTCTCTGCGTTGAATAACATTTGCCACTTTCCTGCCCACATGGCTAGGCCATTAACATCTTCCTGCAGTCGACAGCTATTCTGCTATCTATCAACCACATGGCCATTTTTTTGTATCGCCTGCAACCTTTTTGATCATGCCCCTTCATTTACGTCCAAATCCTAAATATGTAGCAGAAAAAGCAGTGGATCTATTAGCGAGCCCTGTGGAACGCCACTGGAAACTGCTTTACCGTCGACATATCAGCATGAAAGGAGAATTGGCTAAATAACAGGAAGCAGATAGTCGGGATGAATGGGTTCTTTTCAGGTTGGAAAGCTGCAACTAGTGGAGGACAACAGGGATCAGCGCTGGAGCCTCAAAGTTTCACAATCGATATAAATGACTTGGATGCAATGACAGACAGTCTTGTAGCCAAATTTGTTGAGGAGGCAATGATTGGTAGGAAAGCAAGTTGTGATGAGGGTAAACATAGTCTGCAAAGGGAAATAGATAAGTTAAGTGAGTGGGAAAAATTGTGGCACATGGAGTATAACGTGGAGCACGATGTGAGCTTTCCACGTCGGTGGGAATCACCAAAAAGAGGACTATTATTTATGTGGGGGGAGACGGCACAATGCTGCGGGATGAGGAACCTGGGTGTACATGTACAGGAATCAGAAAATGTCAGCATGCAAGTACAGCAAGTAATTCAGATGGTAAATGGATTGTTGATATTCTTTGCAAGTGGGATGAAGTATAAAAGTAGTGAAGCATTGCTACAATTGTACGGTCCATTTGTGAGAAGGCATCTAGAGCATTGTCTATAGTTTTGGTCACCTTATTTAAGGAGCGATATAGTTGCAATGGAAGCAGATCAGGGAAGGTTCACTCGGTCGATTCCTGGGGTGAGAGGTTCCTCTTATGAGGAAATGTTAGACCTGTTGTGTCCATACTCAACGGAGTTTGAAGATTGAGAGTTGATCTTACTGCAAAGTATCGGATTCGGAGGAAACCTGAGAAGGTAGAAGTTGAGAGGAAGCTTCTTCTCCTTGGGGATTCTAGAACTAGGGAGCACAGCTTCATATTAATGGGTCCCCCATTTAAGTCGGTCGTGAGGTGAAATTTCCTCTCTCAGACTGTTGTTACTATTTGAAATTCTCCACCCAAGCGAGCAGTGGAGTTGAGTCATTGAATATATTCAAGACTGAGATCGACAAATAACATGAGAGAAAACGGTTATGGTGTGGGGGAATATGCGGGTCGGCGTTGCAATGAGAGAAGTGGACTCAAGGTCGCGATTAGATCATGCATGATATTATTGAATGGAGGAGCAGGTTCGCTGGACCGAATGGCCTACTCCTTCTGTTGGAAGGAGCAGTGCAGACGTACTACTGCACTGTTAGAGGGAGCAGTACTGTCGGAGTGCTGGACTGTTGAATGGGCTGTATTGAGGAATCTCTGCATAGCCAGTGGGGCAATAGGGAGGGAAGCCACACTGTTGGAGGGGCATCAGTGTGGGAGCGATGCCCTTTTTCAGGTGAATTACTACGGGCATGCTACACAGTTGTAGGGTACGTACAGAGCCAGTACTCCACTGTGGGAAGGTCAGTATTGAAGAGGTACCGGACTGTCGGAGGGATATTACTGGGGGAGCTCTGCCCTGTCAGCAGAGACAGTACTGGAGGAATGCTGCACTGTCAGAGGGGCAGTACCCTTGGGGCCCTGCACTGTCAGCGGGGCAATATTAGTGGAGTGCTGCACTGTCCGATGTTCAGTACTGCGGGAGCGCTGCACTGTCGAAGGAGCATTTCTGCGGATGAGACGTTAAACCGAGCCCCGTCTGCCCTCTCTCTGGAGATAAAAGATCACAAAGTACTATTTGGAGGAGAGCGGGGGCTTATCTGCGGTGCCCTGGCCAATATTTTGCCCTCGATGATGATCTGTTTATTATCACCTTGCTGTTTGTGATATCTTACTGAGTGTTAATTATCTGCTCTGTTTTCCACATTCCAACTGTGACTCCACATCAGAAACATTTCCATGGTTGTAAAGCACTTCGGGACGTCCCGTAGTTCTAAACATAGCAATTCCAGTGCAAGCCTTTTCTTCTTTTCTTTCCTTCATGCCACGACAGATAACTGCAGCAAACTTCATTTCAACTGGCCACCGCAAATATCTCTTCAAATGGCCACAGCAAATATCAAAATATGATTTTAAATGACCAATAGGCATATCACATAAAATGGAATCAGGGTACATCATTGAAAATTGCCACAACAAATATCTTGTCATATCATTGACCTAAATATAATTAAACCAGCAACAGAAAATATCACTTAAAATGACCTCACCATATTTCACTTAAAATGACCACTATGCCTGTCAGTTGAAATGGCGACAGGTGATATCACCTAAAATGGCCACACTGCTTATCACTTAATATATGTACCTTGCATGCCACTTAAAATGGCTGCAACGCATATCAGATAAAATTTCAGCCATACATATAACTTAAATGACTGCTGTGCTTGTCATTTAAAAGAACCATCGGCATATCACATAAAATCAAAGTTGCGGTCATAAATCACTCAAAATGGCACGGTGTTTCAATCGCATATTAAAATGGCTGCATTTCACTTCACCATGCAACTCCTTGTATTGCCAGAAAAACAGGGATTGTCCTGAAATTAAAATAAATCTTCGCACTTCTCATTGATGACTAATAGGATTACAGGAAATAGGAGCAGGAGTATGCAATTTGGCTGGCGAGCCTGCTCTTTCATTCTAACAGTGCCGTTCAAACAGATCATGGCTGATCATCTACCTCTCCGCCATTTTTACCCACTATCTCTCATCCCTAAATGTCATTAATATCCGGAAATCGATAGATTTCTGTCTTGAACATACTCAGTGATTGAGCTTCCATAGCCCTATGGGGTACAGAATTCCACAAATTCACCACCATCTGAGTAAATAAATTCCTCCCCATCTCAGTTTTATATGGCCTACCCCTTATTCTGAGACTGTGTCCCTTGGTTCCAGACTCACCAGCCAGATAAACATCCTACCCACATCTACTCTGTCACACCCTGTAAGAATGCA
This sequence comes from Heterodontus francisci, assembly GCF_036365525.1. NCBI lineage: Eukaryota > Metazoa > Chordata > Chondrichthyes > Heterodontiformes > Heterodontidae > Heterodontus > Heterodontus francisci. Next base: position 2,003,171 of record NW_027142032.1, on the reverse strand, counting down.
GTAACTTTCAATGAGATCAACTTTCATTCTTCATACTCTAGCAAGCGAATACAGGCCCAGTTTCTGCAATCTCTCCCAATATCATAATTCCGCCATTCCAGGGTTAATCTACTGAACCTCCGTTGCACTCCCATTAAGGCAAGTATACACACTTTAACAGGAGGAGACCACAACTGTATAGAATACTCCAGGTGAGTCTCACCAAGGCCTTTTACAGTTGCCACAACATATCTTTACAAGCCGTATTCAAATGCCGTTGCAATGAAGGCCAGCAGACTATTTTAGATTTTCTAAATGCTTACTGCGTCTGCAAACTGGCTTTTAGTGACTCATGAACCAGGACACCCAGATCTCTTTGGACATCAACACTTCTCAACCTCTCACCATTTAAGAAATACTCTGCCTTTCTGTTTTTCCACCAAAGTAGATCACTCTCTGGAACTGGTTCAAGAGTTCACCGACCAAGGCTCAACTATCACCAGTAACCTGTTTTTCGATGCAGAAATCACCAAGCGCATTAGAAAGGCACCCGCTGCTATGTCCAGACCGGCCAGGAGATTGTGGGTAAATGGTGAACTGACACGGAACACAAGTGCCCGAGTGTATCAAGCCTGTGCACTCACTACCTTGCGGTACGGCAGCCAGGCCTGGACAATGTCTGTCAGCCAAGAGTGACGTCGCAATTCATTCCATCTTCGCTGCCTCCGGAGAATCCTTGGCATCAGGTGACAGGACCGTATCTCCAACACTGAAGTCCTCGATACAGCCAACATCCCCAGCATATATACCCTACTGAGCTTGCGGCGCTTGAGATGAGCCGCATGGAAGATGGCAGGATCCCCAAGGACACATTGTACAGCAAGCTCGCCACTGGGATCAGACCCACCGGCCATCCAGGTCTCCGGCTTAAAGACGTCGGCAAACGCGACATGAAGTCCTGTGACATTGATCACAAGTCGTGGGAGTCAGATGCCAGCGATCGCCAGAGCTGGCGGGCAGCCACAAAGGCGGGGCAAAAGAGTGGCGAGTCAAAGAAACTTAGCAGTTGGCAGGAACGATGACAGATGCGCAAGGGGAGAGCCAACTGTGTAACAGCCCCGACAAGCAATTTGATCCGCAGCACATGTGGAAGAGTCTATCCCTCTGGTATTGGACTTTATAGCCATTCCAGGAGCTGCATCACAAACCACTGACCAACTCCAGGCGCTTATCCATTGTCTCTCGAGACATGGAGATGAAAGAAAGAAAGAGAAAGAAAGAAAGAAGTAAAGATCACTCCACACTTATTCACATCTCTTCCATCTGTCATGTTCCTGCACATTCACTGTGCCTGTCCAAATCCCCTTAAAGCCTCCTTGCATCTTCCTCACAACTTAAAGCGAGTTTTGTGTCATTCGTAAATTTGGAAATATACCATTTGGCCCCCACATACAAATCATTTATATAGATTGTGAACAGCTGTGGCTGAAGCACTGATCCTTGCGGTACCCCATTAGTAACAGCCTGCCATCCTGGCAATGGGCCATTTATTCCTACTCTCTCCTTTCTTTCTGTTAAACAGTTCTCCATGCATAGCAAATGTTACTCCCAGTCCCATGTGCTCTAAATGTGTTTATTAACCTCCTGTGCGGGACCTTATCAAACGCCGTCTTAAAATTCAAATACAGCACATCCACTGGTTTTCCTTTCTCTATGTTACAAGGAACAACCTCAAAAAATAAACTCCAAAGCTTTGTCAAACATGAGTTCCGTTTTATAAATCCAGGGTGACTCCGCCGATCATATGATTTATTCCTGGTGTCGTGTTATCTCATTCTTCTTAATAGATTCGAACATTTTCACGACGACTGACATCAAACTAATAGGTTTGTAGTTCTCTGTTTCTCTCTCGCTCTCTTCTCAAACATTTTGGTGATATTTGCTCATTTACAGTGTGCAGACCCCTTCCAGAATATATAGAATATTGAAAGACAACCAGCGATGCATCTAATATCTTTAAAGCCACTCCTTCAATACTCTGGCATGCAGCTCATCGAGTCCAGGGGATTTATTAATCTACAATACAATTATTTTTTCAAGTACAACCTCTTAATTTATACTAATTGATTTCAGATCCTCATTTTTACAAGTCCCATAGTTCCCGAGAATTTCTTCAGGATTTTCTGTATCTTCCTCCGTGAAGACAGACACAAAGTAATTATTTTGCTTCTCCGCCATTTCCTCATTTTCCATCCCAAACTCTCCTCTCACCGCTTGCAATGGATCCACATCCGTCCTTGCTAATTGATTGCTTTATATTTACATAAATAAGCATTAAGTTCCTAGCTAGCTTACATTCCAGCTTTATTTTCCATTTCCCTATTAGCTTATTGGTTCTCCTTTGTTGGCTTCCAAATCGCTCCATATCTCGGGCTTGCCACGTTTCCCGGCGACCTTACAAGGCTTACAAGATTGACCTAATGTAACCTTTAACTTATTTTGCTAGCCACGGTTGATTCACCTTTCCTTTTGGGTTTTTGTTTCTTCCAGCAATTTACATTTCTTGTCAAGCGTGAATCAACATTTGTAACTACTAGCCATTGCCTGGCTACTGTCAAATCGTTCAATACATTTTCCCAATACACCTAGGCAACTTGCCATTCATATCTTCATAGTTTCCTTTGTTCAGATTTAAGAGCCTCGTTTCAGATTGAACTCTGTCTTTTTTTCAAATGTAAAATTCTCTCATATTGTGGTCACGATTTCACAATGGCTCCTTTACAGCAAGGTTTTTAATTAGTCCTTTCTCATTACAAAATACTAAATTTGCAATAGCTCAATCCCTAGTTGGTTCTTCAACATACTGCTCCAGGCATCCATCTCGTACACATACTAGGAATTTATCCTCCACAGAATTAGTGCTAATTAGGATGAGATAATCTATCTGTAAATTGAAGATGCCCATTGTTACTGTATTGCCCATGTTACATGCAGCTGTAATTTCCTGATGTTTACCGTATCCAACATTACCACCGAAGTTTGGTGGTCTACAAAACATCACCCACCAATGTTTGTTGCCCCTTTCTGTTTCCTAGCTCCACCCAAACTGATTCTACAACTTGCTCCTTTGAACTAAGATACGGTCTCACTAATGTACTGATCTCGTCCTCCATTAACTGCGCTATCTTACCTCCTGTCCCTTCTTCCTCTCTCTCTCTTTTATGCTCTATCTATAAAACTTTCATTCGCCCTCTTTCTCTCCCTTTCATTCTCTCTCTCTCTTTCTCTCTCATTTTCCTTGATTACCTGCCTCTCTCAACCTATCACTCTCACTTGCTGCCGGTCTGTCTCATTCCATGTCAGGCCCTTGTTCTTTCATTCTCTCTGTTTCACTCTCAGTCGCCCTCTGTCTCTCCGTCTCAATCTCTCTCTCTCCCCCCCCCCACTCTCTGTTATCTATCTATCTATCTATCTATCTATCTATCTATCTATCTATCTATCTATCTATCTATCTATCCATCTGTCTATCTATCTCTCCATCTATCTCGCTATCTCTCGATAGAACATGGAACATAGAACATTACAGCGCAGTACAGGCCCTTCGGCCCTCGATGTTGCGCCGCCCTGTGAAACCATCTGACCTAAACTATTCCATTTTCATCCATATGTCTATCCAATGACCACTTAAACGCCCTTCAAGTTGGCGAGTCTACTACTGTTGCAGGTAGGGCGTTCCACGCCCCTACTACTCTCTGAGTAAAGAAACTACCTCTGACATCTGTCCTATATCTATCACCCCTCAACTTAAAGCTATGTCCCCTCGTGTTTGCCATCACCATCCGAGGAAAAGGATTCTCACTATCCACCCTATCTAACCCTCTGATTATCTTATATGTCTCTATTAAGTCACCTCTCCTCCTCCTTCTCTCCAACGAAAACAACCTCAAGTCCCTCATCCTTTCCCCGTAAGACCTTCCCTCCATACCAGGCAACATCCTAGTAAATCTCCTCTTCACCCTTTCCATAGCTTCCACATCCTTCCGAAAATGCGGTGACCAGAACTGCACGCAATACTCCAGGTGCAGTCTCACCAGAGTTTTGTACAGCTGCAGCATGACCTCGTGGCTCCTAAACTCGATCCCCCTACTAATAAAAGCTAACACACCATATGCCTTCTTAGCCCTATTAACCTGGGTGGCAACTTTCAGGGATTTATGTACCTGGACACCAAGATCTCTCTGCTCATCTACACTACCAAGAATCTTCCCATTAGCCCAGTACTCTGCATTCCTGTTACTCCTTCCAAAGTGAATCACCTCACACTTTTCCGCATTAAACTCCATTTGCCATTTCTCAGCCCAGCTCTGCAGCCTATCTATGTCCCTCTGTAACCTACAACATCCTTCGGCACTATCCACTACTCCACCGACCTTCGTGTCATCCGCACATTTACTAACCCACCCTTCTACACCCTCATCCAGGTCATTTATAAAAATGACAAACAGCAGTGGCCCCAAAACAGATCCTTGCGGTACACCACTAGAAACTATACTCCAGGATGAACATTTGCCTTCAATCTATCTATGGATCCGGATTATTTTACGTCGACTTTTTTCCCCAGATTCTGTCAGCCGCGGTGAGGGATAAGAGATTGAGAAAGATTTTTACCTGAGCAGATGACGCCGGCATCATTGGCGTGTGACAGGGGATAGTGACCCCATTGAACTGACTTATAGTCCGACAGCGTGGCCTCGGTCCCGCCGCACGTTACATCGTCTGTCACAATGGGTCTGGAACCTTCCCCAAAGTGAGCCCGGCCCGGTGCAGAGACCGCGGTCCCGCAGCCCAGCTCCCAACACACAACAGCGGCGTCTTGCAGGTCCCAGTAAGAGTCTTCCACAGTGCTCCACTGTACCCTATAGTGAATCTCCACCCTCCCAGCGCATCGACTGCCCCCATTCACCAGTCTCAGCTTCACCATCTCTGTTAACTAACAGTAATATCACCAAGCGATTACAGTCGATTAAACCCACAGGTTCCCAGCACACGGTCCCTCCCCATTTACCAGGAAAGAGGGGAATCAGTGCCAGACTATATCCAGAACACGAATACAACCCGAAGTAAATGTCAAACATGGAAAAAGGAGAGGGAAATTGTAATAAACGGTGCAAACCAGCAGGGAACCGAGAGACAACTGGACATTTCCAACAACACAACGGCTCCAATGGGATCTCGGTGGTGATGGGCTCGGAATAGATTTAACCTGCAGAAGTAGGGAGATGGGCATGATTGTAATTATCACATATTTACGTGCTCAGTACTGATTGGACGAACACAGTGAGATCCCAGAACCAGTAAAGATCAAAAGAATTTGCACCCTCACCCACCACAGCCAATGAAGACAGGGCTGGATGGCCATGTGATCTCGATGTCAGTGCTGATTTGTGAGGTCTAAAATGTGAGCACCTTTTGTCATTGGAGCTGAATCCTCATAATCTGCTTTCAGAGACCCTCAGTTAATGTCCCTCCGCATGAAGGTTGCAATTGTCTCCCAGCTCGAGTTAAAGATCATTGGTAACACTATGAGGGACACACTCCCTTTCTGACCAGCAATCGGGCAGCGGGTTAATCCGTGATCTAAAACGTACTGAGATTGTCGCCCACGCTTAACATTTAATGGGGTGCATTAGAACAGAGAGATAGCAGATCTATCTAACCCGTTAGATTATCTAACGGGTCAGCCTATCTATCCTCAGGTCTGCCTCAAATAAGAAGTTAACAATTCGAGTTCACTGCGGCAAGAAATGAATGAAACTGTGAGAAAGAAATGGCACAAGTACATCTAACTGCTGGGTCATTATTCCCCTCACCTTGGGGAAGAAATTATAAAAGGATCGGTGATCTCATCTGTTCTTCATTCCTTAAATCGAAAATGCAATTTCTGCAATAAATTAATGTTGGTACTGGGCCAAAATGTATCCAGAATTGTTTTCACATGTACACACACTAACACCCGGATGCACTCTCTCCTTGTGGTAACGGTGGGTGGGCTCCATGTATTACCAGTGTGGAGGTGCCCTGAGAAGGCGGTTGTGATGGTCCTCTCCCTTACAGAATCTTACAATGATTCAGCACAGAGGGACGCCAATCGGCCCATGGTGCTTATGCTGCCTCTTTGCAAGAGCAGTCTAATTCGTCCCACTCCCTTTTCCCATCACCCTGTAAATTTGCGCTGATGGTGCACTGAGCATGGATGACCGGTGTGTCGGTGCCCTGAGAGGACGGTGCTGATGGAGCCCCTTTTGAACCCGCTGGTGATGGCACTCTCATTGAATTCAGAGCTCTGATCTGAAGTTCCTGATGGGATGGCAACACAAATTAAAGCTTTTCTGATCCTGTGGTAAATTTCAATGCCTTTTAATTTCCTGCAAAGTCTTCCACCTGCAACTTTCAAAGTTTCTATAAAGGTGTAATTGGGCTATTCGATCGTTCAGTGAATTATATAGCTTCCTCAAACAAAACAAAACAAAACAAGATTAACGGTTTGGCAGTCTTCCAACTGCGTGCTGACTGTTTCCTATTAGGTTCCTGCTGTTCTGATTCTCTTGTAACCTGTCCTCGCCCACCTGCCCTATTCTTTTAACTGTAAATTAATTTCGATCAATGGCCCTTCCGTTTATTGGCTAAGCGTTTGTAATTTTCAAAAATGCATTCAGTGTGTTGACTGCTCCCATCCCCTGATGATAATGTGCCTCATAGATTTCCAGGTGTTTTTCTATTAACAACATAATATACAATCCATGATGTGGTGACCTGGTCCCCATCTCCCTGGTGATAATATTTCTTCCATGTATCGTTCTCTCTTTGCATACTCTGGTGATATACTATAGACACGGGGATACCGATTCCTGCCCTCAGCTGTGTTTACCGTTTTAATCTTGAATGTGTTGCAGTTTCCCAACTATAATCTCACTGGTCTCTTTATGCTTCCAGTTACACAATGTAAATACTATGTGACTTCTTCCCAGTCATGGAGACTCATCACTCCTCCCAACTTTCCCTGATAATAGTCAGCTCCTGCAAAGTCCCCTTTTACAGTGTCCAGGCTCAGTGCTTCTATAGGGTCCGTGAATCTTCTTCAATCCACTCAGTCATTTATTGTACATTTCCTGCATTTACCATTCAGCCTGTAACCACTCATGTCACGCCAGATTTTTTTTTCCAGATAATCCACTGGTGCAAGGAGTAAGGTGATGCACACCTTGTTCAGGAAACTAGGGGTGGACAATAAATGGGTGCAGAAAAATATCGCCAAAATGACGACAGTACTTCAGGTAAACACACCCCAACGATTTAGGAAATTTCAGTAACATCAGATTTTTTTGCAGAGTGCACTTGATAAATATACTAGCAATGGAAACAAATTGAAAAATACAGTTAGTTACATCTCCAGTTGAGAGTTTATTATAGATTTAACATAGCACTTCAATAGTGAACAAACTATTTTAAACTGTATAGTTTTGTGAACTGTATTACTAGGCGAGCAGACAGTACTTATATTGAGAAATATCTGTGACAGAAATATGCTTGGCGGTTCAGTCGGTAGCAGATGTAGTTTTGACTGCTGTTCTACACTCAATGAGGTAACTTGCACACAGACTCGATTTACTGTATTCAAACAAAGACCGTACTCTACTTCTATTAGGCTGGCTTTAAATAATCAGATTAGAATTTCAAATCCAGCTGGCTGTGTCAGTATAAGAAACGCAGGGGGAAAAGTAAAACAAACAGTCACAGTCTTTGTGTTCGACACAAATTCAACTGGGAATTTAAAATTTTACATTTAATCAAATGTAAAATATTCCATCTCCTTTACTGTCAGCAAAGCAGTATTGCTGTCAGCAATAGTTCAGTTGGTAGCTCTCTCACTTCTGAGTCAGGCAATGGTGGGTTCAAGTCTAATTCCAGAGACTTGAGCACAAAGTCTGGGCTGCCACTCCAGTGCAGTACTGAGGGTGTGCTGCAGTGTCCAAGGTGCTTTCATTCAGAAGAGAAGTTTAACAGATGCTCCCTCTGCCCTCTCAGGTGCACTATTTGGAAGAAGGGCAGGGGACCTATCCCTCGTGTTCTGGCCGATGTTGATCCCTCAACCAACAGCACACACACACATATATGTTATTCTAGTCATTATAACTTTGCTGTTTGTCGAAGTTTGCTGTGTGCAAATTGGCCCCCGTGATTCCTACATTACAGTATAGGCAACACGACAAAGCAGCGCTGAATTGACAGGAAAGATCTTTGAGACGTTCCGACGTCGAGAAAAGCGTTATTTAAACGCAAGACTTTTTTTTTAATAGAAATGGAGGTTTGTTCTTATTGTAAATGATAAAACTTAAAATGGAGACAAACAAACCAAAATATGTATCAAATGAAACTTCTACAAATTATATAAACCATTTCAGTATCCGTTTCATACCATCTCAATGAATGACAACTGTAAATAAAATAGATTAATTTTCTGTAAATTGATCCCAGACACTGACAGATTCTATTCGAAAAGCGAAGTGACTCTTTTTCTAACAGACTCATCTTAAATACTCTCATAACATTTTCAACATCAGCCTGCTCTTTCTGTACGAGCGGCAGGTAGAAGGCAATAAACAACTTCTGATATTTCATTAAAATCTACACAGGAAAATTAAAATGTATAAAGTATTATTTACTTTCTACATCACCTGAATGTGTTCGGTAGTACAGGTGATAATTAGATTAATGATACACATCTTGCAATAATAATCAGTGTATCACTAAATAACATAATCGATTCAATAATCCGTAACTCACAGTTCAAAAGATGCAGTAGAAACAGGGTCAGGAAGGACTGCAGCATGGTTCTCGAGTCGGGATGAGAACAGAGCATTAACCGAACGCCCTCCGGTACTTTCCGCAACTCGGGCTGTTGTGGTAATTATGGTCCCAAAATTGGACCTTCGGAATGGTCCCTTCGTAACGCTGACAGTGAAGAGGAGGGGATGATGCATCACGCTGTTTGTGGCGGAAGTGCAGGAAGATGACATTTTGGATGTGGAAACTGCTAGGGTGGTAATTGATGGCAAGGAGATCCCTGATGCTGTTTTAGAATGAGGGGGTTGGGGTGAGGGCAGAAATGTGGGAATGGGTTCGACAGATGCAGACAGATGCCTGATCTGCAAATTACTTGATATTCACACTGGCCTCCCGATGATACATCCAGACTCCCAGAGATCCTGTTCAAATACTGTCCATTCCAAGAAATACTGGGAAATATCGATACACGATCCCAGAAACGTCTATATTTCTTTGAAAATCTAGAGGCATCAATAACAGGACATCGAGTCTCACCAGGAACACCAGCATCAGCGAGTTGGATATCGTACTACCCAGAAATGCAATATATATTCTAATTTCAAAAGATGGTATATGGTCATTTGACTGTACATATTGAAGCTCGCAGATCATACTCTTCCAAACGAATCTTCTCAGACGTTGATCCATTCTCTACCTTCCCATACAGCAGCTGATACAATGTCTGTCCCCGAGTTGATGTTGTCACTGACGTTTTGGGGGAATAACATTGCAATGAAGCTGACTCATAGCAAAGAAATTCAATTGGTCCCATGAAAATTGACATTCATTACAGTAACTAAACAATCAAGTTCAGCGAACAACTTTCATCTGAACACTATGTATGTAGATATGAAAATAGACTTAACCAGATATCGTGCAGACAGGAATTGTAACTTACCAGATATAAGTTGGCTAACTGTCACACTGGTGAAAACTGCACAGCGCAATGTTTACATTGATTCAATAATGTCCACATCTGCCTGCGGATTCCGTATGGATCAGATTTTACACTAATGTCTCCCTCTGCTGGTCAATATTGCACAGTTCATAGGCTGAAAAAAAACAGTGATTTGTCCCTCGACTTGTGTATAAACAATTCAATATTTATAGTTACAGAGATGATGAATGCTGAAGACTGAAAGGCGTAAGTTGATTAATTAATATTTCCCTCCATTGATAAGTCCTGTTTTTTACCTCTGTTGTGGAATTCTGCACAGAGCACAGCTACATTTGCACAGTGATATCCTCATCCTCTTTTGAAAACAGGGCAGTAATTGGTTATACTGACACCATAACGCTTAGATGCACTTGTAGATGCTCCTGCATTAACTGTGCCAATGGCTCCAACTGATGCAATATGTGCTTTCCCAACTTGGAACCGTACACCCATCCAGTATTTCTTCACTTCTTCAAGATCAAGACAGAAAATGTGAACAACAGCCAGAGAACGAAGCATGAACCAACTAGTGACCCGCTAACCATTAACTTATAGTTTTCATAAATTGACCTCTTTACGTACAAACTCAATTAGTTCATGCTAACTGACCCACGCCATAACTCGAACCAACACATGAGATGACCTGTGACTCATCAATTGAACACTTCTCCAAAGATAAAATATCGGCAATGTAATACATAACGGTCCAAACTGATCTTAATTGCGGTTGGCTCGCTTCCCTTCCATTTGTTAGATTTTTTTTTTTTAGAATTAGAATATTACAGTGCAGTACAGGCCCTTCGGCCCTCGATGTTGCGCCGATCACCTGACCTACACTATTCCATTTACATCCATATGTCTATCCAATGACGACTTAAATGCCCTTAAAGTTGGCGAGTCTACTACTGTTGCAGGCAGGGCGTTCCACGCCCCTACTACTCTCTGCGTAATGAAACTACCTCTGACATCTGTCCTATATCTTTCACCCCTCAACTTAAAGCTATGTCCCCTCGTGTTTGCCATCCTCATCCGAGGAAAAAGACTCTCACTATCCACCCTATCTAACCCTCTGATTATCTTGTATGTCTCTATTAAGTCACCTCTCCGCCTCCTTCTCTCTAACGAAAACAACCCCAAGTCCCTCAGCCTTTCCTCGTAAGACCTTCCTTCCATACCAGGCAACATCCTAGTAAATCTCCTCTGCACCCTTTCCAAAGCTTCCACATCCTTCCTATAATGCAGTGACCAGAACTGCACGCAATACTCAAGGTGCGGCCTCACCAGAGTTTTGTACAGCTGCATCATGACCTCGTGGCTCCGAAACACGATCCCCCTACTAATAAAGGCTAACACACCATATGCCTTCTTAACAGCCCTATTAACCTGGGTAGCAACTTTCAGGGATTTATGTACCTGGATACCAAGATCTCTCTGCTCATCAACACTACCAAGAATCTTCCCATTAGCCCAGTACTCTGCATTGCTGTTACTCCTTCCAAAGTGAATCACCTCACACTTCTCCGCATTAAACTCCATTTGCCATCTCTCAGCCCAGCTCTGCAGCCTATCTATGTCCCTCTGTACCCTACAACACCCTTCGACACTATCCACAACTCCACCGACCTTCGTGTCATCCGCAAATTTACTAACCCACCCTTCTACACCCTCATCCAGGTCGTTTATAAAAATGACAAACAGCAGTGGCCCCAAAACAGAACCTTGCGGTACACCACTAGTAACTAAACTCCAGGATGAACATTTGCCATCAACCACCACCCTCTGTCTTCTTTCAGCTAGCCAATTTCTGATCCAAAGCTCTAAATCACCTTCAACCCCATACTTCCGTATTTTCTGCAATAGCCTACCGTGGGGAGCCTTATCAAACGCCTTACTGAAATCCATATACACCACATCCACGGCTTTACCCTCATCCACCTGTTTGGTCACCTTCTCGAAAAACTCAATAAGGTTTGTGAGGCACGACCTACCTTTCACAAAACCGTGCTGACTATCGCAAATGAACTTATTCTTTTCAAGATGATTATAAATCCTGTCTCTTATAACCTTTTCCAACATTTTACCCACAACCGAAGTAAGGCTCACAGGTCTATAATTACCAGGGCTGTCTCTACTCCCCTTCTTGAACAAGGGGACAACATTTGCTATCCTCCAGTCCTCCGGCACTACTCCTGTCGACAATGACGACATAAAGATCAACAACAACGGCTCTGCAATCTCCTCCCTGTCTTCCCAGAGAATCCTAGGATAAATCCCATCTGGCCCAGGGGACTTATCTATTATCACTCTTTCCAAAATTGCTAACACCTCCTCCTTGTGAATCTCAATCCCATCTAGCCCAGCAGGCTGTATCTCAGTAATCTCCTCGGCAACATTTTCTTTTTCTACTGTAAATACTGACGAAAAATATTCATTTAACGCTTCCCCTATCTCCTTTGATTCCGCACACAACTTCCCACTACTATCCTTGATTGGCCCTGTTCTAACTCTTATCATTCGTTTATTCCTGATATACCTATCGAAAGACTTAGGGTTTTCTTTGATCCTATCCGCCAATGACTTCTCGTGTCCTTTTTTAGATTAGATTAGAGATACAGCACTGAAACAGGCCCTTCGGCCCACCGAGTCTGTGCCGAACATCAACCACCCATTTATACTAATCCTACACTAATCCCATATTCCTACCAAACATCCCCACCTATTCCTACCAAACATCCCCACCTATTCCTATATTTCCCTACCACCTACCTATACTAGTGACAATTTATAATGGCCAATTTACCTATCAACCTGCAAGTCTTTTGGCTTGTGGGAGGAAACCGGAGCACCCGGAGAAAACCCACGCAGACACAGGGAGAACTTGCAAACTCCACACAGGCAGTACCCGGAATCGAACCCGGGTCCCTGGAGCTGTGAGGCTGCGGTGCTAACCACTGCGCCACTGTGCCGCCCTCTCCTTGCTCTTCTTAGCCCTCCCTTTAGATCCTTCCTGGCTAGCTTGTAACTCTCAAGCGCCCTAACTGAGCCTTCACGTCTCATCCTAACATAAGCCGCCCTCTTCCTCTTGACAAGCGCTTCAACTTCTTGAGTCAACCACGGCTCCCTCGCTCGACAACTTCCTCCCTGCCTGACAGGTACATTCTTATCAAGGACACGCATTAGCTGCTCCTTGAATAAGCTCCACATTTCGTTTGTGCCCATCCCCTGCAGTTTCCTTCCCCATCCTACACATCCTAAATCTTGCCTAATCGCGTCATAATTTCCTTTCCCCCAGCTATAATTCTTGCTCTGCGGTATATACCTGTCCCTGCCCATCGTTAAGATAAACCTAACCGAATTGTGATCACTATCGCCAAAGTGCTCACCTACATCTAAATCGAACACCTGGCCGGGTTCATTACCCAGTACCAAATCCAATGTGGCATCGCCCCTGGTTGGCCTGTCCACATACTGTGTCAGAAAACCCTCCTGCACACACTGGACAAAAACAGACCCATCTAAAGTACTCGAACTATAGTATTTCCAGTCAATATTTGGAAAGTTAAAATCCCCCATAACCACTACCCTGTTACTCTCGCTCCTGTCGAGAATCATCTTCGCTATCCTTTCCTCTACATCTCTGGAACTATTCGGAGGTCTATAGAAAACTCCCAACAGGGTGACCTCTCCTCTCCTGTTTCTCACCTCGGCCCATACTACCTCAGTAGACGAGTCCTCAAACGTCCTTTCTGCCGCTGTAATACTTTCCTTGATTAACAATGCCACACCCCCCACCCCTCTTTTACCCTCTTCTCTGTTCTTACTGAAACATCTAAATCCCGGAACCTGCAACATCCATTCCTGCCCCTGCTCTACCCATGTCTCTGAAATGTCCACGACATCAGGATCCCATGTACCAACCCATGCTGCAAGCTCACCCACCTTATTCCGGATGCTCCTGGCGTTGAAGTAGACACACTTTAAACCAAGTTCTTGCTTGCCAGTGCCCTCTTGCGTCCCTGTAACCTTATCCCCTACCTCACTACTCTCAACATCCTGTACACTGGAACTACAATTTAGGTTCCCATTCCCCTGCTGATTTAGTTTAAACCCCCACGAAGAGCACTAACAAATCTCCCCTCCAGGATATTGGTACCCCTCTGGTTCAGGTGAAGACCATCCTGTTTGTAGAGGTCCCACCTACCCCAGAAAGAGCCCCAATTATCCAGGAAACCAAAACCCTCCCTCCTACACCATCCCTGCAGCCACGTGTTCAACTCCTCTCTCTCCCTATTCCTCTCTTCGCTAGCACGCGGCACAGGCAACAACCCAGAGATAACAACTCTGGTTGTTCTCGCTCTAAGCTTCCACCCTAGCTCCCTGAATTTCTGCCTTAAATCCCCATCTCTCTTCCTACCTATGTCGTTGGTGCCTATGTGGACCACGACTTGGGGGTGCTCCCCCTCCCCCTTAAGGATCCCAAAAACACGATCGGAGACATCACGTACCCTGGCACCTGGGAGGCAACACACCAACCGTGAGTCTCTCTCGTTCCCACAGAACCTCCTATCTGTTCCCCTAACTATGGAGTCCCCAATGACTAATGCTCTGCTCCTCTTCCCTTTTCCCTTCTGAGCAACAGGGACAGACTCTGTGCCAGAGACCTGCACCCCATTGCTTACCCCTGGTAAGTCGTCCCCCCCAACAGTATCCAAAACGGTATACCTGTTGTTGAGGGAAACGGCCACAGGGGTTCCCTGCACTGCCTGCTGGTTCCCTTTCCTTCCCCTGACGGTAACCCATCTACCTACTTCTTTTACCTGAGGTGTGACTGCCTCCCTATAACTCCTGTCAATAATCCCCTCCGCCTCCCGAATGATCCGAAGTTCATTCAGCTCCAGCTCCAGTTCCCTAACGCGGTCTGCAAGGAGCTGGAGTTGGGTGCACTTCCCGCAGATGCAGTCAGCAGGGACACTCTTGGCGACCCCTACCTCCCACATCCTGCAGGAGGAACATACAACTGCCTTTACCTCCATTCCCACTATTCTAGATTCCCAATAAATCTACTGAAAAACCAAACGAAAAAAAAAAGTCAAAACTTGTTCGCTTAGCAATCCGACGGACTGAACTTTTTAAATAAAAAGCTTACCTTATCAACATACCAGAGTCCTTTTTTTTGTTAGAGGAGGAGGGTGGGTGGGAGACACTACACGTGTAGTGTCTCGGGTACTGCCACTGCCCAAATAAATAGTTTTCCCCTACCCAGCAGTCCCCTGGTCCTCCGAAACAAAAGGGGATTAACTTGTAACTTACTGAAATTGACCGCTCAGCTGAAAGTCCGCTCCGCACAACGTACTGTCAAAGCTGCTCCTCGCAAACGACAAAGATTTTAAAACTGCCCAAATAAATAGTTTTCCCCTACCCAGCAGTCCCCTGGTCCTCCGAAACAAAAGGGGATTAACTTGTAACTTACTGAAATTGACCGCTCAGCTGAAAGTCTGCTCTGCACCTCGTTCTGTCAAAGCTGCTCCTCGCAAAAGACAAAGATTTTAAAACAGCCCAAATAAATAGTTTTCCCCTACCCAGCAGTCCCCTGGTCCTCCGAAACAAAAGGGGATTAACTTGTAACTTACTGAAATTGACCGCTCAGCTGAAAGTCCGCTCCGCACCTCACTCTGTCAAAGCTGCTCCTCGCAAAAGAGAAAGATTTTAAAACTGCCCAAATAAATAGTTTTCCCCTACCCAGCAGTCCCCTGGTCCTCCGAAACAAAAGGGGATTAACTTGGTACTTACTGAAATTGACCGCTCAGCTGAAAGTCCGCTCCACACCTCGTTCTGTCAAACCTGCTCCTCGCAAAAGAGTTCTGCCAGCGAATCTCTTTCAGGAAGCTTCTCAAGTTTGGATGCCTCACCACACCCAGCTGGAGCAAGCTGTAAACCTGCCCAATGTTTTCCATTCGTTCATCGTTTTTTTCTGTTTTGACTGGTTAGTCCCTTCAGAAAATGCGAGTCCGACCAGCAACACCAATATGTACCGTCACCCCCTCAGTCTTCAGCACACACGAACTCAGAGATTATCATCCCGCGTGGAAATGATAGTGAGTCAGAGGAGTCTGTTCAAGGTAAAGTTCACAGCTCAGTTGCACAGTACCGACAGCAGTGGAAGGTACAACAGAGGACTGATGTGACTGGAAGGTAAGCCTGGACCCAAGCATTGCTGAAGAAGCCGGGATAAGCAGTTCATTAACCCATCTTGAACAGAAGGATATTATAGTTACATCAGTAGATCACGGATGCATGAACTACCAGCCAAGGAGCTCTGATTCTTTGCTAAGATTTTGAAGGCAGTCATATGTGTATTTATAGTGCAAGAATTAAGTTTTCTGTGCTCTTTTATGAAGCATACATATACTTAATATATACTTAGTATACCTAATCAATACTTAATATCAGTGTTCACTCAGGAAGTGGAAACTGACAAAATGTCTGCAGAAGCAGGGAGAGTAGAAGCAATGGATCGGATAAACTTTGAGAGGGAGAGATACTAAAAAGGTTGACTAAGGTAAGGGTCGATAAGACACCTGATCTAGATGACTAGATTCCGAGGCTGCAATGGGAAGCAGTGATGGTGGTAATGGAAGGGCTTACTATAATCTTCAATCCTTCCCTGTAGATGGGGTGGGGGAGGGTTGGAGCCAGAGGATTGAAAAGTGGCAAATGCGTTGAAGACAGTGTGTAAAGACAGACCTCGCAACGACAGACCAGTTAGTTTAGCATCAGTGATGCGTAAGGTTTTAGAAACAATAATCAGGGTGAAAATCTACACATACCTGGAGACGTTCTAATTACTTAAGGATAGCCGAAACAAATTTGATTTGACTAGCTTGATTAAATAATAGAGAAGGTTGATGAAGGGAATGTGGTGGATGTTGTTTTGCATGGATTTGAAGAAAACGTTTGATAAAGCACCACATAAAGGTTGGTGAACAAAATTGAGGTTCACAGAATAGAAGGGGCAGTGTTCAACTGAATCAAAAATTGGTTTCAGAACAGAAAACATCGACTCATAGTAAATGATTGTTTTTCAGACTGGAGGTTGGTAGACAGTGGTGTTCCCCAAGAGTCAGTGGGGGAGCAATGTTTTCCTGTTTTGGTCTTTATAAATTCTTTGGATCTTAGAATACAGAGTAGAATCGCAAAATCTCCAGATGACACCAAACTTGGAGAGGTGGCAAAAAGTGAGGATGAGATGAACCGCCTACAACGGGACATAGATAGGCTAGCAGAATGGGCAGACAGGTGACAGATGGAATACAATACTGACAAGTGTTAGTTGATGCATTTTGGCAGATGGGATAAGGAGAGTCCATATATACTTAATGACACAGTTCTAAAGAGTGTGGGGGAAAAGAAAGACTGCGGGGTGCATGTACATCGATGTTTGAAAGTGGCAGAACATATTGAGAAAGTGATTAGCAAAGCATATGGGATGTTGGGCTTCCTGAACAGAGGCATTGTGTACAAAAGTAGGGAAGTTATGCTGAACATGTATAAAGCTCTTTTTTAGGCTCCAACTTGAATATTGTGTCCAATTATGGTCACTACACTTTAGGAAGAATGTGACGGTTTTTGAGATGCTGCAGAAGAGATTTGCCAGAATAGTTCGAGGGATGGAGGATTTTAGTTATAAGGTTAGGTTGGAAAAGCTGGGCTGCTCTCCTTCGAACAAAGGAAGTTGAGGGGAGATTTATTGGAAGTGTACACGGTTATAGCAGGCTTAGATAAGTTAGAGAACGAAAAACCTTTCCCAGCAATTTGTGGTACAAGGAAGAGAGGACACAGATTGAAGGTTTTGAGCAAGAGACACAGGCGAAATATGATTAGGATGTATTTTTTTTACACAGCGGCTGGTAATGATCTGGATCCTGCTGCCCACAAGAGTGGTGAAAGCAGAGACAAGCAATGACTTCAAATTGAAATTGTACATAAACGTGAAGGAAATAAACTTGCAGGACTATTGGGATTGAGTGGGAAGAGTAGGAATGACTGGATAGCTCCGTGAAGAAACAGCACAGATGCAATGAGCAGATATACCATCTTTAAACTGCTTCACTATCTGTCCTACTTTTAATACACTCCTTGAAACGTCCCTCTTTGATCAACCTTTTGGTCATTTGTTCTGCTATCTTCTTTGGTCATTTGATCTAAATATCCCCTGTCTTAGTGCTAATGTTTCTTTGATAATGCTCCTGTGAAGTGCCTTGGGACATTTTGCTACCTCAAAGCTACTGTATAAATACAAGCTGGTGCACTGTGCAATGGCTGTTCTGGACTTATCTTCTGTTGAAGCCTGTAATTCCACTGATTTCCAATTTGACAGGTGTTAGTAGTTCCCCACGACCTTGCCCAAGAAGATATTCTTCAAATGTGAGTCTTCGAACTGAGTGGTAGCAGGCTATTCGACTATGTGGGTATTGACTGCTAATTTTGCATCTGAAGCCCACACATGACTACTTACTGTACTGCGACGCTTGCATCACATGGTGTGTTTACCCTGTGTATAAGATGAGTAATCTGCAAGCTGTAGGATGTGGGGTCAATATGAGATAACTCATTTGGGTTCATGTCTACAACATCACAGGCATACCAACAGTACCCAGCTACCCCAAGGCTTCCATACACGTCTCCCCCTAGATCACTGTACTTGTGCTGGGGGTAGAGAGACGTTCGGTGTATTAGAAGTGGTGGTTGGGTGTTGAATGCTAATACAACATACTTTGCTCTTAAAAGTCAGCAACCTGCTTCTTTGGGAGGTAACTAGCTCCCACCCGGAGGCATGAACAGCTCACCTCCCTCAGTGCTGTGGCGTTCTGTACTAGCCTTCTGAGCTAAGGAAGCAACACCGGTAGTGCACTCCAGTAGTTTTGGCCCTCTTGGCATCATATGCCTTGAAAAGTACAGAAGGAGATTTAACACCATTGTGTGAGCAAACTGTTCACTTACAGAGTTGGTATAACTGGAACGCTCCAGCAATTCCCACCAGGCTTCGAGTCCAACTCGTGACCATTATATTCACGAGAGGGAATGGTCAGAGCACTGTGCCGGTACACCCTGGGCTCTTTGCTTAATCTTGTGACTATTCACATTGTGGCTTCCCCCCGAACCCTGTGTTTCATCGTGTGACCATTCACCTTGCGGTTTCCCCCTGGTCCCTGTGTTTAATCTTGTGACTATTCACCTTGCGGCTTCCCCCCGGGCCCTGTGTTTAATCTTATGACTATTCACTGTGTGGCTTACCCCGGGCCCTGTGTTTAATCTTATGACTATTCACTGTGCGGCTTCCCCCCGGGCCCTGTGTTTAACCTTGACACGAATCACTGTGCAGGATACCCCGGACCCTGTGTTTAAACTTGTGACTATTCACTCTGCGGTTTCTCCCCGGGCTCTGTGTTTCCATTTATTACGAATCACTTAGCAGGATCCCCCGGGGCCCTGTGTTTAACCTTGACACCTATCACTGTGCAGGATCCACCCGAGCAATGTGTTTAAACTTGACACGAATCACTGTGCAGGATCTCCTGGACCGTGTATTTAATCTTGCGACAATTCACTGTGCAAGGTTCCCCCAGGCCATGTGTTTAAACTTGTACCCATTAACTGTGCAGGATCCCCCGGGCCCTCTGTTTAGACTTGTGACTATTCTACTGTGCAGGATCCCCTGAACCCTGTGTTTAAACCTGTGACAATTCACTGTGCAGGATCCCCTGGGCCCTGTGTTTAAACTTATGACTATTCACTATGCAGGAGCCCCGGGCGCTGTGTTTAAACTTGTGACTATTCACTGTGCAGGATCCCCTGGGCGCTGTGTTTAAACCTGTGACTATTCACTGTGCAGGATCCCCTGGGCCCTGTGTTTAAACTTGGGACTATTCACTGTGCAGGATCCCCCGGACCCTGTGTTTAATCTTGTGACTATTGACTGTGCAGGATCCCGCCACCCCCACCCCCCCCCCCCACCCCCCGTTAACTCTGTGCTTACACTTGTGACCATTCACTGTGCAGGACCCCTAGGCCCTGTTTTTAAACTTGTGACTATTCACTGTGCAGGACCCCCGGGCCTTGGGTCTAAACTTGTGACTATTCACTATGCAGATTCCCCCGGGCTCTGTGTTTAAACTTGTGACTATTCACTGTGCAGGAGCCCCTGGTCCCTGTGTTTAATCTTGTTATAATTCACCGTGCATATTCCGTCCAGGCCATGTGTTTAAATTGTGACTATTCACTGTGCAGGATCCCCCGAGCCCTGTGTTTAAACTTGTGACTATTCACTGTGCAGGTTCTCCACGGCCCCTGTGCTTAAACATGTGTCCAATCACTGTGCAGGAGTCCCTGGTCCCTGTGTTTAATCTTGTGATAATTAACCGTGCATCTTCCGCCCAGGCCATGTGTTTAAACTTGTGACTATTCACTGCACAGGTTTCCCTGGAAGCTGTGTTCAACCTTGTGACGATTCACTGTGCATGACAGCGCCTCTAATATGGTTTATTGTTTCCTCAACCAAGGATTACTCCCCACTGTGGGTGACAGGGCCCTCAACCGTGTCCGGCCTATTTACTGCACCTGTACCCTCAGCCCTTCCTCTCCCTCCCAGAACTGCGACAGGGATCCTCATTTCCACATTTTCCACCCACCAGCCTGCACATGCATATGATTATCCTGCGCCCTTTCAGCCACATCCAGCGTAATGCACCACCAAATACATCTCCTCTCCCTGTCAGCCTTCTGAGGGGATTGTTCCCTCTGCAACACCCTGGTCCACTCCTGCATTACCCTCGCCACCTCGTCCCCTTCCCACTGCACCTTCCCATGCAATCGCAAGGATGTGTAATACCTGCCTTTTCACTCCTCTGTCTTCGCTATCGAAGGCCCGAAACACCCATTTCAGATGAAGCAGCCATTACTTGTACGTCTTTCAAATTAGTATACTGCATTCGCTGCTCACATTGTGGTCTCCTCTACATTTGGGAGACCAAACGATGATTAGGTAAGCGCTTTTCTGAACACCTCCGCTCAGTCTTAAAACATGATCCTGATCCATCTGTCACTTGCCATTTCAACACACACCCCTGCTGTTAAGCCCACATCTCTGTCCTTGGATTGCTGCAGTCTTCAGGTGAACATCAACACAAGATCGAGCATCAGCATCCCATTCACCAGTTAGGCACTCTACAGCCTTGCGGGCTGAAGACTGAGTTCAATAATTTCAGAGCATGAGGCCCCCAATTTTTTATATTTTTAACTTTGTCTTTCATGTTTACTTTTATTATTTTACTTTGTTTCATCATTCCAGTTTTTTCACCATATTCCTGCCCACTGTGTTTATTCATGTTTGTTGCTTTCGGCTAGAGATTTTATTATTCAGTCATTTAACATACTCTCTGGACTGACGCGTTGTCTTTCACCACGCCATTAACACAGTCTCTTTGACTTTGCCCCATGACCTCATTATCAGTTATTCTCTGTGACCCTCTGGCCTATCAACACCTTCCATTTTGTTCTCTGTTGCCCCACCCCCGCTTTATTTGCTAAAAACCCATCAAATTTTTACCCTTTGCCATTTCTGATCAAAGCTCACTGACCTGAAAGGTTAACTCTGTTGCTCTCTCCACAAATGCAGCCGGACCTGCTGCATATTTCCAGGACATATAGTTTTCATTTTGTAACCTTTTCTTTAGTCGATTTCCAAACTCAGTTTCCATCCCAAGCTCTTGCCTTTCCGTGTTGCCTCCTTAATTTCTGGCTATCTTTTCCAGAATTCCATGATTGAAGTCCTCCAATCAGACATCCGTAATTGCCACAGTACCATATCAGCTCTTATCAGAATCACAAATGGCATCCTGTGTGACTGAAATAAAAAATTACTTTTCCTCCTCGAGTTCGTGACTTGTCTGCAGGAATGGACTGAGTTGATCAGCCAAAGCTCCAGATCTCTCCACCATCGTCCCCGTGTCTGGAACTGCAATCATCTGCTTCCATTCTTATCATTATAACCATTGTCAGAATATCGACATCAATGGATTCTATTCCAATTTCTGCAGCAGTGCCTCTGTTTATCTCGAAAGTTCCATTTCTCATTTACATAGAACATGGAACATAGAACAGTCCAACACAGTACAGGCCCTTCGGCACAGGATGTTGTGCCGAACCTTTAACCTACTCGAAGATCAAACTAACTACCTAACCTTCATTCTACTATCATCCATGCACCTATCCAAGAGTCGCTTAAATGGCCCTAATGTATATGCTTCTACTACCACCGCTGGCAGCGCATTCCACGCACTCACCACTCTCTGTGTAAAGAACCCCTACCTCTGACATCTCCCCGAAAACCTCCTGCAATCACTTAAAATTATGTCTCCTGGTGATAGCCCTTTCCACCCTGGGAAAAAGTCTCTGGCTATCCACTCTATCTACGCCTTTCATCATCTTGTACCCCTCTATCAAGTCACATCTCATCCTTCTTCGCTCCAATGAGAAAAGCCCTCGCTCCCTCAATCTTTCTTCATAAGACATGCCTCCAGTCCAGGCAGCATCCTGGTAAATCTCCTCTGCACCATCTCTAAAGCTTCTACTTCCTTCCGATAATGAGGTGACCAGAACTGAACACAATATTCCAGGTGTGGTCGAACCAGGGCCTTATATAGCTGCAGCATAACCTCGCAGCTCTTAAACTCAATCCCCCTGTTAATGAAAACCAACACACCATACACCTTCTGAACAACCCTATCAACTTGGGTGGCAACTTTGAGCGATCTTTGGATATGGACCCCAAAATCCCTCTGTTCCTCCACACTACGAAGAATCCTGTCTTTAAACCTGTAGTCCACATTTAAATTCGACCCTCCAAAATGAATCACTTCGCACTTTTCCAGGTTGAACTCCATCTGCCAGTTCTCAGCCCAGCTGTGCATCCTGTCAATGTCCCGTTGCAACCGACAACAGCCTTCCACACTATCCACAACTCCAGCAACCTTCGTGTCATCGGCAAACTTGCTAACCCAGCCCTCCACTTCCTCATCCAAGTCATTTATAAAAATCACAAAGAGCAGAGGTCCCAGAACAGATCCTTGTGGAAGTACACTGGTCACCGAGCTCCATGCTGAATATTTTCCATCTACTACCACACTCTGACTTCTATGGGCCAGCCAATTGTGTATCCAGACAGCCAACTTTCCCTGAATCCCATGCCTCCTTACTTTCTGAATGAGCCTACCATGGGGAACCTTATCAAACGCTTTGCTAAAATGCATATGCACCACATCCACTGCTCTACCTTCATCAATGTGTGTTGTCACATCTTCAAAGAATTCAATAAGGCTTGTGAGGCAGGACCTGCCCCTTACAAAGCCATGCTGACTGTCTCTAATCAAACCATGCTTTTCCAAACAATCATAAATCCTGTCTCTCAGAATCCTCTCCAATAATTTGCCCACTACCGACGTAAGACTGACTGGTCTGTAATTCCCAGGGTTATCCCGATTCCCTTTCTTGAACAAGGGAACAACATTTGCCGCCCTCCAATCATCTGGCACTACTCCAGTGGACAGGGAAGACGCAAAAATCATCGCCAAAGGCGCAGCAATCTTTTCGCTCGCTTCCCGTAATATCCTTGGGTATATCCCGTCTGGCCCCGGGAATTTATCTGTCCTCAGATCATTCATAATTTCCAGCACATCCTCCCTCTTAACCTCAACCTGTTCGAGCATATCAGCCTGTTCTACGCTGTCCTCACAAACGACCAGGTCCCTCTCACTAGTGAATACTGAAGCAAAGTATTCATTTAGCACCTCCCCTACCTCCTCCGACTCCAGGCACAAGTTCCCTCCACTGTCCCAGATCAGCCCTACCCTCACTCTGGCCATCCTCTTGTTCCTCACATAAGTGTAGAACGCCTTTGGATTTTCCATAATCCTGCCCGCCAAGACTTTTTCATGTCCCCTTCTAGCTCTCCTAAGTCCATTCTTCAGTTCCTTCCTGGCTACATTGTAACCCTCTCGAGCCCTGTCTGATCCTTGCTTCCTCAACCTTAAGCAAGCTTCCTTCATTCCCTTGACTGGCTGTTCCACATCTCTTGTCATCCAAGGTTCCTTTACCCTGCCATCCCTTCCTTGCCTCATCGGGTCAAATCTATCCAGCAGTCGCAGCAAGTGCTCCCTAAACAACCTCCACATTTCTTTCGTGCATTTCTCTGAGAACATCTGTTCCCAATTTATGCTACCCAGATCCTGCCAATAGCATTGCAATTCCCCCTCCCCCAATTATATATTTTCCCATCCCGTCTGCTCCTGTCCCTCTCCATGACTACAGTAAAGGTCAGGGAGTTGTGATCACTATCACCGAAAAGCTCTCCCTCCGAGAGATCTGCCACCTGGCCTGGTTCGTTGCCAAGCACCAAGTCCAACATATTGAGTCAGGAAACCTTCCTGGACACACCTGACAAAAACTGCTCCATCCAAACTATTTGCTCTATGAAGGTTCCAATCAATATTAGGGAAGTTGAAATCACCCATGACAACAAGCCTGTTACTTCTGCACCATTCCAAAATCTGCCTCCCAATCTGTTCCTCCATGTCTCTGATGCTATTGGGGGGTCGATAGAAAACTCCCAACAAAGTGACTGCTCCTTTCCTGTTTCTGACTTCCACCCATAATGACTCAGTGGACAAACCCTCCTCGACGACCTCCCTTTCTGCAGCTATGATACTATCCCTGATTAGCAATGCCACTCCCCCACCGCTTTTACCTCCCTCCGTATTCCTTTTGAAACATCTAAACCCCGGAACATCCAGCATCCATTCCTGCCCCTGTGATATCCACGTCTCCGTAATGGCCACAACATCGTAGCTCCAAGTACTGATCTAAGTTCATCACCCTTATTCCTGACGCTTCTTGCGTTAAAATAGACACACCTCAACCCATCATACTGGCTGCAACTTTGCCCTGACAACTGTCTAACCGTCCTCGCCGTCTCTCTGCACTCGGTATCTGCCTGTTCAAAAGCTACCCCATCCACTGATCCGTAGCTCCGGTTCCCATCCCCCTGCCAAACTAGTTTAAACCCTCCCGAAGAGCTCCAGCAAACCTCCCGCCCAGGATATTGGTGCCGCTCCAGTTCAGATGCAACCCGTCCTTCTTGTCGAGCTCCCACCTTCCCAGAAGGTAGCCCAATGATCTACATATCTGAATCCCTCCCTCCTGCACCAGTTCTGTTGCCACGTGTTCAGCTGTACTTGCTCCCTGTTTCCAGCCTCATTAGCACGTGGCACCGGTAACAATCCTGAGAATACGACTCTGCTCGTCCTGCCTTTCAGCTTCCAACCTAACTCCCTATATTCCAGTGACATCACCCAAAAACAGAATGTCAGTTTCACCATTGGTGCTGAAGACACCAAACTCTCCCTCACCCTCACATCTGTCTTTACTCAGTTGTCTCTGGATTGTCACATGGCTTGTGAGAAATCTGGTACTGGGTGAACAGCAATGTCCTTCAATTAAATATTGGAAAGGCTGAAGCGATTCACTATGTTCCTTGTTACAAACTTTACTCTCGAGCCAGAATTCCTTTTCCTGGAAACAGTGGATGACTGAACCCTTTTTTTGCAACCTTGGTCACACAGTAACCTCGAAAAGAGCTTACAACCACAATGACACATTCCGCTGCCCCCGTTTTACCTCAAATGCTGCTGAAAGCTCATCCGTGTATTTATCAGCTCCTGTTTTGAACGTTCAAACACACTCCTGGCCGACCTCCCACATTCTACGCTCCTATTTCTTCTTCTATTTATATGGAGGAATCATACTCACTGTGTCCACTGTTAGAAGCACCTGCTGCCCAAGTTCACTGGAGCTCATCAATGGTACCCAGGGAGGAAATCTGATCACAAAGTCAGGAGCCAATCAAACAGCAGCCAGCGCAAGTTACCCCAACTTCCACTGAGACATGGTCACATGACCAGTCTGTGCTCCTGGTCAATCCAACTATCCCTGTCTCCGACTCCAGTTTTTGTCTACCCACGACCAAATCAGGAGCACAGCCGAAACAACAGGTATCCCGAATGCCACAGCTCAAATCCTGACCAGGAATAAGACCCCAATCCCTGTCCAGCAGCGTTGCACCAAGTTCCCCTTGTCCTCATTGCTGCACTTAAATAATTTGAAGAATCGTGGACTAACATATCAATCCTGTTGTAGATGACACCCTGTAAATCACAACAATCTGCCAAGCTATAAATTGCTGTCAACTTTCTCCACTCCTCCCTTGTTATCTGTGTTCGAACAGTATTTGTTCTGCACCACTGTTTCTGCTGCACTGTCAGCAGGATTTACCCCCAAAAAACTGTACCCAGGACATCGGAAATTCCAGCACTCCATCATTTCAACTCTCTCTTTGTCTTGAAAACCCGTATGGAAGTCGATATCTTTCACCACGTGCTCATCAATCTCACACTCTCTATACTTTTCCACTCACTCTGGATGTCACACTGTTTTAACCTGCTCTATTACATCTTCCGAGATGTCTCTTTGGTTGTGTGTAGCACTTTGTTAAT
Source organism: Heterodontus francisci (assembly GCF_036365525.1). Lineage (NCBI taxonomy): Eukaryota > Metazoa > Chordata > Chondrichthyes > Heterodontiformes > Heterodontidae > Heterodontus > Heterodontus francisci. The sequence goes on along the minus strand of NW_027142032.1, from coordinate 1,976,765 downwards.
GTAAGTTGTCATGGTTGTGGTTGGCGACCATTTCGCTGCATGTCACCGGTGTTTTGCCATCCCACCCTTGACGGTCTGGGTTCACCCACTTCTTTCCTCATTTCAGTGGAAGGTATGTTGGAAAGGTGCATCCGTAAAGGAGGAGAGGAACCATCACAAGTCGAGTGATACTGGTCAGCTGTCCTATAACTGCTGGAGCCTGCTTAGATTGGAGAACCTGTGCAATGGGATTTGTGCCTTATATTTTTTCAAGATATTTAGCACTAATATCATTTGACACAATTACTTTAATATTATTGCCATGCCCAGTAGAGCCATGTCAAATTCATATCTTTTAACATAGAATTTCACTGAGTGTGTAGCATTTTGTCAGTGACTTTTCTTTTAAAGTGGACAATACGAGCCGCAAATAATGGCCACCAATAGTCATCTGACCTGAGCAGTGAATTTCTAAATAGCCTTACTATCTCACAAGGACAAAATGATACATTCCAGACTAAGAAGTGGCAACTCCCGTACCCTGAGACAATCCAAGAGGCAATCCTGAACTGAAAGGGTCTTTCTGAAACAAAGACCATAATCAAGCAATACGCCAGATAATGAATAATCACACTAATTCCAACACCATGTTTGGGAAAGCGAAATGTGATAATGCACATGATAAGCTAACCATGTTGGCTTCTTTTTATTCTTTAAGTAACAGCAACAGCAAAAAGGGCAGAAAAATCTAAGCCTAAATAATTGGAGACTGTAGCGTGGTAAGGTCTCCAAGCCTGGTCTATTTCGAATCCACTGGTACTGCAAACTGACCTCGTGGTAACGAGACTACAAGCAACCAAGTTTGTGGCCTGCAGAAATTCGATCCCTTCAAGAGAATCCAGAAAGCTACTTCAGCACGTGAGTCTGGCTGTTGAACTAAGCTAAGCTACTCTTCAGGAGTGAAGGCGTTTCGAGAACGAGCCATGTGAATTATGAACTATTATTTTGATAAGCTGTAAAAGTGCACTATTCTTTTCAACTGTATTTTCCTTAAGTGTGTTTTGTATGTCGCTGTGTGAGTGAGTGCCATCGCGTCAGATTTCAGGGTGAGTTTTGAATGAACAGTCCAGAGGTTGGGCATTCATGCAATACAGGACACGTGAAGAGCAGTTCTGGTCTTCAAACAGGAGCTGTAATGCTCACATTTGGCCTGTATATTCGAAGAGGAATCACAATAAAAATAATAATGTACAATGGACACATTGATAGACTGATAACAAAATGCTGCTTATGAGCCAATGTTGCAAATTATTTGCCAATTGAGTATGTATTGCTTCATGCTCTAATTGTGATTAAGAGCAGCTGATACTAATTGTGGAAAGATCAGGGTACATTTGGAATAACCAGTTTCGACCCGGGGAGGGGGATCGGGGAGCTGGTCTGGAGAAGGTAAATGTCGAATGCACTTATGTTGTATGTATTATTGTGAATAAACCTATGTGGAAGTAAGACTGTCTCCTGCCTTATCCTTTGACAGATGCATGTTTACCAAATTAACATAATGGTCCTGCATTTTGTGCCTTTCCAGGATCAGATCTTGTAATTGGCATGTTTCATGTTCCTTTGTTGATCTCTGTCAGGGCGTGGGATTTGCCTGACTTCAGGCCGTGCAGGGCAGGTGTATTAAATATTCTATTAGGCTATGAGTCCCTCCCTCAGGGTAATTAAAACCAATACGGAATCGACTCACCGCAAAGTAAAAATGTGCAATAATTGTAATTCATTTGAGGGAGAGGCAGAAGGACGGGGTAATGCTTTTGTTGGCAGATTTGCCTTGAGGATTTTTGTGGGGTTTGTTGAATATCAAGTTTGTAAGTGTAGAACTGATCCATCATGATAATGTGCGAAATCGAACATAAAATCACATAAACATTTGGGAACAACATGTAAAATTACGACGGAAAATAGACCTTCTCGAGAAAGGAAACGAAATTATCTAAATAGGAAGGTATTTTTACTGACAAAGGTTTGAATCTGATTCACCAGTGTATCCACGTCTTTGGTTTCTGTTATGAATGTGAAATCTGTGGCAGCTTTGCCTTGACAGTGAACTGACATCGTCCTCGGGGTTAGAGGTTTCTTGCTGCTGTGTTTAGGTAACCCAGAAGATACAATGATATACTGGGGCCGGAATTGCATTGCTTACTTTCCGTCGTACTCTGCAATCTGTTGTCAATCACTTCCAGAACTCTGAATAAGAGCTGTGCTGCTAACAGCTTCTTCCATCGCCTACCAACTGGACACTCGAGCTACAGTTCCATCAACAAGAAGACAAGGTTGGCCCTCCCATTAGCCCGAACCCACGCACACCCATTCTGCATTCCCCCCAGTTACTACGATGTCTCTCCATGTAGTGGGAAGAGATGGTTTATCTATCTCCCAAGATTAAGCCTTGAATACCCCAAGGTTCGATACACAACATCATAACTATCCATATTGTGACCTCCCCTTTGAAACATGTAACTGAGCATTGATGGGGAATTGAAGAGCCTGTATCAGATCCAATGACCCCTCCTCTTGTCCATATATGACACAATACTGAGCATTTTCCATGTTCTCTTGATCATTACAATGTATCTTTTCGAAATTATCACAGCCAATCGTGAAGCTCGTGGCTTGGTTCTACAAATAGACCAACGGCAGTTTATAATTCCCGCAACTACCCTGTGATTTGCATCTTTCAATTATTCGGTCAAAGATTGAGGCCAAGTTGAGAAGCAATTTACTCTGGAGGAATGGCGGACAAACTAAAACTGTCTTATTTCACTCCCACAAAAAACACCGCATTGTATTGTTTGCATCAGATTTGGGCTGATAAAAGGCAACTAAAAATCGCATCACACATTTGCCATGAAATGGCCTTGTCCAACAAGAGAGAATCTAACCACCTCCCCTTGATAGTCATCATTGTGGTCAGTCCCCAATTACCACATTATTAATATCACAGGCGTTACCTTTGATCAGATATTTAACTGGGCCAGCCAAATAAATATTGTTGCTCCAGAGATCAGACGCTGGGATTTATGCAACAAATAACTCACTTACTTTTACTTCCGCAATCTCCAAGGCATATGTTAGGATTAATGGAATACACTCCACTTTCCTGAATCTGTGCCGCTGACAACAAAACTCAAGCGCCTCAGCAAGATCCAAGAAAACGGGCTTTCTTGATGTGCATCCGATGCACCATACTAACACTTAACTCCTTCCACCACCAGCACCCCAGCTGCCGTGTGCACCATATATAACATCACACTGCAGGAAGTTACTAAATATATTTCGACAGCTCCTTTCAAGCAGGAGACCGGAAACACCTAAAAGGATAAGGGCGGCAGACGCATGGAAACATGAACACCTGAAAGTTCCCTCCATACCATAGACATCCTGAGTTGGAACGACATCACCATTTCTTCATTATTGATGGGTCAAAATCCTGGAACTTCCTTTCTAATTGCACTGCAGGTGTACCTAAAGCAGATGGAACCCAGCGTTTCAAGTAGATAGCTCTCCACCTAGTTCCCAAGGGAAACAAAAAATGGATAGCGAATCCCAGCCTCGCCTGCAATGCCCACATCCAGGGAACAAGAAGGAACAGCCTTCACCTTGATACGTCAGTCTAAGCCCAGATGTGTGGTACGTTGGTGCCCTGCCTGGCCCTGAGCTCAGCACATTCTCCACCGTTTATGAATAAGCGGTCTCCCAATTAAAATGGTGATGAGGAGGAATGTCTTCTCTTGAAAGTTCCATCGGATTTAGAATTCACTTACCCAGAAATAATTGGAGCCCGGGTCCTTGAATATATTCAAGGCTGGTTTAGACTGACTTTTCATTCACGAGGGAGTGAAGACTGAATGTTATCTGGCGGGAAATTGGAAATACGGCCATGGTCAGATCAGCCATTATGATATTGAATGCAGAACATGATCTATGGGCTGAATGGACTAATCCAACTTCTATTTCTAATGACCTTATTACCATAGGTGAAAGGAAATCTGTTGCATCTCTTGCACCTGCATAGAAAGGAGCTGCGGGCAAGCAAATCAGATCTTGGCCATGACAGAAGTGTGAACAAAGATGTTTAGTTCATGATTTTAGGTGGACATGGTGGAGATGGAGGAGGATGATGTGTTGAAAGCAGTAGGACTGGACAGTGAGAATAAGTGAATTAATATCATGGTCCTGGAAGGCAGGGAAGGAGGTGAGGACAGACACTCGGGTGATGGGAGAGATAAAGCTGAGGCCTCTGCAAAACTAATGTGAGGAATGCACGGTTAATATGAAATGATAAGACTGCAGAAGCTCTGGTTTGGAAGATAGCACCGTTGGGACAAACAGAAGGCAATGAGGAAACTGAGTGACTGGAAGTTACTTTTTACGCAACGTGGAGTTGGAGGAAGTGTGGTCAAGGTAACTGTGGAAGTTGGCGGATTACAGTAAATATTAATGCAGAGTCTGTCCACTTCAATGGAGAGAGGGAATTCGTGGAAGAGAAGTGAAGAGTCTCAGATAGACCGTTTTCAGGCGAGGGAGGTACAGATATTGAAATGCAAATTTGATTAAATTTTCGATCTCGATGTGAAAGAAGGGTTTGACACAAAAACAATTATCGATGTATTGGATAAAGAGGGTGAAAAGGGAAACGGAGTAGCTCGGACTGTGTGAAGGATAGAACGGTATTGACAGTCCTGCCATTGTATCCAGTTCTCGGCACCACACTTTGAGGAACAATGTGTAGGCTTTAGAGCGGGTGTAGAAAATATTCAAGAGAAAATTCTAGGGGTGACAGATGTTTTCTGCCGACAGATTCGAGAATCGGGGTTGTTCACCTGAAAGAGGAAATTGAAGGAAAGTTTGATAGAGTAGTTCCAAGCCATGCACGGTTTAAATTGCTCTCATTGGCAGACCAGCGAAAACCAACTGACACAGGATTAAGGGATTGGCGAAAGAATCAATAGCGACATGAGGGAAACGTATTTTTACACAGCACGTGCTTGGGACATGAAATGAACTGCTTGAGAATGTGGTGAAGCCAGGTTCAGTCAGAAGCGAATTGAATAAACAGCTGAAGAGAAAAACAATGCAGGTCAGTGATGAGGAGGTGTGGGAGTGAGATTAGCTGAGCTGCCCGTGCAGAGAGCTGACATGGTCAAGGCGGATGAAATGGCCCACTGATGTGTTGCAACCATTATACGTTCCTTTCTGTTTGAATATATTAATTGTTGAACGGAATTGCACAGATAAGAGGCGTCCAAAGTATAGACGAACATCCCTTAAAGGCTTCTCTGACGTTAGCAATTTAATTTCTGAATTGTCATGCAGAGTGAAGGCCATCACAAAAACAACATGAGATCTACAGATGCGACTCGTGATTTTTGTAGGACTTCCTTGATTTCTGTTGAACACAGCTTCCAGTTATGATTCGTTGCTTATTGTGATCAGATTTGTCCAGTCTTGGGGGTGGAAATTGGTCCAATTCAATTTTAGTGGAAAATATGTTCCATCAACAGGGAATTAATCTGTTTGTCGTAATCTGTTTGTTCAAAGATTAAGAAAAAAACTGTTTGAACAATTTTGCATACCTCAGTAACCCCATATTGATCCGAGAGGATATAAAGTTAATACACTGGGAATGTGTCACCTCAGAATTTATTTCAGAGATATTACCTGCAGCATGAACTGACCGATCACTCCAAGCAGACAATGCACCGACCAATTCATTGGGTGAGGAACATATTCTCTGTGATCCTTGCTATAATTGACGTTCCTGGTAAGTATCCATACCCAATGAAGTTTTGTAAATCTGTGTTAGAGCTGGCTTTTTTCATTACCATGGGAATAATAATGTTACATATAATCGAATAATTACAGTTACACAGACACACATTCAATCATATAATTGCATTAATTTCTTGAATTATATGTGCAGTTTTAATCTGTTGTCTCAAATGTTTCTAGTTCAAGGCATTCTACATTGTAAAGTTATTGGATTCTGTGGAATGTTATGTTCTGCAGAATCACAGCTCAAAGCAGGAAAATCTCAGAGGGGAAGGATTACTGGAATTATCTGTTAACGTAGAATTATACAATCTGTGTGAACTAACTGAACTGGAACACCTGACCTCAGCGATCATGTACAACTGGGAGTCTCTGACACTCCAGAATTGCACTGATTGTGGCTGACTAACTGGTGTGCACAATGTAGCATTAGGGACCATGTATTTCCTGGAGTATCTGTAATTGTATTCAATGTGTGACCCCAATTTACTCTTACACTAAGTAGAGTTGTTGACAGCACTATCAGGTGCTGATTAATTTCCTTCCCGAGCGCGGTCCTGAGAAGCGTTTGGTCATGAGTGCACTGCAATAATAAATAATCCTCTTCAATATTACGAAACAAAACTGATGACTATGACTTGTTAATAGACAAGTTACAGATTTTACAGCACAGAAACTGGGCATTCGGCACAACGAGATTCGAAGTTTCTTCCTGCTCTGCACGAGCCTCTCTTCATTTCAGCTCATCTAAGCCTATCTGTATATCCTTCCAATCCTGTCTCCCTCATGCACGAACCTCGCTTCTGCATATATTGTTTTTCCATTTCAACTACTCCAAAAGGTCTCAATTCCACGTTCTCAGCACTCCGAGTAATTAGATTTCTCTTGAATTCCATCATGCATTTATTGATCACCATCTTATTTTGAGGAATTGCAGAACTGGTCACCAGAAAAGGTGGAAATAGCAGTTTCACGTTATCCCTCTCGAACCACTATACAATTTTAAAGGCCTCTATTAGTTCAACACACAGCCTTCTCTTAACAACAGAACAGAGCCACGACATATCCCGATAATTATAATCTCTCTGTTATGGTATTACTATTGTGAAGAATATGTGAACCTGCTGGTTACCCTGGATATTTGTTTTAATGTGTAGCCCAGAAGAATACACATTATTTATGTATTCAATAACCACTGCTTTAATACGTTATTATAACACTATTCTTTTAGTGATATTCCTGCAGAAAATAAAGCCTGTGCTGTGATCACATTTGCAGAGACTCAGTAAATTCCCTTTTCAATTTAACTCATTTATACATTAGAGGGAGTGGTCCAAGACGGATGAGTGCCTCCAATCCGAGGTACTGGTTCGAGTTTGGGAGGAATTCCTTCGTCCCCAGGGAGAGATTCGAGTCCGGGATGAGTTCAGACACTGCGAGTGGTTGGAGACCGGGTGCAGTTCTCCAATCCACCCGTTTTTTTGCTCCTCATTTGCTACATTTAACTAGTTGGCCAGCGTCCATTGAGCGGGGTGTTGTTCCTCCCCTTCCAGGATTTGTTAAATCTCGAAGTGCTGAGGTTGGATGCAGGTTGAGGTCATGGACCCGATCTCACCCGATCCCAACCCACACGATCTTTGGTGCTAAAATCCTTCCTGCCTGGGTTGAGAAGCGGAGAATGGTTTTCAGTAATTTACAGCCACCTTTCCCTTCTCTCCTTTACAGCTAATTTAGTGTCAATTCTGATCCTGTCCAAGGGAAATTGCGGACTCTCCAGCTGCACCACCCGCTACCTGGTGGCCATGTCAACGGCGGATCTACTGGTCATTATCACTGAGATCACACTCCCAAAAATCAATGATCATTATTTCCCATTAAATTTCCTGGACCTCACCTTTGTGTTTCTCTCTCGTTATGTCCTGACCCGTGCAGTCGTCGGCTGTTCCGTCTGGTTCACCATCGCTTTCACATTTGATCGATTTGTCGCCATTTGTTGTCAGAAGCTGAAAACAAAATATTGCACCAGGAAAACTGCAGCTCTGGTTCTATCAATAACTAGCATACTGCTCTTACTAAAAAATATTCCCACCTACTTTAGATCTTACCTTAAATGGGTAATCGACAGTGTACAATGGGGCTGCTCTAATAAGGCAAGTTATTTTACTGACCCGCGATGGATTGGATTCAGATTGTTTGAAAAGGTTTTAACACCATTATTGCCATTCATTTTAATTATGTTGCTGAACGCTCTGACTATAAGACACATTTTGTGACCAGTCGTGTTCGTCCGAGACTGAGGGGTCAGAGCAAGAAAGATAATCACAGTGACTCTGAAATGGAGAGAAGAAGAAAGTCCATGATTTTACTCTTCACCATATCTGGCAGTTTTATATTTCTGTGGCTGCTGTATATTTTATATATTTTTGGTGCTGTTTATTACTTCGATGATGTTTCTAATTATACCTTTGAAGATGTTGCATATATGCTGCGGAATTTCAGTTGCTGTGCAAACACATTTATTTATGTGGCCACTCAGTCTGAGTTCAGAGAGCAGTTAAAGAGCACCATGAAATATGCAGTTACATCAATTATTAAATTAATTAATAAACAAAGCAACTGAGACCATCTTAAATATCCAGTGCTTAATGGACAAGAGGTGACCGCTGGAGGTCCAGAAGAAAATGGCCTGCAGGAGTAAATACAAACACGAGAGCTGTTAGCGACGGCAAGAGGGAGTCGAGAGCAGGAGGATCAGAAGTAAACTAGCGGAAATCAAAAAAGATAACGAGCAATGAGCGAAGGGAAAGAGATGACCTTCGTAAAGGAGTCGGGAGGAGAGTGATTGCTCTGCCGAAAGGAACTGATGTGAAAGAAGCTTGAACTGGATATGACACCTATCATTATACAAGAATCATGCAGTTTCATAAGTATGCGAACTGACTTGATCAATTAAATACATCTGCAGAAGAAAACATTTCTATTTAAAAACAACGTTGTTTTTCTGATATTCCACGAGAAACATTTATTCTTAATTGCTTTGGCACCCTGGGAATGTTGAGTTGAATTGTTGATGGTAGTTGACATTGTATATATGAAAATGAAATATTGCTTGTATAACTGCTTTGTTTGTACAAGGATGTGTTATTTGTTCACGCAATGAAATGGTAACTCTCAGAGCCTAGGAAATAAGAGATGGACATGCTTTTAGCGAACTCCACTCGAATTACAGAGGTGCGGTGACAGCAGATGAACCTCATGTTAAACTAATGGAAGAGTTAATTCAAAGAATATCATAATAAGGAATCGGAAGCCCAAAAGATGGAAACTCAGTGTCTTTGCTTGTACGGTTTACAACGGTGTCTGTGGTGTAATTGTTCGGAAACACAGTTCAACGTAATGTCAATTCAGAGACAGGAGAACAAAGGGATCGCCTGTGATGGCAACATTCAAGGAATTCTGGCCTTGTAGGATAAAAAACTTCCATGTTGTCCCCAGTGCTTTTTTGTTAAGTCTTCATAACATCTTGCTTAATAAATTATACTGGATTCATATGTAGCCGTTATTTGTAACTTGTTAGGTCAGGCACAACTGAGGACCCCATTGTAATAAATTGAAAATTCAGAACTGAGAATTTTTAGATAAAAGTGCTTAAGCCTCAAAACCCCAAAACATACAATGGTGCAACTTGGGGCCAGACCTTGAAAAAGGCTAAAACGAAATGACTGGTTGTGAAGTTGAGTGGAATCTTGCTCTTGTTAGTCTGATCAACTTTTTTCATTCAAGATTGGGAATCCATGAGGGGAACAACTGGACATAGAACAGCAAGACCTGTGAATAAGATGTCATTTGAATTACGAGGAAAAAGATTGTTCAAAAACAGAGAACGAATATCAGCAGCACAGAGGAATAATTTAGTATTTTAAGCTTCCAAGAACCATAGAATCATCGAAACATAAAATGTTTAATGCACAGAAAGAGGCCACTTTGACCCATCTTGTCTGTACCAGCCGAAAAAGGATCCACCCATTCCAATCCCACCTTCCAACAATTGGTTCTGAGCCCTGCAGATTTTCGGAGCTGACGTGCAGATCCAGACTCCTTTTCAATGAGTTGAGTCTCTGCCTCAACTACCCTTTCAGGCAGTGAGGTCCAGATCACTACAACTCTCTGGGTGAATTTTTATTTCCTCATCTCCCCTCTACTTTTCTATCAATCAGTTTAAAGATATACCCCCTCGGCACTGACCTCTCTGCTAAGGCGAATAGATTCTTCATCTCCATTCTATCCAGGCTCCTTAGGATTTTGTACATTGCAATCTGATCTCCCCTCAGACTTCTCTGTTCCAAGGAGAGTTACCCCAGCCAATCCAATATTTCCTCCTACTTGCATTTTTCCGCTCCTGGCAACATCCTCGTAAATCTCCTCTGTACCCTCTCTAGTGCAATTGCATCCTTTCTGTAATGGGGTGACCAGAACTGCACACAGTACTCAAGTTGTGGCCAAACCAATGAGTTATACAGTTCCAGCATAACCTCCCTGCTCTCATATTCTATGCCACAGCTAATAAAGGAAAGGATTCCATATGCCTTCTGAACCACCTTGTCGACCTGTCCTGCTACTTTCAGGGATCTGTGGACATTGACTCCAATGCCCCTCACTCCCTCTACACTTCTCATTCGTTTATCATTTATCGTGTACTCCTTTGCCTTGTTTGACCTCCCAGAATCCATCACCTGACATTTTTCTGCCTGGATTTCCATTTGTCACTTTTGTGCCCATCTGAGCAGACCATCAATATCTTCCTGCAGCCTACAGCTATCCTCCTTGCTATCTACAAAATAGCCAATCTTCGTCTGGTCTGCAAACTTCTTGATCATGCCCCCTACATTTACGTCCAAATCATTGTTATACCACAAAAAGCAGGGGACCCAGTTCTGAGCTCCCCGGAATACCACTGGAAATAGCCCTCCTGTCATTAAGACACCCATCAACAATTACCCTTTGTTTCCTGCCACAAAGCCAATTTTGCATCCACCTAGGATTTGGTGATAATTACTGTTTCTAAATTACCACATATATCTGGGCAGAAGGAACTTATCTGGCTCCAAGCCGAATGGACCTTGTGTTCTTTGTTTCTCTAAATAAGTGGACCATACGTTCACAGAGATTGATCAACTCCAGCAGCTTGAGAATTCTGCAACATTTATGACAGCATGTTAATATTTTGATCTGAAGACTTGGCCTTCTTTTTTTAAAAAGTCAGGAATTGGCATTAATTCATTCATACATTTGTTTATTTTTGTTATCTTTCTGGAGAAAGTCTTTGCAATTGTTTGTAGCCAGCTTGCATAACAACTGTAGACATTAGTGTCTCTGATAAATTCATCTGAAACCACGAAAGATGGAAATAATTGTTTATGACATTTGAATCAATAATAAATAAATTAATATGAGTTGCTATTCCAAGCACTCAAAAGGAAATCTACCTGAGTTTAAAGGGATATAAACATACGTAATTTTGCAAAACGTTAATGGGAATACTGTCGAGGTGGTTGCTGAGTATTGAGGATAACCTTTTTTTTAAGATGCATAAATGAAAGATGTTATCAACTGACGACACCATTATTTGAATTTGGGAATCTTAGACGAAAAGAAAAATCAGTATGATTCGGTGCGTTTCCTATCAACAGTCAACCCCGCATGCATAATCTGTTGTTTTAATTGTATGTACTTACTTGATAATAGCTTAGGAATAAATAGCACTCATGTGAAAGGATAATGATTGTCATCGAGTGAGGTGATCAGCAGGTGTGGTGACCGTCTTCAATCTGAAGATTGTCAATGAAATTTTAACAGATAATAACATTCTTCATCATCAGTCGTCACTTCGGGTTATGATATTTTAGAAGGTAAGAAGATGCAAATTTGTGCAGATCACACCACTCATGAGCTAGAGAATACAAAGAGTGGTCAACAACACAATGAGATTAAGGAAGAGGCAGATTTTGTCCTGTGGGGAATTGGAGGTTCTTGGAATGATGTTTTAGGGCGGCACAGTGGCGCAGTGGTTAGCACCGCAGCCTCACAGCTCCAGGGACCAGGGTTCGATTCCGGGTACTGCCTGTGTGGAGTTTTGCAAGTTCTCCCTGTGTCTGCGTGGGTTTTCTCCGGGTGCTCCGGTTTCCTCCCACAAGCCAAAAGACTTGCAGGTTGATAGGTAAATTGGCCATTATAAATTGTCACTAGTATAGGTAGGTGGTAGGGAAATATAGGGACAGGTGGGGATGTTTGGTAGGAATAAGGGATTAGTGTAGGATTAGTATAAATGGGTGGTTGATGTTCGGCACTGACTCGGTGGGCCGAAGGGCCTGTTTCAGTGCTGTATCTCTAATCTAAAAAAAAATGACTAACGCTACTTAATCCTCATAATAATTAATCAGTGGACTCATTAAGAAAGGATTGAGTCAATTTAGTACGTTGTGAATGATAACATGATTTGTAACTTTTCCTGGGATTCATAATAAAATATACATCTATAAAATAAATGTGTTAAGGTGGGGGAAAATCAGTCGTGGTGCGTTTATCTTTAAATAGGCAACTATTTTGTTGCAACTTGCAATAAGTAATTTGAGTTATAAGATAATCCAGTTTCTATTTTAACCTAACTTATATGAAGCAAATAGGAGAGAACATATTTGAGTATGAACACTGGGATTCAGAAGTGCAACATCAGCTGAGACAATGACAAAAGAATGATTAGTGGAGGAATCAAATGAATAGACAAACAAAACATGGCAAGGCCTGGAATCAAATGGAATGTCGATTCTTGAAGCAAAATAAAACACATTTTAAATATTGTATTGGATAATAAAGTTTTTTCAATGCTGAACAGTTGGCGAGTAACAGTTCTTAGAGAATAACACCAAGTAGCTGGGTTGGAAAGTTAAGGTAAAGGGAAAGGTCTACAGTTTTTTTAATACAGTATGTAGTTTTTTTTTTCGGGACCCAAGGTCCTTTGTGCAAATAATTTAATTGTTGGGTAATTTAAGGGTACAAATTAAGGGTAGGTTATGGCAGGGCAGCGCGACAACTTGGAGTGCTCCTCGTGAGCGATATGGGAAGTTAGGGACACTTACAGTGTCCAGGGCGAACACGTGTGCAGGAGGTGTCTCCAGCTGCAGCTACTCGAAATCCGCGTTTCGGATCTTGAGCGGCGGTTGGGAACACTGTGGAGCATCTACGACATTGATATCATCGTGTATAGCACGTACAGGGATGTGGTCACACTGCAGGTAAAGACTGCTCATGTAGAAAGGGAATGGGTGACCCCCACATCCAGAGTAGAAGAACTATGCTGATAGTGCAGGTGTCCCCTTGGTCCATCTCCATATCTAACAGATGTTCCACTTTCGATACTATTGAGGAGATAGCTTCTCAGGGGAACGCGGCAAGAGACAGGTCAGTGGCACCACGGGTGGCTCAGCTGCACAGCAGTGTAGGAAAAAGAGTGGGGGAACTATTGTGATAGGGGATTCTATCGTAAGGGGTACAGACAGGCGTTTATGTGTCCGCATAAGTGACTCCAGGATGATATGTTGCTTGCCTGGTGCTGGGGCCAAGTATCTCACGGAACGGTTGCAAGACATTCTGAAGGGCGAGGGTCAACATTCAGAAGTTGTGGTACACATTGGTACCAGTGACATAAGTAGAAAGAGGGATGAGGTGATGCAGCAATTATTTAGGGTGCTAGGTAGCAAATTAAAAAGCAGGACCACAAACGTACTAATCTCTGGATTACTCCCAGTGCCACGTGCTAGTGAGTATAGGAATAAGAGGGTAGAGCAAATGAATGCATGGCAGGAGGGAGGGCGTTAGTTTCCTGGATCGCTGGGTCTGTTCATGGCAAAGGTGGGACCTGTACAAGGTGGACGGGTTGCACCTGAACCGCAATGGGACCAACATCCTTGCTGGGCGGTTTGCTAGTGCTGTTTTGGGGGTGGGGGGTGGTTACGATAATTTGGCAGGTGGATAGGATACAGAGTGGAGGTACAGTAGGGGTGATGTACAGTCAAATATAGAAGAGAAACTGAGTGAGACTGGAATGCTCAGCAAATATAAACCAGGACCATTGGACATGAATCAATGAGTCGTTCCAAGGCTGGCGGGAGGGTTTATTGGAGACCAGAGAAAACTCCGACCTTATCAGCTCCTTTCAAACAGAAAACCAACATTGCATTGTCAGCGATATTAATAAAACCCTTAGGAAGACAGAAGGAGGCCATTCAGCCCTCCGAGCATGTCCCACCCATTCTCTCAGGCCATGGCTGATTTGCTCCTTATCCACATCAACTGTCTAGGCTCCATAAATATTAATACCATTTCCTTCCAAATCTCTGCCAATAATCAGAAATTAATGCCACTGCCTGTTAACACTCGGGAATTCATTTTCTCAACCTATCTGCCTCTCCACCTCTCATGCCTGCTTAAAGACATTCCTTAAAAAAAACCTTTTGACCAAGCTTTTGGTCATCAGCCTTAATCTCTCCTTATGTGTGTTTGGTGTCAGATTTTAATTTATAATGCACCCTGCATAGTATCTTTGGGACATTTAATACTCGCCTTCTCCGTCACCCGGTTTCTCTGTCTCTCTCTCTCTCTCTTCGCCTCGAAGACAAGTATATCCTTCCTGAACACCAACATTTAACAGTTTCTCACCATTTGAAAAATGTTCTACGTTTCTGTTCTTCCTGCCGAAGCGAAGAACCTCACATTTCTCCACCTGATATTCCAGCTGCCAATTTCTTGCTCACTCGCTTAACCTGTCTATCTTCCTTTGCAGTCTCTTTGTGCCCTCCTCACAGCTTACTGTCCCACATAACTTTGCATCAGCAGCCCATACAAACCTAACATAGGCAGTGTTTGAGAGAGGCACTTTTATTCTGACAAGTATTATGATACAACTGCTTGATATTTTGTGCAGGATATTTATGTATATTCATCGGAGTTGTTAAGATGAAATATCTTTAATAAGAGGTTATAGGAACATAGGAAGATAGGAACAAGAGTAGGCCATTCAGCCCCTCTTGCCTGTCTCACCATTCAGTGAGATCATGGCTGATCTGCAGCCTAACTCCATATACCTGCCTTTGGCCCATATCCCGTATTATCTTTGCTTAACAAAAATCTATCTCAGATTTAAAGCTAACAACTGTTCTAGCTTCAACTGCTGTTTGTGGGAGAGAGTTCCAAACCTGTACCACTCTTTGCGTGAAGAAGTGCTTCCTAACATCTCTCCTGAATGGTCTGGTCATAATTTTTAGACTATGTCCCCTAGTTTTAAAATCTTCCAACAGTGGAATTAGTTTATTTTTATCGAGCCTGTCTTTTCCTGTGAATATCTTGAATACTTCGATCAGATTACCCCTTAGTCTTCTACATTCGAGCGAGAACAGGCCTAATTTGTGTAATCTCTCCTCGTAACTTAACCCCTGTCGTCCAGGTATCATTCTTGTAAACCTACGTTGCAGTCCGTCCAAGGCCAATATATCCTTCCTAAGGTGTGGTGCCCAGAACTGCTCACAGTATTCCAAGTGGGGTCTAACCACGGTTTTGTACAGCTGCAGCATAACCTCCGTGTGTTTAAAGTACAATCCTCTAGATATCAAGGCTAGCATTCCATTAGCCTTTTTGATAATTTTCTGCACTTGCTTATGGCATTTTACAGATCTATGCACCTGAACCTCCAAGTCGTTTTGGACATCCACTGTACTTAACCTCTTCCCATTTAGAAAGTACCCTGCTCTGTACCTTTTTGGTCCAAAATGGATAACCTCACACTTGCTCACATTGAACCTCACATTGAAATCCAACTGACGCAGGTTTGTCTATTCACCTAGTCTGTCTATATCTCCCTGTAGCTTTATGCTATCATTTAGACTGTTTACAATGCCGCCTAACTTTGCATCATCAGCAAATTTGGATATATGACTTACTATGTCATCATCCAAGTCGTTAATGAATAATGTGAATAATTGAGGCCCCAAATCAGATCCCTGCTGGACACCACTTGTCACATCCTGCCAATCGGAGTACTTACCCATTATCCCCACTCTCTGTCACCTACCACTCAACCAACTTCCTAACCATGTCAATAATTTGCCCTCAACTCCCTGGGCTTCTACCTTAGTTAACAGTCTCTTATGTGGGACTTTATCAAATGGCTTCTGGAAGTCCATATAAATGACATCCAACGACATTCACCTGTCCAGTACCTTAGTCACCTCTTTAAAAAAAAATTCAATGAGATTTGTCAGGCATGACCTCCCGTCATGAATCCATGTTGGATTTCCCTAATTTTTCCAGGTGTTCAGTCACCGTATCCTTGATTATTGACTCCAGCAATTTGCCCACCACAGATGTCAGGCTAACTCGTCTGTAATTTCCTTTGTTCCCCCTTTCACCCTTCTTCAAAAATGAAGTGACATGTGGAACTTTGCAGCCCAGAGGGACCACTCCTGAATCTAGGGTACTCTGAAAGACTATAGTTAGGGCATCTACAATGTGCTCCCCTACTTTCTTTAACACCCTCGGATGAAAACGGTCAGGTTCTGGGGATTTCTCACTGTTTAATTGTATTAATTTATTTGTTGCTGATGTTTTACTTAACGTGAATTGTATTAAGTCCCTGTCCCCTATCGGCTATTCATTTTTCGGGTCTGCAGGTAGGTTATCCTCCATTTCAACTTTAAATACTGAGGCAAAGTAGTTGTTCAACATGTCTGCCATTTCCCCATTATCAATGACAATATCTACAGTTTCAGCTTTTAGTGGGCCTACATTGCTCTTGACCACCCGCTTTCTCCTTCTGTAACTAAAAAAATTCTTCTTATTGATTTTGATGTCCCTTGCAAGTTTCATTTCATAATCTCTTTTAGTAACTCTTATAAGGTGATGTTGCGACCCTTTCCTGGTCTTTGTATCTATCCCATTCGGCCGGATCTGTGCTGTGTTTTGCATTTTTGTAAGCCCTTGCTTTTACTTTTATACTGTCCCTAATCTCTTTGGTTGTTCATGGTTATTTTTTCTGTGAAGTGGAGCTTTTTCCTCTCAGGGGTATATATTCGCTCTGTATTGTGTTAAACGTTTCATTCAATATTCTCCACTGTTCTGCAGTTGTTTGACCCATTAAGAGATCTTCCCAGTTGACCGTGGGCAGTCTCTGTCTCATCCCGGTAAAGTCAGTCTTACCCAAGCCTAAAATTCTTGCAGCTGATTCATGCATTTCACTTTCAAACTCTGCCTTGAATTCGATCATGTTGTGACCACTATTTGATAAATATTCACGCCAGTTAGGCTACTAATTAAAATTGGCTCGTTACTCATAACTAAATCTAATATTGCCTGTCCCCTTGTTACATCTAGGACATATTGCTGTTGGATACTATCCCAGACACATTCCAGAAATTCACTACGTTTCTGACAGGTGCAAGTCTACCTCTCCCAATCTGCGTGTAAGTTAAAATCCCCCATTAATACGACTTTGCCTTTGTTAAACACTTGCCTAATTTGTGAAGTTATACAATCTAACAGCTCAGAACTGCTACCAGGGGGTCTATACACAAAACCTCCTCCAGTTTTAGATCGTTTTCTGTTCCTCAGTTTTACCCATAATGTCTCCATTGGATGAAAGAGTCTCCTTCGGTGTCCACTCCCACACTCACATCCAGCATTTGAAACACAAACACAGAGAGACAAAGCCACACACAGACACAAAGACAGTCAAATAATCACAGGCAGACTGACATGTCCAGATAAACACACACACACATAGAAATCCACAGCTAGACACATCAATTCCCACTGACGGAGAGAGAGAGAGAGCGAGAGAGAGCGAGCGAGAGAGAAAGAGAGAGAACGAACCCACACAGAGACACATATATTCACATTGACCAACTTCGACAGCTAAACACTAACACCTCCCTCTGTGTAAAGAATATTTTTACAAACATCAAAATCTCTCTTTTCCCCTTTTATATTTCACTCTCGGGGTTTCAATTTATTTTCAATCTGATTTCACAGGGAGCAGGAGAATGTTTGCTTTCCTTTTCCTATCTTAGAGATCAGGGGGTATTGAGTAAGTCCCAGTGTCTGTGCAGTCTGTGACCCCTGACCCAGAGCTGTGACCCTGACGGGTGTGGGGAAAGGTGGGGAACAGGGAGAGCGTCAGTCTCAACCTCTTAAAGTGACCCCGCACCACTAGAACTGCTCTTTATGTTTAAACATTCGAGTGAGTCAGGAGGTGTTTGAACAAGGATGGGAACAAAGTGACATTTAATCTTCCAATATTTATATATTCAGTGATGTTAATAAAAAGCAAGTTATCTGTCAAGCCCAAATTCACACAAGTAAAATTGTGAATTCAGATTAATAATCTTAAAGGAGTAATTATTATTAATTAATTCCATTTCATTTGCTCAACATTATCATCTCGACCTTGTTTATTTCGAGATCTAATATTAATAAAGCCCATAGGAAGACAGGAGGAGGCCGTTCGGTCCGTCGAGCCGGTCCTTTCTCTTTGACACATTTTATTCCTCACCATCTCCCTTATGGTGTGCGTCTCCCTGTCCCTCAGCCAGTCTCTCTCTCCCTCCTCCTTTCCCGACTCTTTCCCTCCCTCACCCTGTCTCTCCCTCACTCACTATGTCTCTCTCTCTCTCCCTCTCACTCTCTTTCTCTCTGTCTTTATTTCAGTTCTTTCTGATCTATGAACAATTTGGTGAGCTTGAGTTGTTCTCCTTTGGTCTTTCCTATCTAGACTCTATCTGGGCTCCTCATAATTTTATTCACATCTATTAAATCTCCTCTCAGCCTCCTCTGTTCCAAAAAAATAACTCTAGCCTGTCCAACCTTTCCTCATAGCTAAAATTCTCCATTCCTAACAACATCCTCCATGAATCTCCTCTGTATCCTCTCTTCTGCACTCACATCCTTCCTGTAATGTGCTGACCAGAACTGCACACAGTACTCCAGCTGTGGTCTTACTGGTGTTTTATGCAGTTCCAGCATAACTCACTGCTCTTATATTCCATACATCGGTCAATGAAGG
This sequence comes from Heterodontus francisci, assembly GCF_036365525.1. Taxonomy (NCBI): domain Eukaryota; kingdom Metazoa; phylum Chordata; class Chondrichthyes; order Heterodontiformes; family Heterodontidae; genus Heterodontus; species Heterodontus francisci. The sequence goes on along the minus strand of NW_027142032.1, from coordinate 1,957,843 downwards.
AAAATACAATCGAAAATCCTGCGACGTAAACAATCCCTACTGTTAAAAAAAGTCTGCCTTCAATTGTCACAGTACAACACAAGTGTGATTTATTAACCTTTAACACAACATCGTTTGTTACTCAGTCGTGTGAAGTGCACTGCACTGTTACTGACCTTTACTCCAGTCCCTCAATCTCACTTCATCTCAGGGAGATTGTTACAAGATTCACCCCATCCTTTCAAACATAAATATTACCCACATCAAACCAGCAATTAGAAATTGTATACAGCTGCTGTGAGCTAGTAACAAGACTGAAGGTACTCGAAAGTCCAAAAATGGTTACATCTCCAACCGAGACAAATATATATCTTTATTTCTATTAATATCCATCCATCCATCTGAATGGATATAAATGGAGGCCAGGCCTCTCCCATAACAACATTCTTCGATCTGAATCTGAATTTGAACTCTGAATTACTCCAATTCTTTGTCTGATATTAATGAGTTGTAGGATCTGCGATGACCTCTCCCATGACAGAGAATCCTGTGACCAGAGCATCAGGTGAAACCTTTCTCTTCTGAAATCCAAGTTTCCTGTTTGTTTCTTGCTGTCTTGTTGCCAATTCCGTCTGGAGGGAGCAGAGTAAAAAGGCTGAGGGGATTTGCGGGGAAGGAGCTTATTTAAATCTTAAACTGTACCAGAGCAAGTGGAACTCTCTTCCACAAACGGCAATTGATGCTGAGCCACTTGTTCATTTTTAAATCTAAGTTTGATCGATTATTGTTAACCAAAGGTTTTAAGTGAAAAGGAGCCAAGACGGATATATGGTCTTAGATCACAGATCAGCCATGAGCTCGTTTAATGACAGAACAGAGTTGAAGGGCTAAATGGCCTCCTTCTCTTCCTATGTTCGATGACAAAATGACTGCTATCACTCTGTGTGTATCACTCACCCTCTCGGTCTTTGTTTTCTCTCTATCTGCCTGTCTGACTCTCCTCTCTGAGAATGTAGAAAACCAGACATCAGTCAGCCATTTTAGGTTTGTTCTGTGTTCTGTGTTCAAAGTCATGAGGGGTCCAGACAGGTTAAAAGTTTGGGACAGCTCTGGCAGTGCAGGGTACCTTTATCTGAGGCAAAATTCTGTGGATGCTGGCAATCTTCCTGTCAACTCTATCGAGGCACCTCATAATTTTATACACCTCAACTCAATCTTCCCTCAGCCTCCTCTGTTGGAAAGAAAGCAACGCCAGCCTGTCCAATCATTCCTTTGGAGTTCTTCGCAATTTTGGAACTCTCTTCTGCAAACAGGAATTCATACTGGCTTAATTGTTAATTTTTAAATCTGGGATTGATAGATTCTTGTTAACCAAAGGTATTAAGAGAGAAGGGGCAAAGGTGAGATATGTGGTGTTTGTTAGATCACAGATCAGCCCTGATCTCATTGAGTGCTGGGACAGGGTTGAAGGGTTAAATTGCCTACTCCTCTTCCTATGTCCAATGTTAAATATCCTTCTTTCACTCTCAGTCACCCTGTCATCTGTGTCTCTCTGTTTCTCTATTTCTCTCTCTGTCTCTCTGTTTCGGACAGTGCAGAACGAGAGTCACTCTGTATCCACCCCATGATTTTCCTGCCCTGGGAGTCCTCTCTGCTTATGCTGCGTTTCACCGGTCTCAGTTTGAACTGCACAAGACCATTTCTCTGTGTATAATACAATAGTCCCTGTCTTTACTCTGTATCTAACCCCGTGCTGTACCTGTCCTGGGAGTGTCTGATGGGAGACATTGTAGAGGGATCTTTACTCTTTATCTAACCCTGTGCTATACCTGTCCTGGGAGTGTTTGATGGGGACAGTGTAGAGGTATATTTACTCTGTGTCTAACCCTGTGCTGTACGTGTCTTGAGAATATTTGATGGGGACAGTGTGGAAGGAGCATTACTCGGTATCTAACCCTGTGCTTTACCTCACCTGGGAGTGTCTGATGGGGACAGTGTAGAGGGATCTTTACTCTTTATCTAACCCTGTGCGATACCTGCCCTTGGAAGGTTTGATGGGGACAGTGTAGAGGGAGCTTTAGCCTGTATCTCACCCCGTTTTTTTTAGGGAGCTTTACTCTGTATCTAACCTCCGTTTTTTTTCTTTCTAACCCTGGTATTTTTTATATATAAGGTGGCCTTTATATCCCAGGCCCCGTTCATATATTATAGGTCGAGGGGGCCTTTATTCCTCAGGCCCTCTTTATATACATACTTATATTTTTAAAATAACTTTATTAAAAACAGAAACAAACAAAAACTCAAATTAAAATGCCATTCTCGGCGTCGACAATGCACTCCAGTCCCTGCGTTACCCACTGGTCGCGAAAGGCCTCAAGCGTACCAGCGAACACCGCATGCTCCTTCTCCAGGGACACTCGGGCGCGAACGTAACCTCGGAAGAGGGGCAGGCAATCGGGGAGGACGGAACCCCCGACGGCCTGCAGCCTGGACCTGTGAGTTGCCACCTTGGCCAGGTCCAGGAGCAGACCGACGAGGAGATCCTCCTCCCGGCCCACGCTCCTTCGCACCGGGTGCACAAAGATCAGGAGTGTGGGAATGAAGTGCAGCCAGAACTTGAGGAGCAGCCCCTTAAGATACTCAAAGAGGGGCTGCAACCTCGGACACTCTGTGTATATGTGGAACACGGACTCGTCCAGGCCGCAGAAAGTTCATTCGGCCTGGGAGTCCGTGAACCTACTTAAAAGCCTATTGCACGGGACTGCCGTGTGCAACACCCTCCACCCCAGGTCACCGATGCAAAGGTGGAAGACTCCCGCGTTGAGAGACCTCCATCGGGGTTTCACCTCTCCGCCAAATGGCAACGCGGACCGCCAGGGCATGTCCGTCCGGCTGACAAGGGCGAGGACGTAGAGAGTGTGCAGGAGCAGCCCGAACAGGAAACTCCTCCGCGCCGATTAGAATGGCACGGAGGGCATTTCCGAGAGGCAGCTCGGGTTGTGTGGGATCGGCTCACGAGGAGCGTTTCGGGGCCTGGCTCCGATGAGCAGTTCCAGCCGAGTGGCGGTCAGCTCGGCCGGGATCGCTCCGCACTCCCGATCCCCCTCGCCACCAGCAGTTAGGGGCGTCCCGGGGGTTTCGGCTACTCCTCGGCCCGCCGGACAGTGCCCGGAGTCGGCCGCCCGGACAGCCAAGGCACTCTCCTCCACCGTCGAGGTTGCGCCCTGACTTGAGGCGACCATGAATAGATGTTTAGTTTAATTAGAGATACAGCACTGAAACAGGCCCTTCGGCCCACCAAATCTGTGCCGACCATCAACCACCCATTTATACTAATCCTACACTAATCCCATATTCTTACCACATCCCCACCTGTCCCTATATTGCCCTACCACCTAACTATACTGGGGGCAATTTATAATGGCCAATTAACCTATCAACCTGCAAGTCTTTGGCATGTGGGAGGAAACAAGAGCACCCGGAGGAAACCCACGCAGACACAGGGAGAACTTGCAAACTCCACACAGGCAGTAGCTGAATTGAATGCGGGTCACTGAAGCTGTGAGGCTGTGGTGCTAACCACTGCGCCACTGTGCCGCCCCTGATGAAGTGCTGCACTGTCGAAGGTGCATTTTTTTAGATGAGACGTGCCACCCCGGTAAAAGACATGCAACTCGTTCAGGGAAGCGCGACTAATGGACTCCACCGGGAGCTGCGTGTCAAAGAACAAAGAACAAAGAAAATTACAGCACAGGAACAGGCACGTCGGCCCTCCAAGCCTGCACCGATCAGATCCTCTATCTAAACATGTCGCCTATTTTCTAAGGGTCTGTATCTCCTTGCTTCTTGCCCATTCATGTACCTGTCTAGAAAATCTTAAAAGACGCTATCGTGCCCGCGTCTACCACCGCCGCTGGCAATGCGTTCCAGGCACCCACCACCCTGTGCGGAAAGAAATTTCCACGCATATGCCCCCTAAACTTTTCACCTCTCACTTTGAACTCGTGACCCCTAGTAATTGAATTCCCCACTCTGGGAAAAAGCTTCTTGCTATCCACCCTGTCTATACCTCTAATGATTTTGTACACCTCAATCAGGTCCCCCCACAACCTCCGTTCCTCTAATGAAAATAATCCTAATCTGCTCAACCTCTCTTCTTAGCTAGCGCCCTCCACACCAGGCAAAATCCTGGTGAACCTCCTCTGCACCCTCTCCAAAGCATCTACATCCTTTTGGTAATGTGGCGTGAGAACTGCACGCAGTATTCAAAACGTGGCCGAACCAAAGTCTTATACAACCGTAACATGACCCGCCAACCCCTGCACTCAATACCCCGTCCGATGAAGGAAAGCATGACGCATGTCCTTTTGACCACTCTATTGACCTGCGTTGCCACCTTCAGGAAACAATGGAGCCGAACATCCAAATCTCTCCGCACATCAATTTCCCCAGGACTTTTCCATTTACTGCATAGTTCACTCTTGAATTGGATCCTCCAAAATGCATCACCTCGCATTCGCCCCGATTGAACTCCATCTGCCATTTCTCTGCCCAACTCTCCAATCTATTCATATTCTGCTGTATTCTCTGACAGTCCCCTTCACTATCTGCTACTCAACCAACCTTAGTGTCGTCTGCAAACTTGCTAATCAGTCCACCTATACTTTCCTCCAAATCATTTATGTATATCACAAACAACAGTGGTCCCAGCACGGATCCCTGTGGAACACCACTGGTCACACGTCTCCATTTTGAGAAACTCCCTTCTACTGCTACTCTCTGTCTCCTGTTGCCCAGCCAGTTCTTTATCCATCTCGCTAGTACACCTTGGACCCCATGCGACTTCACCTTCTCCATCAGCATACCATGGGGAACCTTATCAAACGCCTTACTGAAGTCCATGTAGATGACATCTACAGCCCTTCCCTCATCAATCAACCTTGTCACTTCCTCAAAGAATTCTATTAAGTTGGTAAGACATGACCTTCCCCGCACAAAACCATGTTGCCTATCACTGATAAGCCCATTTTCTTCCAAATGGGAATAGATCCTATCCCTCAGTATCTTCTCCAGCAGCTTCCCTACCACTGACGTCAGGCTCACCTGTCTATAATTACCAGGATTTTCCCTGCTACCCTTCTTAAACAAGGGGACAACATTAGCAATTCTCCAGTCCTCCGGGACCTCACCCGTGTTTAAGGATGCTTCAAAGATATCTGTTAAGGCCCCAGCTATTTCCTCTCTCGCTTCCCTCAGTAGCCTGGGATAGATCCCATCCAGACCTGGGGACTTGTCCACCTTAATGCCTTTTAGAATACCCAACACTTCCTCCCTCCCCATGCCGACATGACCCAGAGTAATCAAACATCTGTCCCTAACCTCAACATCCGTCATGTCCCTCTCCTCGGTGAATACCGATGCAAAGTACTCGCCTAGAATCTCACCCATTTTCTCTGACTCCACGCATAACTTTCCAACTTTGTCCTTGAGTGGGCCAATCCTTTCTCTAGTTACCCTCGTGCTCCTTACACATGAACAAAAGGCTTTGGGATTTTCCTTAACTCTGTTTGCTAAAGATATTTCATGACCCCTTCTAGCCCTCTCAATTCCTTGTTTCAGATTGGTCCTACATTCCCGATATTCTTCCAAAGCTTCGTCTTTCTTCAGCCTCCTCGACCCCATGTATGCTTCCTTTTTCCTCTGAGCTAGTCTCACAACTTCACCTGTCATCCATGGTTCGCCAATCTTGCCACCTCCATCCCTCACCTTCACTGGAACATGTCTCTCCTGCACGCTAATCAACCTCTCTTTAAAAGCCTCCCTCATATCAAATGTGGATTTTCCTTCAAACAGCTGCTCCCAAGCTACACTCCCCAGCTCCTGCCGAATTTTGGTATAGTTGGCCTTCCCCCAATTTATCACTCTTCCTTTGGGCGCACTCTTTTCTTTGTCCATGAGTATTCTAAAACTTACGGAATTGTGATCACTGCTCCCAAAGTAGTCCCCTACTGAAACTTCAACCACCTGGCCCGGCTGATTCCCCAACACCAGGTCCAGTATGGCCCCTTCCCGAGTTGGACTATTTACATACTGCTCTTGAAAACCCTCCTGGATGCTCCTTACAAATTCTGCTCCATCTAGACCTCTAACACTAAGTGAATCCCAGTCAATGTTGGGAAAATTAAAATCTCCTGTCACCAGCACCCTGTTGCTCCTCTATCTTTCCATAATCTTTTTACATATTTGTACCTCTATCTCACGCTCGCTGTTGGAATGGCCTGTAGTACAGCCCCAACATTGTTACCGCACCCTTCCTGTTTCTGAGTTCTGCCCATATTGCCTCACTGCTCGAGTCCTCCATAGTGCCCTCCTTCAGCACAGCTGTGATATCCTCTTTGACCAGTACTGCCACTCCTCCAGCCCTTTTACCTCCCTCTCTAACCCGCCGGAAGCATCGATATCCTGGGATATTCAGTTGCCAATCATGCACTTCCCTCACGCAAGTCTCAGTAATAGCAATAACATCATACTCCCAGGTACTAATCCAGGCCCTGAGTTCATCTGCCTTACCTACTGCACTTCTTGCATTAAAACAAATGCACCTCAGACCACCAGTCCCTTTGTGTTCATCATCTGCTCCCTGTCTACTCTTTCCCTTAGTCATGCTGACGTCATTATCTAGTTCCTTCCAGGCTTGAGTTACTACCTCCTTACTGTCCACTGACCTCATTTGGTTCCCATCCCCCTGCCACATTAGTTTAAACCCTTCCCAACAGCGTAAGCAAAAGCACCCCCAAGGACATTGGTTGCAGTCCGGCCCAGGTGTAGACTGTCCAATTTGTAATAGTCCCACCTCCCCCAGAACCGGTCCCAATGTCTCAAAATCTGAACCCCTCCCTCCTGCACCATCTCTCAAGCCACGCATTCATCCTGACTATTCTTTCATTTCTACTTTGACTATCATGTGGCACTGGTAGCAATCCTGAGATTAGTACCTCGAAGGTCTTACTTTTTAACTTGGCTCCTAACTCCCAAAATTCTGCTTGGAGGACCTCATCCCGTTTTTTACCTATATCATTGGTGCATATGTGCACAACGACAACTGGCTGTTCACCCTCCCCCTTCAGAATGTTCTGCAGCCGATCTGCGACATCCCTGACCCGTGCACCTGGGAGGCAACAAACCATTCGGGAGTCTCGTTTTCGACCACAGAACGCCTATCTACTCCCCTTACAATCGAATCCCCGATGACGATAGCCCGTCCACTCTTTTTCCCGCCCTTCCGAACAGCAGAGCCAGCAACGGTGCCATGAAACTGGCTACTGCTGCCTTCCACAGGTGAGCCATCTCCCTCAACAGAATCTAAAACGGTATACATGTCTTGAAGGCAGTGACACTAGCGGAGCAAATACGTCGCCAGTGCACACCATCTTGGAGGATGCTCGACTTACAGGTATCTCAGCAGGGTCCGAAGGCGGAGAGTCGCAGCCTGGGTGCGGACACACACCAGCGACTGGCCACACTCCTCAATCGGGAGACTCAGGACCGCAGCAGAGACCCTGTGTTTCCTCTTGCCCCAAAAGAAATCGACGGGTTTCTTCTGGCAGGGGGCGGGGCCAAAGTGACCAACCGGTACCACAGCATGGAGGCCACCAGTTGGTTTATGACCAGCGCTCGACCCCTGTAGGAAAGCACTTGGAGCAGTCCTGTCCAGCGCCCCAGCTGAGCGGTGACTTTCGCCTCCAACTCCTGCCAATTTGCCGGCCAGGTTACCTCAGCGGGGCGAAGGTGGACTCCCAGATAGAGAAGGTGCGTGGTGCTCCACGCAAAAGGTGTAATCTCCTCCGGCAGGGAGTCCACCCGCCACTGACCCACCAGGAGACCGGAACATTTCTCCCAATTGATCCTCGTGGAGGACGCGGCAGAAAAGGTCTGCTGGCAGTCGCGCAACCTCCACAAGTCAACGGGATCTGTGACCGCGAGTCGCACATCGTCGTCGTAAGCCGAGAGGACGACCCGCATGGCCGGCTCGCGCAGAGCCAATCCCGTCAACCTCCTGTGAAGCAGACACCGGAAGGGCTCCACGCAGTTGGTATACAATTGGCCGGACATGGGGCATCCCTGACGCACTCCTCTCCCAAAGCGAAGTGCCGCCGTCAACGACCCGTTAACTTTGACAAGACACTCTGCGGCGGTGTATAAAAGTTGGACCCGGGCCACGAAATGCAGCCCGAGTCCGAAAGCACGCAGAGTCCCGAAAAGGTATTCGTGATCCACCCTGTCGAATGCCTTCTCCTGATCGAGGGAGAGAAAGGCGACCGACTGACCAGTCCTCTGGGAAAGACGGATCAGGACTGGAGCGATCCCCCACCTCGAGGGTGCAGTTAAAATCCCCCTCGAGGATGATGCACTCGCCGCTATCGATGGCGCTCAGAAGCAAAGAAGCACGCTTGCAACGCGCCGGGCCTGGGCATGTACACATTCACAAAGTGGGGTGGCACACTCCCCAGGCGAATGGCGAAGTGGAGCAAGCGGCCCGGCATTAGCTCCTTGACCCCCAAGATCTCCGGCTGAAAAGTCGGGGCCAACAAGATAGCCAGCCCACTAGAAATAGGGGTGAGGTCACTCATGTCGACCCCACCCTGCCACTCCAGGAGCCAGGTGGCTTCGTCTCCCGGAACGGTGTGGGTTTCCTGCAGAAAGCTCACGGCGTATCTCCCTTCCCAGAGGACAGTGAGATTGTGAAATCTGCGGTGAGACCCCCTGCTGCCGTTGATGTTGAGGCTGGCTATGGATATCTTCATGTTAAAGGTACTTCAAACCCGTCACCTACACTTCACTGTGAGGAGGGTGTGGAAGTGCACCTGGCCCTCCACTCCCCCAGTAACCCATTGAGGAACACATTAAAACGGTGCCTCTCAACCAGTTACACGCCCGCGCGCTTGCCCACTTTCTAAAGGGCGGCACGGACGGACTGGATGATCAGCGCCAGATTCAACCAACGGTCGAAGGCCAGCTGAACTTTATTGCAGCAACCCCTGCAAACCGCGAGGAAACTCTGGAGTTCCACCGTGGGGATGAGAGGAGATTCGGTGGGAGGCACGAGGGACTCCACCACCTCACTGGCGATGGAATCAAGGTCATCCTCATTGCCCCACACCGAATCCCCATCCTCCTACGGGTCGTTACCGCCAGTAGCCGACACATCCACCACACACCGTGGGGCGGACGTCCCGGCCGCGCCAGCTGGTCTTGCCTCCGTCATGATCCCACCGCAGAAGTCTTCTCTGGGTATAAATGTGAAACCGGAGCCTGTGGGCGCCAGCACTTCAGGACCCAGCTCCACCTCCAGCCCCAGGCCAATGAGCAGTCCAGGGGAGAGAGATGTTCCCGACTCCGGAAATCCAGCCGGAGCCCAGACCGGATGTGGAGAGAGGAGGCCATCTCCCGCTCCTCCAGCAGCCACAGGCACAGCAGATGGGGCAGCATTCTCAGTTTTCACCAGGTTGGGTGTCTCCTGGTTGGTGGTGGACTCCGGCTGGGAGGGCTGACCCTCTGGGGCGTCGCCCTCCCTTTCACTCAGGGCACCCGACCCAGTAGCAGTGGCAGATTGGGCGGCGTCCTCAGGCTCCCCCACCACAAGCACGGCCCCACTTACTCCTTCAGGAGGGGCCTCATGTACCGGGGCCTTCCCCTCCCCTCCATCCTGATGAATAGGGACCTCCTGCCCGGACTTTGCCGCCTTGGTAGTGGCGGTAGGGGAAATCTGTGGACCCAAAACAGGAGGCAGCTTCCATCCAACAGATGGGCCCTGCGCCTCAGGGCCCCTCGTTACCTCTGTGGAGGGGTGCCTTCTCCTCTTTTTCCCATGAGGGCGCAGAGGCTCAGAGACCTCCATGTCATCAGAGGCCTCCGCCTCCGCACCCTCCTTCTTTTTAGTCACACTGGGCCAAAACCCAGCCCTGGGACAGGTGGATTCCTTGAGAAGGGGCTTTGGGCTGAGCTCAGGCTCGGGTTGTTTCAATGTGACCAGGAGCCGCGCCTCTTGATGTTTCTTTTGCCTCCGCGTCTTCCTTCCACTCGGACGGGCACTCCCCTCCCCGCTGGAGGCTGTGAAAACCACAGCCTCCGGAAACGACTGAGCGGTGTCTGTTGGATGTGTGGGGGGAGTGGGAGGAGGTGCTGTGGAACCACCCTGGGCCGCCGAGGTGGAGCTGGCGGCCGGGAGGTTGGGGCAGTTCCTACGAACATGCCCCACCCCCTTGCAGACGTGGCACCGCGCCCCGTCCGAGGTCCAAACGACGCGGTAGGCCATCCCCTGGAACTCCACATTAAATTGGCTCTCCGTGTCCTCCTCCAGCGCCAGCTGCATAAATAACTGGCGGCGGAAGGGGTAGACATATTGGAGGCTGTGTTCCCGAAGAACAAGCCGGACTGGGGTGATCCCCGACCTCATCTTCCCCAGATGGTGCAGGTGGGGGAGGAGGAGCTCACTGGGAATGAAGGGTGGGACGTTGGACAACATTTTCCGATGTGCAGTGGCCCACAGAGGGTCCACTGGCAGGACGGTCCCCCCCACAATGAGCCCTTTACTCAGTGCCAGGGACACCGCCCACTCGGTCCTCAAAAAGAAAACAGCCTTCCCATACATCTTTGAGGCCGCAACAATGGCCGAGGGGCCGACAACCTCGGCCATTGCCTTTTCGCAGGCCTCAATAGACATGTTGGCGTGGGGATAGCTCTTCGCCCCATGGCTTGATGTTAGTAATTTAAAGGGTGACGGGGCCACGTGGGCACCCACAGAAGTTGCAGCTGCAAAGGTAGTAGAGGGCCCCGCCACCGGTGATGAGGGGCTAGCCATGGGTCTAAGAGCTAAACCCACCCCAAATTGTGGGCCTGCACACCAAGTATCAGCGATTCACCGAAAATATTGAATATGTATTAAAACAAAGCAAACAAACAACAGGTTAGGGGAGAGGCTGAGGGGATAGAGGAGAGGCAAAGGCAGGCTGTAAGGGATGACTTGCTTCCTGGGGGTGGTGCTCACAGCACACATAAAACAGTCTTTGAACATGGTCTTCCGGTCTTCTGGTTGGGGTGCCGTCTTCAACTGGGTCAGCTGAAGTTGTCCAGGCACTATCTGTCCCTTTCCATCTGTTTAGCCGGGCAGCTTCAGCTGACCCAGTCTTGGCAATTGGGGTGGGGAGGGAGCTTCCCTGTGTGCTTGTGCAGCAGCACAGATTCCTGTTGAATTGGCAGCCCCTCCCCTTGTTGTTCCAGCCACTTGTTCCTCCCCCAACTGTCCAAAGTAGATTACTGGTGTTCAGCACCCACCTCCAGACAAAGCCTTGTTTCCAAAAAAAAGTATATTTCTTCTCTTTAGTGGTGATTGTTGTTGAAGCTTCACCTCTGCTTAGTTGTAGCTGCTCGCCCTTGCTCAGTGCAGCTCCTCTCTCCACCTCTGCAACCTCCAACTGCCACCAGCACTCTAAGCTGAGGCTCGTTGCTGCAATCAGCAGTCAACACTCCACTGAACCAGCAACAAACCTGTCCTGGGAGTGTTTGATGGGACAGTGTAGAGGGAGCTTTACTCTGTATCTAACATTGACCAAGACACAGAAAGCAGAGAATAGTTGTGAACGGTTGTTTCTCAGACTGGGTAGAGATGTACAGCGGTACATCCAATTGTACACAGCAAGCTCCCACAAACAGTAATGTGATAATGAGCAGAACCTTGTTTTAGTGATTTTGGTTGTGTTATAAATATTGGCCAGGACACCGGGGAGAACTTCATTGAGGCCACACGGGCACGATGGATGACTGGCCACTTGCTGTGCTGGAGAATTCTGTGATTCGGTGAGTTCACAGCAGACTGTCCTAGATCTCATTTATAAACTGTTTCCTCTGGTTTGTGATTCTCCCTCTTCGCTTAACCCTTGGAGTCCAGGTATCATTCTACTCTCTTTATGCCATCCAATATTTCACACTCCTCCTTAACCACAATGTCTGCCTCATCTCCCTCTTTTATGACTATTTCACAATATTGTTGCTCCTGTGATTAAAGGGACAGTGACAGAGGGGTTATGGCATTGGGTAAGAGACAGAAGACAGATAGTAGTGGTGAACGGTTGTTTCAGACTGAAGGGCGGTATAGAGTGGTGTCAGCCAGAGGTTTATATTGGAACCACTGCTCTTTTTGATGTATATTAATGAACTGACTTGGGTTTACAGAGCAGAACTTCAAAGTTTGCAGATGACACAAAACTTTGGAAATGTAGTAAAGAGTGAAGAGAATAGTAGCAGACTTCAGGAAGCTATTGGCAGTCTGGTGAATTGGACAGACACATGGCAGGTTAACTTCAATGCTGAGAAATGTGAAGTGATAAATTTTGGAAGGAAGACTGGGAGAGTCAATCTAGTCTAAATGGTACAATGTGAAACTGGGTTCCCTGTCACTGCTCTGACACGGATTTACCTTCAAGTAGCTTCTTCCAGTCCACTTTTTCCAAATCACCTTCCAACGGCCCAGCTTCATTCCAAAAACTAAGTGTAAGACTGACCCATCTCTTGTTGGCCTTGCTACGTACTGGCCTAGAAAAGTTCCCCTGAATGCATATTTAGAATTCTGTATCATCGATACCCTTTACACTAGTCTCAGTTAACAATGCACTAGTTAGCTCAGCACTAGACAGTGTCTTTGCTTATATTATACATGGCCCTGTATCTGCTATAAAAAATGGCTTAAAAATTGGAGAGAAAACCCTCCATTTATATCCAGGACCTTTAGAAATAGGAGTAGGAGTAGGCCGCTCAGCCCGTCGAGCCAGTTCTGCCATTCAATAAGATTATGGCTGATCTGATAGTGGCCTTAACTCCACTTTTCTGCCTGTCCCCCATAACCCTTGACTCCCTTGTCGATCATAAATCTATTTAACTCAACCTTGAATATATTCAATGATCCAACCTCCACTGTTCTCAGGGGATGAGAATTCCAAAGTCTAACCACCCGCTAAGAGAAACAAAATCCTCCTTAGCTCAGTCTTAAATGGGAGACCCATTATTTTTAAACTGTGTCCCCTAGTTCTAGACTCCCCCACAAGAGGAACATCCTCCCAGCATCCGCCCTTTAAAGTCCCCTCAGAATCTTGTCTGTTTCAATATGATTACCTCTCATTCTTCTAAACTCCAATGAGTATCGGCCCAACCTGTTGAACCATTCCTCATAAGACGACCCCTTCATCCCCGGAATCAGCCCAGTGAACCTTCTCTGAACTGATTCCAATGCGTCCAGGCCTGACCATCTATCCATCTTTCGAAGATACCAAACACCTTCATATTTCCCCTTTCACTCTGTTTATCCCATCCAATATTTCACACTCCTCTTTAACGAGAATGTCTGCAACGTCCCCCTCTTTTTTGAAGACAGACACATGTGTTCATTAAGAACCATGCCCAAACCTCCATACACACATTCCCATTTTGGTCCCTAATACTCTATGCTTAGTTATCCTCTTGTTCTTCATACATTTATAAAACATCTTTGTGTTTTCCTTACTTTTACTTGGTAATATTATTTTCTGACTATCTCTTTGCGTTCTTAATTTGCTTTTTAATTTCACCTCTGCACTTTCTTCACTCTTCTTGGCATTCTCTGGTATTGAGCCCTCGGTATCTGACAAAAAGGCCCTTTTGTGCCTTTTCCCACCTGGTTTGATCCTTGACATCCAAGGTGCTCTAGATTTGTGACTCTCACCCTGTTTGTGTTTGTGGGAAAATATTTGTTCTCAGCCCTCACAAACTCTCACTGCTCTGACACTCATTTACCTTCAGGTAGCTGTTTCCAGTCCACTTTGCTTAACCCTCCCCTCTCTACAATTACCATCTCCACTGATCTCCCTGAAGGACCCTCACATTCTTCCTTATATGTGGTGACCAGAACTGGATGCAATATTCTAGTTGTGGCCTAACCAGAGCTTTGTAAATAATCAGCATAACTTCCATGCTTTTGTACTCAACACCTGTATTTATGAAGCCCATGATCCTATAGGCTTTACTGACTACATTCTCAATATGTCCTGCCAACTTCAAAGATGTATGTACATGTATCCCCAGGTCCCTCTGTCCCTGCACATTCTCTAGAACTGTGCCATTAAGTCTATATGAGCTTTCCCTATGACTTCTGCCAAAATACATCACCTCACGTTTGCTTGTATTAAATTCCATCTGCCACTTGTCTGCCCATTCTGCTAGCCTATCGATGTCCTGTTGCAGTCGATTGGTATCATCCTCACTCATTGCATCTCCTCCAAGTTTGTTATCATCGCCAAATATTAAATATTTACTCAAACATTCGAACATTCCAAAATGCGAAGCTCACAAATTTAACACAAGTTTCCTTTTCTGAGTCGCGCTGGTCTGTTCTGATTTTCTGTTGGGTGGCATCAGCCTAGATTTTGTGTTCTGACCTGACCCCCACAAACGTATAACTCAGAGGCAGGATTATTACCCACAGAACCACAGCTGGCTCCAATGCTCCCAGAAAATCTAGTAGCTGTGCATGTCCAGTTATTTCTTTTTGTGTGCTGCCCCTTTAAATATTTGAAGAATATTTGCAGACGTGTGTTATTTTTCACGAAACAGGACATGCATGGTACCTTCCAGGCTGCAGCACACAGCTTTGAAGGAACACTGACTGACGCTCTCCATCCCAATCTCTTCCTCTTTCCCTCTGGTACTCTCTCCCCATTGTTATCCTTCCCTCTCTCTGTTATTCTCTCTCTATATCTATCCCTGTCTTTCTCAGTGTCACTCTCTCCATCTGGATGGAGGAGGAGAAAGGGAGGCATATATAGTGTCAGCCTTACTCTGCATCAAACCCCACACTGTACCTGCCTGGGAGTGTTTGATGGAACACATAAGACAGAGATTTGCTCTGTAGATAACTCCAGGTTGCACTTGGCTTGGCAGTATTCGATGGGACAGTGTTGACGGAGTTTTACTCTGTACCCCTGGAATTACGAAGGTTAAGGTGTGATTTGATTAAAGTTTACAGGACAATAATGGAAACTGATGGGGTAGATGGAGAGAAAATCTTCTCACTGGTCAGGGGAGTCTCGGACGATGGGGACAGTCTATAAGTCGAACAGTAGTTGAAATGCCTTTCGAGGGTGAAATTTATTAACGCTTCTACACACAAAGGGTGGTGGAATTTTGGAATTGTCGTCCACAAATGACCCCTCCCGATCTCTGCAATCTCCTCCAGCTCCACAATCCTCCAATATCTGCGATACTCTAATTCTGGCCTCTTGAGCATCCCCAATTTGAATCGTTCCACCATTGGAGGCACTGCCTTCAAGTTGCCAAGGCCCCAACTCTGGAATTCCATTCCTAAACCTCTCCGTCTCACTAACGCTCTTCCCCATTTGAAGACGCTCCCTAAATCCAAGCTCTTTGACCAACATTTTGGTGCTGAACTCTGGAATTCTCTACCTCACAGAGTTGTGTAGGCTAGGTCACTAATTGTATTTAAGGAAGACATAAATACATTTTTGAAATCTCGGGGAGTCGAGGTTTATGCGGAACAGACCTAAAATAGGAGTTGAATCCTGGGACAGCTCAGCAATGATCTTATTGAATGGCAGGGCAGGCCCGAAAGGCTGACTGGCCTACTCCTGCTCCTACTTCTTGTGTTCTTGTGTCTCGTCTGATATCTACTGAAGTGCCTTGGTGCCAAATTGTTTTTTTTTTACTCATTTGTTGGATGTGTGCGTTACTGGCCAGGCCAGCATTTATTGCCCATCATGAATTGCCCTTGAATCTTCTTGAACCACTGCAGTCCATGTGGTGTAGGTACACCCACAGCGTTGTTAGGAAGAGAGTTCCAGGATTTTGACCCAGTGACAATGAAGGACCCCGATACAGTTCCAAGTCCGGATGGTGTGAGACTTGAAGTGATACTTACAGGTGGCGGTGTTCCCATTCGTGTTTCCTGTTTGTTTGCTCTCTCTCCCCCTCCTTTTTTCCAGACCTCCTTCTCCTCCTGTCCCTCTCTGTCATGAGAACCTAAGAACAGAAGAAAGTGGATGCAGGAACAGAGAGCCCTGGGGATATCTGTGCACAAATTGAATGTGGCAAGACTAGTTGAGAAAGTGGTTAAAAGGCAAGTGGGATCCCAGGCTTTGTAAATAGAGGCTTAGAATATAACAAAACAAGGAGGTTATTAAGAAGCTTTATAAAACAGTGGTTCATCCTCAACTAGTATTGTGTCCAATTCTGGACACTGTACTTTAGCAAGGAAGTGGAGGCATTAGAGAGGGTGCAGAAAAGATTCACGAGCAAGGTTCCAAGAATGAGAGACTTCAGTTACGTGGATAGATTGGAGAAGCTGGGATTGTTCGCTGTGTCTCTCTCTGTCTTCCTCTCTCTATCTCTCCCTCCTGCTATCTCTGACACGAGAAGAGATACAGAGGGCGAGAGGGTTAGCTATGAAGACAGGAGAAACAGACCAACAAATTCAGTAGAAAAAAAGCCACTAACAAATTCAACATCAGAAGGGGGAAAAATACCAATAAATAGGGCAATGGCTCAAGCTCTTGGATACACAGCATATCGTTTCCGAAGGGACAGATTATCTGATCACACCCAGGATGGTGTAATTCTTGCCAACAAAGCCTATTTCAGCCTGCAATATGAAAAGGAGATAGAGAGAACTGTGAGGGAATGAGTTGATTTTGACTGAGTTAATGAGGGGCAATGGCCTCCTTTGGCTCCCACAATGCCGGGAACTGGGAAAGGACCCTATCTGTGGGACAGACCGCGCTGCATTCTGGGACGACTTTCCTCATCTGCGCATCCCCACAAGCGCGTTAGCCGCCGCTTTGTTCATTCTCCCGCCGCTCAGATTTTCAAGTTTCCTCCATTGAGATCGACGACTGAAGCCGCTTCTCCTTTTCCTTTCAGCTGCTTTTTGCGGAAACAAACCTCCGGCGGGCGACGTCACGGAAACATGGCGGTGGATGACGCCTCAGTCCCACCCACCGGGTCGTGTGGTCTGATTGGCTGCGTCTCCCCACGTGTTTGGCAGTCAAATGGGGCAAGAAGTGCCTGCAGCCTCCGCGCAGCCGCGGTTTGGGCGGCCAGTGACCCCTTTCGCGGTGGGGGAGGGGCCAGCGCCAGACTCTTAAAGGGATCCTGCACCACCAGAACTGTCCCAAACTCTTAAAGGACTCAACATAGCCAGACAGAGCAAGAGAATTCCAGAGCAAGGCATAGAGAGGGAAATATAAAAGAGAGAGTGATGGAGAGCGAGAAATGAGATTGAAAGAATAATAGAGAGATGGACAGACTCAGAGAAAATAGGTGATCGGGAGAGAGTGAGAGAGCAAGGGAAGGCGAGAAATGGAGGGAGAATTTCCTCAATTGGACAGAGATGGAGAGATAGTGATAGAGAGATGTGAAGAGAGATCAAAGAGAAAGGACGGTGGAGAGTGATGGAGAGGTAGAGTTTGAGAGTGAGGAAACAGATGAATGGAGAGATAAAGGTGAGGAGAGAGTAACAGGGCGAAAGAGAGAGAGAGAGGGAGATGGAGAGAGAGTGGGAAGGAAAATGAGAAATTAGTGGTAATGAGCAGACACAGGGTGCACAGAAAGTGTGAAAAATTAATGAGAGATAGAGTGTCCATCAGCGAGAGAGGGAAAGTCCGGGATAGATGTGGGCAGAGAGAGAGGCAGATAGTGTGTGTGTGTGTGTGTATGTGTGTGTGTGTGTGTGTTTGTGTGTGTGAGAGATCAGCACATATACACAGCAAATGAAAGTCTTGCGGTGTCAAACAGTCATTTAATTGGGTGCACAACCAGACAAAAGTAACTTTATCCCCAGAAGAATGAGTGGAGTCAGACAAATAAAAACAGATACAAAAAAAAGAAATGCTGGATTCACTCAGCAGGTCTGGCAGCATCTGTGGAAAGAGAAGCAGAGTTAACGTTTCGGGTCAGTGACCCTTCTTCGGAACTGACAAATATTAGAAAAGTCACAGATTATAAACAAGTGAAGTGGGGGTTGCAGCTTAATGCCCAGATAAGCTTTATTAAAGATTAAAAGTTGCAGAGAGAAATCACCCAGTTCTGTCAAGGTCCATTCTCATTTTCTATCTATGTCTCTCTTTCTCAGAGAGATGGTGATAAAACTATTGATGTAATGTGTTCTGTTGGGATAATGCTTTGAATGCCAAGGAGAGGTGATTGGATTCTCTCCTGTTGCAGATGGTCATTGCCTGGCAATGTGTGACATGAATGTTACTTGCCATTGGTCGGCCCAACCCTGAATGTTGTCCGGGTCTTGGTGCATGTAACTCAGGATTGTTTCTTTATCTGAGGCAAAATACTGTGGATGCTGGAAATCTGGAAAACGTTGATCTGAATCACTAACTCTGTTTCTCTCTCTCCACAGATGCTGCTGGCCCTGCTCAGTACATCCAGCATTTTCTGCTGGGATATCAGATGAAGATGGTTGAGCTGAGGACATTACCCCGATAAACTGCTGCAGTGAATGCCTGGGACTGAGCTGATTGACTTCCAACAACCACAACCATCTTCCTTTGTGTTTTGTATGATTCCAACCAGCGGAGAGCTTTCTCCCGATTCCTGCCGACTTCAGTTTTGCTCGGGATCCTCGATTCCACACTCAATCAAACACTGCCTTGATGTTAAGGTCAGTCTCTCTTCCCAGTATCAGACAGGAGTGAATCATTCCCTTTGACCCGTTCTGAACTGAACATGCTCTGCTTCTTTACAGCCTGATACAGGACTGTACACGGCCGATTAATGTAGCCCATCAAACACTCCAAGAGCAGGTTCAGCACTGCTTAGGAATGGAGTACCGTTCCTTTAACAGGCTCTCTCTGTCTCCCCCTCTGCTATCTCTGACTCTAGGAGAGACAGAGGGAGAGTGGGGTATATATGAAGGCAGAGAGAGGGCTGTAGAGAGGGACGAAATTGGAGAGAGAGAGATTGTTGAGGTTGGATTGAAAAGGATAATGTAAGATATATTAATTTGATGTAATCCTTCACTGCTCTGTACACAAACATATAAGCGATAGGTGTGGTGAGAAAAAAACATCAGGAGAGGGAGAAATGTAAATCAAGTTGGGGCCAAGGTGGACATTTTGATGATCCACAAGGAAATGTCTCCATTTTAAACATCCAGCAAGCTATTCCACTATGGGATCCATCGCACCCTCATGATATTCGTTGGGGAAATGTAATGCTGGCTTCTTGGTTAATTTTTAAACTTGTGATTGATAGATTCTTGTTCACCAAAGGTATGAAGAGATAAATGGCAAAGGCTGGATATATGGTGCAAGTTAGATTACAGATCAGCCCTGATCTCATTGAATGCCGGAACAAGGTTGTCTGGTTAAATTGCATCCTCCTCTTCCAATATCCGATGTTAAATATCCTTCTTTCTTGGTCAGTCACCCTGTCAGTCTATGTCTCTCTGTTTCTCTCTTTCTGTCTCTCTCTCTGTCTGTTTCGGACACTGCAGAGTGAGAGTTACCTTGTATGCAGCCCATGATGTTCCTGGCCTCGGAGTGTGTGATGGGACAGCTTAGAGGGAAATTTACTCTGTGTCAAACCCAACATTGTACTTGGCTTGGGAATGTTTAATGGGACAGTGTACCTGGAGCTTTACTGCGTATCCTGGAAATTTGAAGATCATGGAGTGATTAGATGAATGTTTTCAAGTTAATAAAGGAAACTGATCGGGTGGACAGAGAGCAACTATTCCCAATGGCTGCGGAGTCATGAGCTTGGGGGCATGGTCTAAAAATCTAAACGTAGTCTAAAAAACATTTTAGGAGTGGATTTCGGAATGGGAAATCATGTTTGACCAACCCGTTGGAGTTTTTTTGTGCATGTTACTAACAGAACTAATAAAGGTGTACGTGGCGTACTTGGATTTTCAGAAAGCTTTTGATAATGTCTCCCACAGGAGACGGGTTAGCAAAATTAAAGCACATGGGACTGGAGGTAATATACTGGCATGGATTCAGGATTGGTTAACAGGCAGAAAACAGAGAGTAGGAATAAACGGGTCATTCTCGCATTGGCAGGCTGTGGCCGCAAGGATCAGTACTTGGGCCCCAGCTGTTCACAATATACTTCAGCGATTTGGATGTGGGGACCAAATGTAATATTCCCAAGTTCTCTAGCTTTGTCACTCTCTCACTCTCCTCTCAGTCTCTACCTCTCTCTGTCTCAGTCTCTCTATTTCCCACTCCTTGTCTCTCCCAATCCCTGTCACTCCTAATCACGGACTTTCCCAATCCCTGTCTCTCTCCCTCTGTCTCTCCCACTTCCTCTGTCTCTCTCTCTCTCCCTCTGTCTCTCACTCCCTCTGTCTCTGCCTCAATCTGTCTCTTTTTCTTAGTTGGATCTTAGAGTAGGTTAAAGGTTCGGCACAACATCGTGGGCTGAAGAGCCTGTACTGTGCTGCACAGTTCCATGTTCTATGTTCTATGTACTTTATCCCTCTCTCTGGCTCCCTCTCTCTCCTTCTATCTCTGTCTCATTCGCTGTCACTCCGCCTCTCTCGTTCTATCTCTGTCTCACTCTCTATCTCTGTCTCTCCCTCTATTACTGGCTCTTCCACTCTCTCTCTCTCTCTCTCTCTCTCTCTCTCTCTCTCTCTCTCTCTCTCTCTCTCTCTCTCTCTCTCTCTCACTCTCTCTATCTGTCTCTCTGTATCTGTCTCCACCCCATTTCTGACTCTCTCATTGTCTTTCACTATCACTGTCTCTCCCTCTCCCTGTCTTTCTCTGTCTCTCTCTCCCACTCTCTGCCTCTCCTCTCTCTGCCACTGCATCTCCCTCTCTCTTTCCATTTCTCTATGACTTTCGCTGTCTCTCCCTCTCTCTCTCTCCCTTTCTCTCTCTCTCTCTCTCTCTCTCTATCTGTCTCTCCCTCTATCTCTTTATCTCCCTCTTGCATTCTCTGCCTCTGTACATGACTGCTGTCTCTCTCTCACACCATCTCTCCCTTTCTCTCTGTCTCTGTCTCTCTCGCTCTCTGCCTGTCTCTGCCTGTATCTGCCTGTCTCTGTCTCTCTCTGTCACTGCCTATCACTCTGTCTCTCCCTGTCTGTCTGTCTCTCTCTCTCTCTATCTGTCGCTGCCTCGCTCTCCCTCCATCTCTCTCTCTCCTTCTATATCCCCTTCTCCCTATATCTCTCTCTCTCTCCATCTATATCTCTCTCTCTCCCTCTGTCTCTCTCTCCCTCTATCCCTCCTTCTCCATCTATCTGTCCTTATCCCTTTATCTCTCCTTCTCCCTCTCTCTCTCTCCCTCTATCTGTCTCTCTCCCTCCGCCTCCCTTTGTCACGGTTTATCCCTATCCATCTGTCTCTGTCTCTGTCCATCTCCCTTTGTAGTCTGTTTGTGTCCTCCTCACAGCTTACTGTCCAACCTAACCTCTTATCTCCCTCCTTCGCTCTCTATCTATCTATCTCTCTCTCTCACTCTCTTACACCCCAATGCACTAGTTAAGACTGTATTCGACCATGCCTCTGTTTATATGATACTCGGCCTGTCTCCAGTATAAAAATGCTTAAAAAAAGAAGTGTTTTGAAATGGGTGAGCTGTTTGTGGGATGCCTTCCATTTTATATGTAGAGGCGGAGCGCCATCCATTTTATATGTAGAGGGCGAACGCCCTCCGTTTTAAATGGAGAGGGGGACATTCCTCCATTTTATATGTATACGGTGAGCTCCCTCTATTTTATATGTAGAGGGGGAGCACCCTCCATCTGTTCTATAGACAAGGAATTCCCGCCATTTTATGCATCGAAGTCTCTCTCTCGCTCTCTCTCTCTCTCTCTGTCTCTCTCTCTCTCCCACTTCCTCAACCTGTCTCCAAATATTTCTTATTCTTACCCTGTCTCGCTCTCTCTCTCCCTCCTACATCCTGTCAGCCTCTCTCTCCCTCCCTCACACAGTCACTCTCTCTGTCTCCCTCACCGTGTCTCTCTCTCTCTCCCTCACCCTGTCACTCTCGATGTCTTCCACACCCTGTCTCTCTGTCTCTCCCTCCCTCACACTGTCACTCTCTCTGTCTCCATCACCCTGTCTCTCTGCTTCTCACTGTATCTCTTTCCCTCACATATCTCTCTATTTCTGTCTCTATCCATCTACCTCACTCTGGCACTCTGTCTCTCCCACCCTCAGATTGTCACTCTCTCTCTCCCCTCACACTGTCTCTCCCTCTCTCTCTCCCTCAGCCTGACTCCCTATTTCTCTCTCTATCGCCTTCCCTCACTCTGTCTCTCTCTCTCCCTCCCTCACCCTGTCTCCCTCTCTGTCTCCCTCACACAGTCTCTCTCTCTCCCTCACCCTACCTCTCTCTCTCTGTCTCCCTCACACATTTTCTCTCTCCCTCCGTCACACTGTCTCTCTCTCTCTCCATTCCTCAGACTCTCACTCTCTGTCTCCCTCACCCTATCTCTCTCTCTCTCTCTCTCCCTCACTCTGTCTCTCTCTACCTCACACTGTCACTGTCTCTCTCTGTCTCCCTCACACTGTCTCTCTCTCTCTCTCTCTCTCTTCCTCACCCGGTCTCTCTATTTCTCTCTCTATCTCTCCCCTCACTCTGTCTTTCTCACTCCGTCCCTCAACCTGTCTCCCTCTCTGTTTCCCTGAAACTGTCTCTCTCTCTCTATCTCTCGCTCACTCTGTCGCTCTCTCCCTCCCTCCCTCACCCTGTCCCTCTCGCACAGTCTTTCTCTCTCCTTCACACAATCTCTCTCTCGCTCCATCATCCTGTATCTCTCCCTCCATCACCCTGTCTCTCTCTCCTTGTGTGTCTCTGTCTCTCTGTCTCCCTCACACACACACACTCTCTCTCGCTCCCTCACACAGTCTCTTTCTTTCTCTCTCCCTCAATCTGTCTCCCTATTTCTCTCTCTCTTTCACACTGTCTCTATTTCTCTTTCTCTATCACCCTTTCTCTCTCTCTCGCCTTCCCTCACCCTCTCACTCTTTCTCTCTATTTCCCTCCCTCACCCTGTTTATTTCTCTCTCTGGCTCTCACTCCCTCACTCTGTCTCTCTATTTCTCTATCTCTCTCGCCGTCACCCTGTCTCTCTCGCTCTCACCTCACAAAGTTTCTCTCTCTCTCTCTCCCTCACCCTGTCTCTCTCTCTCGTTCTCCCTCACCCTGTCACTCTCTCTCTATCTCTCTCCCTCACCCTGTTTCTTTCTCTCTCTCGCTCTCTCTCCCTCACCATGTCTCTCTCTATCTTTCTCTCCCTCACCGACTCTCTATCTCCCTCACTCTGTCTCTTGCTCTCCCTCGCACAGTCTCTCGCTCTCTCATTCCTTCATGCTGTCTCTCTATTTCTCTCTCCATCTCTCTCCCTCACCCTGTCACCATCTCTCTCTCCCTCAATCTGTCTCTCTCTCTCTCTCCCTCACAAAGAATCTCCCCCTGGCTCCATCACGCAGTCTCTCCCTCCCTCACTCTGTCACTCTCTCTGTCCCTCATCCTGTCTCTTTCTTTTTCTCTCCATCTCAGTCCCTCGCTATGTCACTCTCTCCCACAACCTTTCTCTCTCTCTCTCTCCCTCCTACACCCTGTCTACCTCACTCTCCCTGCCTCACCCTGTCACTCTCTCTGTCTCCGCCACCCTCCCTCTCTCTCCCTCTCTCTCTCTCTCACTCCAACACCCTGACACTCTTTCTCTCTCCCTCACACTTTCACTCTCTCTGTCTCCCTCACCCTCTCTCTCTCGATCCCTCTCCCTCACTCTGTCTCTCTCGCTCCCTCTCTCACCCTGTCACTCTATTTTTCTCTCTATCTCTCTCCCTCACTCTGATTCTCTCTCTCTCTCTCCCGCCCTCACCTTGTCACTCTCTCTCTATCTGTCTCCCTCACACTGTCACTCCCTCTCCCTCCCCGTCACCCTGTCTCTCTATTTCTCCATCTATCTCCCTCCGTCACTCTGTCTCTCCCTCTCTCACTCCCTCACCCTGTCTCCCTCTCTGACTCCCTCACACATTATCTGTCTCTCCCTCACCCTGTCTCTCTCTCTCTCTCTGTCTCCCTCACTCTGTCGCTCTCTCCCTCACACTGTCACTCTCTCTCTCTGTCTCCCTCACACTGTCTCTCTTTCTCTCACACTCACACACACTGTCTCTCTATTCCTCTCTCCATCTCTCTCCCTCACTCTGTCTCACTCTGCCTCATCCTGTCACTGTCACCCTCTCCCTCACTCTGTCTCTCTCTCTGTCTCCATCCCGCAGACTGTCTCTCTCTCACCCGATTACTCGCTCTCGCTCTCTCTGCCTCGCCCTGTCTCTCTCTCTCTCTCTCTCTCTCTCCCTCACCCTGTCTCTCTATTTCTCTCTCCATCTGTCTCCCTCACTGTGTGGCTCTCTCACTCTCTCCTTCACTCTTTCTTTCTCTCTCTCTCTCTGTCTCCCTCACACTCTCTCTCAAACTCTCTCTCCCTCACATAGTCTCTCTCTCTCTCTCTCTCTCTCTCCCTCATACAGTCTCTCTCTCTCTCCCTCAGTCTCTCTCTCTCTCCCTCCCTCACAAAGTCTCTCTCTCTGTCTCCATCACGCAGACTCTCTCTCCCTCACCCTATTACTCTCTCTCTCTCCCTCACCCTCTCTCTCTCTCTCTCTCTCACTCTCTCCCTCCCCTGTCTCTCTCCCTCAACCTGTCTCTCTATTTCTCTCTCCATCTCTCTCCCTCACTGTCTCTCTCTCTCTCTTCCTCACCCTGTCACTCTCTCTCTCTCCGTTTCCCTGAAAGTGTCTGTCTGTCTCTCGCTCGCTCACTCTGTCGCTCTCTCCCTGCCTCACCCTGTTTCTCTCACACAGTCTCTCTCTCTCTCCATCACCCTGTATCTCTCTCTCTCCATCACCCTGTCTCGCCCTCACTCTGTCTCTTTCTCTCTCTCCCTGAATCTGTCTCTCTATTACTCTCTCTCTTTCACACGTTCTCCCTTTCTCACCTTCCATCACCCTTTCTCTCTCTCTCGCCCTCCCTCACCCTTTCACCCTCTCTCTCACTATCTCTCTCCCTCACCCTGTTAATTTCTCTCTCTGGCTCTCCCTCCCTCACTCTGTCTCTCTATTTCTCTATCTCTCTCGCCGTCACCCTGTGTCTCTCGGTCTAACCTCACACAGTCTCTCCCTCTCCCTCACCCTCTCTCTCTCTCTCGCTCTCCCTCACTCTGTCACTCTCTCGCTCTCTCTCCCTCACCGTCTCTCTGTCTGCCTCACTCTGTCGCTGTCTCCCTCACCCTTTTTCTCTCTCTCTCTCGCTCTCTCTCCCTCACCCTGTTGCGCTCTATCTCTCTCTCCCTCACCTACTCTCTATCTCCTCACTCTGTCTCTCTCTCTCCCTCGCACAGTCGCTCTCTCTCTCTTTCCATGACGCTGTCTCTCCATTTCTCTCTCCATCTCTCTCCATCACCCTGACTCCCCTCTCTCTCTCCCTCACTCTGTCTCTCTCTCTCTACCTCCCACGCAAAGTCTCTCTCCCTGTCTCCATCACGTAGTCTCTCCCTCCCTCAGCCTGTCACTTTCTCTCTCTCCCTCAACCTGTCTCTCTATTTCTCTCTCCCTCCTACACCCTGTCTACCTCTCTCTCCCTCCCTCACCCTGTCACTCTCTCTGTCTCCCACACCCTGTCTCTCTCTCTCTCTCCCTCCCTCACCCTGTCACTCTCTCTCTCTCTGCCTCTGTCTCGCTCACCCTGTCTCTCTCTCTCTCTCTCCCTCCTACACCCTGTCTACCTCTCTCTCCCTCCCTCACCCTGTCACTCTCTCTTTCTCCCTCACCCTCTCTCTCCCTCTATCCCTCTCCCTGTCACTCTCTCTCTCTGCCTCTGTCTCCCTCACCCTGTCTCTCTCTCTCTCTCTCTCTCTCTCTCTCTCTCTCTCTCTCTCTCTCTCTCTATCTCTCCAACTCCCTGTCTCTATATTTTTCTCTCTATCTCTCTCTCCCTTACTCTGTCTCTCTCTCTCTCCCGCCCTCACCTTGTCACTCTCTCTCTCTCTGTCTCCCTATCACTATCTCTCTCTCCCTTACCCTTTCACTCTCTCTCTCTCTCTTTCCCCGCACACTGTCTCTCCCTCTCTATCCCCGTCACCCTGTCTCTTTCACTCTCACCTCACACAGTCGTTCTCTCTCTCGCCCTCACCCTGTCTCTCTCTCTCTCGCTCTCTCTCCCTCACCCTGTCTCTCTCTCTCTCTCTCCCTCCTTCACCCGCACTCTGTCTCCCTCACTCTGGCTCTCTCTCTTCCTCACACAGTGTCTCTCTCTTTCGCGCTCTCTCTGTCTCTCACCCCCTCTCTCTGTCACTGCCTTCCCATCTATCTCGCTGTCGCTCCCTCTCTCTCTGTCTCTCTCTCTCTGTCTCTCCATCTCTCTCTTTCTCTTCTCTCCCTGTCACTCTTTCTCTCCCTCTGACTATGACTCTGTTTGTCTCTCTTTCAAACCTTCTCTTTCTCTC
This sequence comes from Heterodontus francisci, assembly GCF_036365525.1. Taxonomy (NCBI): domain Eukaryota; kingdom Metazoa; phylum Chordata; class Chondrichthyes; order Heterodontiformes; family Heterodontidae; genus Heterodontus; species Heterodontus francisci. Next base: position 1,931,346 of record NW_027142032.1, on the reverse strand, counting down.
TTTGGTTCTATCTCCCGCTCTCTCTCTCTCGATATCTCTCTCTCCCTCTATTTCTCTCTCCCTCTATTTCTCTCTCCCTATATCTCTCTCTTTCTCCCTCTATTTCTTTCTCCCTCTATCTCTTTCTCTCCCTCTGTCTCTCTCCTTCTCTCTCTCTATCTCTCTCTCCCTCTCTATCGATCTCTCTCCTCCTCAAACTCTCTATCACTCTGTTTCTCTCTCCCCTGTCTCTCTTTGTGCTGTTTATCCCTATCCATCTGTCTCTGTCTCTGTCCATCTCCTTTTGTCGTCGACTTGTGTCCTCCTTACAGCCTACTGTCCCACCTAAACCTTATGTCTCTCTCTTTCACTCCGTCTTTCTCTCTCTCTCTCTCTCTATCGCTGTCTCCCTCACCCCAATGCACTAGTTAAGACTGGATTTGACCATGCATCTGTTTATATTATACTCGGCCTTGTCTCCGGTATAAAAATGTTAAAAAAGTGTTGTAAAATGGGTGAGGTGCCTGTGGGATCCCCTCCATTTTATATGTACAGTGGAACTCCACCCATTTTATATGCAGTGGGGGAGCTCCCTCCGTTTGTTCCACAGACAGAGAGCTCGTCCATTTTATCTGTAGGAGGGCATCTCCCTCCATTTTATATGTCGAGGGGTAGCTCCCTCCATTTGTTCTATAGACAGGGATTTCCTCCATTTTATATGTAGAAGGGCATCTTTATCCACTTTATATGGAGGTGGAAAAAACTCCCTCCATTTTATATGTAGAGCGATAGCTCCCTCCAATATTTCGATCGACAGGGATCGACCGCCATTTTATATATAGAAGGGAAGCTCCCTTTATTTGTTCTACAGACAGGGATCGACCTCCAATTAATATGTAGAATGACATCTCCGTCCACTGGAGATGCAGAGGGGGAGCTCCCTCCATTTGTTATATAGACAGGGATCTCCTCCATTTTATATGTAGAAGGGCATCTCCCTCCACTTTATATGTCGTGGGGGTGCTCCGTCCATTTTATATTTAGAGAGGGAGCGCCCTCACTCTCTCTCTCTCCCTCACTCTCTCTCTTTCTCTCTCCCCCGAACCCTGTCTCTTTCTCTCTCCCCCTCCCCCTATCTCTCTCTCACCCTCCCTCCCTCTCTCTCTCCCTCTCCCTCACTCACTCTCTCTCTCTCTCTCTCCCTCACCCTCTCTCTTTCTCTCTCTCCCTCACCCTCTCTGTATGTCTCTCTCTCTCCCATACTCTCTCTCTCTCTCCCTTCCTCAACCTGGTTCGCTCTCTGGATCTCTCCCACACCCCGGCTCTCTCTCTCTCTCCCTCACCCTGTCTCTCTCTCTCTCCCCTCGCCCTGTCTCTCTCTCTCTCCGTCTCTCTCTACCCCTCATTCTGTCTGTCTCTGTCTCCCTCACCCTGTCTCTCTCTCTCCTCACCCTGTCTCTCTCTCTCTCCCTCACCCGTCTCTCTCTCTCTCTCTCCCTCCCTCTGTCTCTCTCTCTCTCTCGCTCTCTCCCTCGCCCAGCTCCTCTTGCTCTCTCTGACTCCCTCACCCTCTCTCTCTCTCTCCTTCACCCTGTCTCTGTTTCTCTCTCTCTCCCTCACCCTCTCTCTCTTGCTCTCTCTCCCTCACCCTGTCTCTCTGTCTGTCTGCCTCACCCTGTCTCTCTCTACCTCTCTCTCTCTTTCACTCTCTCACTCTCTCTCTCTCTCCCCCTCGATCCGTCTCTCTCCCTCCGCCTCCCTTTGTCACGGTTTATCCCTATCCATCTGTCTCTGTCTCTGTCCATCTCCCTTTGTTGTCTGTTTGTATCCTCCTCACAGCTTACTGTACCACCTAACCTCGTATCTCCCTCCCTCCTTCACTCTCTATCTATCTATCTCTCTCTCTCACTCTCTTGCACCCCAATGCACTAGTTAAGACTGTATTTGACCATTCCTCTGTTTATATGATACTCGGCCTGTCTCTGGTATAGAAATGCTAAAAAAGTGTTTTAAAATGGGTGAGGTGTTTGTGGGATGCCTTCCATTTTATATGTGGAGGCGGAGCGCCATCCATTTTATCTGTAGAGGGCGAACGCCCTCCATTTTAAATGTAGATGGGGACGTTCCTCCATTTTATATGTAGACGGTGAGCTCCCTCTATTTTATATGTAGAGGGGGAGCTCCCTCCATTTGTTCTATAAGCAAGGAATTGCCGCCATTTTATGCATGGAAGTCTCTCTCTCTCTCTCTCTCTCTCTCTCTCTCTCTCTCTCTCTCTCTCTCTCTCTCTCTCTCCCACTTCCTCAACCTGTCTCCAAATATTTCTTATTCTTACCCTGTCTTGCTCTCTCCCTCACCCCGTCTCTCTCTCTCTCTCGCTCCTACATCCTGTCTGCCTCTCTCTCCCTCCCTCTCCCTGTCTTTCTCTCTGTCTCCCTCACACTGTCTCTCTCTCTCTCTCTCTCCCTCCCTCACCCTGTCACTCTCTGTGTCTTCCTCACCCTGTCTCTCTGTCTCTCCCTCCCTCACACTGTCTCTCTGCCTACTTCACCCTGTCTCTCTACTTCTCTTTGTATCTCTCTCCTTCACTCTGTCTCTCTCTCTCTCTCTCTCCCTCACCCTGTATCTCACTCTCTCTCTCGCTCTCTCTCCCCCTCACCCATCTCTCTATTTCTGTCTCTATCTCTCCACTTCACTCTGTCTCTCTGTCTCTCCCACCCTCAGCTTGTCACTCTCTCTCTCCCCCTCACACTGTCTCTCCCTCTTCTCTCTCTCCCTCAGCCTGACTCCCTCTCTGTCTCCCTCACACAGTCTCTCTCTCGCCCTCACCCTATCTCTCTCTCACTGTCTCCCTCACACATTCTCTCTCTCCCTCCGTCACACTGTCTCTCTCTCTCTCCCTTCCTCAGGCTCTCTCTCTCTCTGTCTCCCTCACCCTGTCTCTCTCTCTCTCTCTCCCTCCCTCTGCCTCTCTCTACCTCACACTGTCACTGTCTCTCTCAGTCTCCCTCAAACTGTCTCTCCCTCTCTCTCTCTCTCTCCCTCACCCTGTCTCTCTATTTCTCTCTCTATCTCTCCCCTCACTCTGTCTCTCTCACTCACTCCCTTCCTCACCCTATCTCCCTCTCTGTCTCCCTCACACGGTCTCTCTCGATCCCTCCCTCACTCTATCTCTCTCTCTCCCTCCCTCTCTCTGTCGCGCTCTCTCAACCCGTCTCTCTGTCTCTCTCTCTCTCCCTCACTCACTCTGTATCTCTCTCTCCCTCCCTCACGCAGTCTCCCTCTGTGTCTCCCTCACACAGTCTCTCTCTCTCTCCCTCCCTCACACAGTCTCCCTCTCTGCCTCCCTCACGCAGTCTTTCTCTCTCCCTCCCTCACACTGTCTCTCTCTCTGTCTCCATCACACTGTCTCTCTCTCTCTCTCACTCACACACACTGTCTCTCTATTCCTCTCTCCATCTCTCTCCCTCACTCTGTCTCTCTCTGCCTCATCCTGTCACAGTCACCCTCCCCCTCACTGTCTCTCTCTCTGTCTCCATCCCGCAGACTCTCTCTCTCACCCTGTTACTCTCTCTCGCTCTCTCTGCCTCGCCCTGCCTCTCTCTCTCTCTCTCTCCCTCACCCTGTCTCTCTATTTCTCTCTCCATCTCTCTCCCTCACTGTGTGGCTCTCTCACTCTCTCCTTCACTCTTTCTCTCTCTCTCTCTGTGTCCCTCACACTCTCTCTCAACCTTTCTCTCCCTCAGTCTCTCTCTCTCCCTCCCTCACAAAGTCTCTATCTCTCTCTGTCTCCATCACGCAGACTCTCTCTCCCTCACCCAATTACTCTCTCTCTCTCCCTCACCCTCTCTCTCTCTCACTCTCTCTCTCTCCATCTCTCTCCCTCACTGTCTCTCTCTCTCTCTTCCTCACACTGTCACTCTCTCTCTCCGTCTCCCTGAAACTGTCTGTCTCTCTCTCGCTCGCTCACTCTGTTGCTCTCTTCCTCCCTCCCTCACCCTGTTTCCCTCACACAGTCTCTCTCTCTCTCCCTGAATCTGTCTCTCTATTCCTCTCTCTCTTTCATACTTTCTCTCTCTCCATCACCCTTTCTCTCTCTCTCGCCCTCCCTCAACCTTTCACCATCTCTCTCTCTATCTCTCTCCCTCACCCTGTTAATTTCTCTCTGGCCTTCCCTCCCTCACTCTGTCTCTCTATTTCTCTATCTCTCTCGCCGTCACCCTGTCTCTCTCGCTCTCACCTCACACAGTCTCTCTCTCTCCCTCACCCTCTCTCTCTCTCTCTCTCGCTCTCCCTCACTCTGTCTCTCTCTCCCTCACCCTAGTTCTATCTCTCTCTCGCTCTCTCTCCCTCAACCTGTCGCGCTCTATCTCTCTCACCCTCACCTTCTCTCTATCTCCCTCACTCTGTCTCTCTCTATCTCCCTCGCACAGTCTCTCTCTCTCTCTTTCCATGACGCTGTCTCTCCATTTCTCTCTCCATCTCTCTCCATCACGCTGACCCCTCTCTCTCTCCCTCACTCTGTCTCTCTCTCTCTCTCCCTCTCTCTCCCTCCCACGCAAAGTCTCTCTCCCTGTCTCCATCACGCAGTCTCTCCCTCCCTCACCCTGTCACTTTCTCTCTCTCCCTCATCCTGTCTCTCTATTTCTCACTCCATCTCTCTCCCTTGCTGTGTCTCTCTCTCCCTCACCCTGTCTCTCTCTCACTCCCTCCTACACCCTGTCACTCTCTCTGTCTCCCACACCCTGTCTCTCTCTCCCTCTCACTCCCTCACTCTGTCACTCTTTCTGTCTCCTTCACCCTGTCTCTCTCTCTCTCCCTCCCTCACCCTGTCACTCTCTCTTTCTCCCTCACCCTCTCTCTCTATCCCTCTCCCTGTCACTCTATCTCTCTGCCTCTGTCTCCCTTACCCTCTCTCTCTCTCTCTCTCTCTCCAACTCCCTGTCTCTATATTTCTCTCTCTATCTCTCTCCCTTACTCTGTCTCTCTCTCTCTCCCGCCCTCACCTTGTCACTCTCTCTCTCTGTCTCCCTCTCACTATCTCTCTCCCTTACCCTTTCACTATCTCTCTCTCTTTCCCAGCACACTGTCTCTCCCTCTCTATCTCCATCACCCTGTATCTTTCACTCTCACCTCACAAATTCGTTCTCTCTCTCGCCCTCACCCTGTCTCTCTCTCTATCTATCTCTCTCGCTCACCCTGTTTCTCTCTCTCTCTCGCTCTCTCTCCCTCACCCTGTCTCTCTCTCTCTCTCTCTCTCTCTCTCTCTCTCCCTCCTTCACCCGCTCTCTGTCTCCCTCACTCTGGCTCTCTCTCTTCCTCACACAGTGTCTCTCTCTTTCGCGCTCTCTCTGTCTCTCACCCCCTCTCTCTGTCACTGCCTTCCCATCTATCTCGTTGTCGCTCCCTCTCTCTCTGTCTCTCTCTCTCTCTCTGTCTCTCCATCTCTCTCTTTCTCTTCTCTCCCTGTCACTCTTTCTCTCCCTCGGTCCATGACTCTGTTTGTCTCTCTTTCAAACCTTCTCTTTCTCTCTTTGTTTCTATCTCCCGCTCCCTCTCTCTCGATATCTCTCTCTCCCTCTGTTTCTCTCCCTCTATTTCTCTCTCCCTATATCTCTCTCTTTCTCCCTCTATTTCTTTCTCCCTCTATCTCTCTCTCTCCCTCTGTCTCTCTGTCCTTCTCTCTCTCTATCTCTCTCTCCCTCTCCATCGATCTCTCTCATCCTCTAACTCTCTATCCCTCTGTTTCTCTCCCCCGTCTCTCTTTGTGCTGTTTATCCCTATCCATCTGTCTCTGTCTCTGTCCATCTCCTTTTGTAGTCTACTTGTGTCCTCCTTGCAGCCTACTATCCCACCTAAACCTTATGTCTCTCTCCTACTCTCCGTCTTGCTCTCTCTCTCTCTGTCTCCCTCACCCCAATGCACTAGTTAAGACTGTATTTGACCTTGCCTCTGTTTATATTATACTCGGCCTTGCCTCCGGTATAAAAATGTTTAAAAAGTGTTGTAAAATGGGTGAGGTGCCTGTGGGATCCCCTCCATTTTATATGTACAGGTGGAACTCCATCCATTTTATATGCAGTGGAGTGCAGGGAGTGGGATCCTGGCCTGTTTCCCGGGGGGATGGTGAGTGGGGGAGGGGCCTGTTTACCAGGGTGATGGGGATTGGAGGAAGGGCTTCTTGCTAATTGAAACAGGCAGTTGGGGCTCGGCCTGCTTCCCATGCTGACGGGGAGTGGGGCGTGGCCTGTTTCCATGGTAACAGGAAGCTGCAGTCTGAATTCTTCATGATCATTTAGAAACTTTATAATCCCTTTATAATACAAAGAATTCTTTATAATTCCTTATAACTGTTTATAATCATTTATACACCTTTACAGCCTTTTTATAACCTTTGTGAACTGAATATAATTCTTCACAATACTTTATAAATCGTTCTTCTCCTTTATGATCGTATATCATTTATTATACTTTATGAGTTGAGCCTTGGGAGGTGAACTCTTGAACCACTTCCAGAGCGTGGTCGCCAATATTAATGGATGGAGCATTTCTGACGTCCTGCCCCATGATGTTCGTTTTCTTGAGGCTGTTGGTTCGGCCAAATTCATTGCAGGCAGCCGCAAACCTGTCGATGAGTCTCTGCAGGCACTCTTCAGTGTGAGATGTTAAAGCAGCATCGTCAGCAAAGAGGAGTTCCCTGATGACGACTTTCCGTACTTTGGACTTCGCACTTTGACGGGCAAGGTTGAACAACCTGACCCCTGATCTTGTGTGGAGGAAAATTCCTTCTTCAGAGGACTTGAACGCATGTGAAAGCAGCAAGGAGAAGAAAATCCCCAAAAGTGTGGGTGCGAGAACACAGCCCTGTTTCACACCACTCAGGATAGGAAAGGGCTCTTTAAGGACAGTAACCTGTCTCTAGATGCAGAAATCAACAAGTGCATGGGTAAGGCTTCCACTGCTATGTCCAGACTGGCCAAGAGAGTGTGGGAAAATGACGCACTGACACGGAACACAGAAGTCCGAGTTTATCAGGCCTGTGTTCTCAGTACCTTGCTCTATGGCAGCGAGGCCTGGACAACGTATGTCAGACAAGAGCGACGTCTCAATTCATTCCATCTTCACCGCCTCCGGAGAATACTTGGCATCAGGTGGCAGGACTGTATCTCCAACACAGAAGTCCTCGAAGCGGCTAACATCCCCAACACTACTGAGTCAACGGCGCTTGACATGGCTTGGCCATGTGAGCGGCATGGAAGATGGCAGGATCCCCAAAGATACATTGTACAGCGAGCTCGCTACTGTTATCAGACCCACCGGCCGTCCATGTCTCCGCTATAAAGACGTCTGCAAACGTGACATGAAATCCTGTGACATTGATCACTAGTCATGGGAGTCAGTTGCCAGCGTTCGCCAGAGCTGGTGGGCAGCCATAAAGACAGGGCTAAGTTGTGGCGAGTCGAAGAGACTTAGTAGTTGGCAGGAAAAAAGACAGAGGTGGAAGGGGGAGAGCCAACTGTGTAACAGCCCCGACAAACAAATTTCTCTGCAGCACCTGTGGAAGAGCCTGTCACTCTAGAATTGGCCTTTATAGCAACTCCAGGCGCTGCTTCACAAACCACTGACAGCAGGCGCGTATCCATTGACTCTCGAGATAAGGAGGCCCAAAATAAAACTTTATGAGCCTTTATACTCAGTTATAACCGGCTACATGTCACACATTTACTTGCATGGATAGTGAAAATGATCGCCGTGGATTGTTCTCATTTCAAACAGGCCACAGTGCATATAATTCAAAATGCCCGGATAACATGTCATTAAAATGGCCTCAGTTATTAGCATATAAAATGGCCACAGTGCATATCATATAAAATGGCCACAGTGTGTGACACTTTAAATGGTGACAGCACATGTCACTGAAAATGGCCACATTGCATGCCACTTAAAATATTTTCAGTACATCTCGTTTAAAATGGCAGCAGTGCATCGCACTTCAAATGGCCACAGTGCAGGTCACTTCAAATAGCCACACGGAATGTCATTTAAAAAGGCTGCAGTACGTATCACTGAAAATGGTCATAGAGTATGTCACTTAAAATGATCACACTGCAGATCACTTCAAATGGTCGCAGTGCAGGTCACATAGAATGGCTGCACTGCATAACACTTTAAATGGTCGTACTGCATATCACTTAAAGTGGCCACAAGGCATGTCACTTAAAAAGGTCACACAGCAGATCATTAAAAAAGTTTGCTTTGCAAGTCACTTAAAATGGCAGCACTGCATACCATTAAAATGGCCGTAGAAGATATCAATCAAAGTGATCGCAGTGTATGTTGCCTAACATGGTCACATAGCATATCACTTAAAATGCCCACTGTGCATGTCACTAAAATATGTTCGCAGGGCATATCACATTAAATGCATACAATGCATGTCACTATAAATGGTTGCACTGCATGTCACTTAAAATAGTGGCATGCATATCACGTAAAAGGGTAGAGTGCACATCATTTAAAATGGCAATGTTAAACATCACATAAAATGGTCGCACTGCAGAGTCCCACCAAGACAACAGGGAATAACTAATATAAAACAGGCCACTGTTTATCCCAGGTGGAGAGGCACCAAGTATAACCTGCACCCCAGGAAAGTTCCAATTCAAACCAGGCCTGTGTTAATACCATCTGGAGTGACACAGAGTCCCACTCACACACCAGAAAAGGGTCAGTCAAACCAGACCAGTATTAATCCCAGCCGGAGTGGTACTGAGTTCCACTCACACCAGGAAAGAGCCAGTTCAAGCCAGACCCCTTTAATTCCAACTGGAATAGTACTGCATCCCACCCAAACAGCAGGAAAAGACCAATTCAAGCCAGTCCTTTGATAATCCCAGGACGACTGGAACTGAGTTCTACTCACAGCCGGAAAGGGCCAGTTCAATCTAGCCATGTGTTAATGACAGCTAGAGTGGTACTGAGACCCACTCAATTACCAGGAAAGGGCCAATTCAAACCAAGCCTGTGTTAATCCCAGCTGGAATGGTACTGAGTCCATGCAAACACCAGGAAATGACCTATTCAAAGCAGACTTGTGTGAAGACCATTTGCATTGGTATTGAGTCCCACTCACAAACCAGCAAAATGCCAATTAAAAGCAGACCTGTGTTAATCCCAGCTGGAATGGTACTGAGTAACACTCAAGCGCTGGTAAATGGCCAATTGAAGCTAGGACTGTTGAATCCCAGATGGAAAAGTACTGAGTCCCACTCACATTCCAAGAAAGACCAATTCAAACCAGGGCTGTATTAATCCCAGCTGGAGTAGTATTGAGCCCCACTCAAACACCAGGAAATAGCCAAATCGCATCAGGTCTGTGTTAATCCCTTCTGCAGTCGGACTGAGTGCCCATGACAAAGTCGGAAAAGCCCAATTCAAACCAGGCCTGTAGTAATCCTGCTGGAGTGGTACGGAGACCAAGTCACACTCCAGGAAAGAGCCAATTCAAACTTGGCCTGTGTTAATCCCAGATGGAGTGATCCTGAATCCTACCAAAACAGGAGGAAATGGCCAATTCACACCAGACCTCCATTAACTCCATCTGCAGTGGTACTGAGTTCCACTCACAGAACAGGAAATGGCCAATATAAACAAGGCCTGTGTTAACTCCAGCTGGAGTGGTACTGAGACACACTCACACAACAGGAAATCGCTAATACAAATGAGACCTAACTTAAACCCATCTGGAGTGTTAATTGAGTCCCACCCACGTTCCAGAAAAGGACCAATTAATACCAAGCCTGTGTAAACCCCATCTGGAGTGGTGCTAAGCCCCATAGACCCACACAACAAAAAGTGGCCTCTGTTACCCCATCTGCAGTGGGACTGAGTCCCACTCACACAGCGGGAAAGGGCCAATTCAAACCAGGCCACTGCTCATCCGATCTGGAGTCGTATTGAGTCATCCATGCTTATGTTAATCCCAGCTAGAGTGGTACTGAGTCCCACCACACACCAGGAAATGGCTAATACAAAGCAGGCCATTTTAATCTCAGTTTGAGTGGTACTGAGTCCCACTCACGCGCCAGTGAAGAGAAAATTCAAACCAGGCCTGCGTTAATCCCATTCAGAGTGGTTCTGAGTTCAACTCACGCAGCAGGAAGGGGCCAATTCAAACCAGGCCATTGTTACTTCCATTTAGAGTCGTACTGAGTGCCACTCACAAACCAGGAAAGGGCCAATTCAGACCATGCCAGTGCTAATCCCAGCTGGAGAGGTACGGAGTCACACTCACAGACCAGGAAACGGTAAATTAAAACCAGACCAGTGTTATTCGCAGCTGTCGTGGTACGGAGACCAAGTGGCACACCAGGAAAAGGGAGGCTTGGAATAAGGGGAGTGGTGGTGGAGAGGGTTGGAGTGAGGAGATGGACGGTAAAGAGGGTTGGAGTGAGGGGAAGGGAGGTGAGGAGTGTTGGAGTGAGGATGGGGTCGTGGGGAGAGTTGGAGCGAGGGAGGGGAGGTGGAGAGCGTTGGAGTGACAGGAGGGGTGATGGGGAGGGTTGGACTGAGGGGAGGGGTGCTAAAATGGGTTGGAGTGTGGCGAAGGGTGATGGAGAGGCTTGAGGTGAGAGAAAGTGCGCTGGGGTTGTTGGAGTGAAGTGAGGGAAGGTGAGGAGGGTTAGAGCGTGTGAAGGGGAGATGAGGAGGGTTGGAGTGAGGAGAGGGTCGGCAGAGAGGTTTGCAGTGAGGCTAGTGTTGGTGAGGAGGGTTGGACTGAACGGTGGGGAGGGTAGGAGTGAGTGGAGGGTTGGAGTGCGGGGAGGGCTGGTCGATGCGGTAGGGTTGAAGGGAGCTGTGGTGTGGGTGATGGAGTGAAGTGTGGAAAGGTGAGGAGGGTGAGAGTGTGTGAAGGGGATGTGAGAAGGGTTGGAGTGATAGGAAGGGTCTGGGGAGGTTTGGAGTGAGATGTTGGGATCGTGGGGAGTGTTGGTGCGAGGGAGGGGAGGTGGAGGGCGTTGGAATGACGGAAGGTTTGATGGGGAGGGTTGGAGTGAGCAGAAGTGCGGTGGAGAGTGTTGGAGTGAGGGATGGGACGATAGAGAGGGTTGCAGTGAGGGGAGTGTTGGTGAGGAGGGTTGGACTGAGCAGTGGAACGGTAGGGAGAGTTGGAGTGAGGGGTGGGTTGGTGTGCAGAGAGTGCTGCTAAAGTGTGTTGGAGTGTGAGGAGCGGTGGTGGAGAGGATTGGGGTGGGGGGAGGTGCGGTGGGGGTTTTGGAGGGAAGTTAGGGAAGGTGAGGAGAGTTAGATTGTGTGAAGGGGAGGTGAGGAGGGATGGAGTCGGGGAGGAGCGGTGCAGAGGGTTGAAGTAAGGGGAGAGGCGCTGGAGATGGTTGGAGTGAAAGGAGGAGCCTTCGGCTTGTTGGAGTGAGGGGAGGGGCTGTAGGGAGTGTTTGGATGAGGGAGGGTCGCTGGGGAGGGATGAAGTGAGGGGAGGCGTGGTGGAGAGGGTTGGAGAGAGGCGACGGCAGGTGAGCAGTGCTGGAGTGTGTGAAGTGGTGTTGAGGAGTGTTAGAGTGAGTTGTGGGAAGGTGAGGAGGGTTGGAGTGAAGGGAGGAGTCGTGAGGAGTGCTGGATTGAGGTGAGGTGCGGTGAGAATTGTGTTGGAATGAAGGAAGGGACGGTGGGGAGGTTTGGAGTGAGGGGATGTGTGGTGGAGAGGGTTGGAGTGAAGGGAAGGGGTGAGAAGGGATGGAGTGAGGGGAGGGGCAGCGTCGAGTTTTAATGTTAGGGGAGGGAATGTGAGGAATGTTAGAGTGTGGGGAGGGGTGGTGGAGAGAGTAGAGTGAGGGAGATGTTGTTGGGAGGGTCTGAGTGAGGGAAGGGGCGGTGGAAGTGTTGGAGTCATGAGAGGGGCAGTGGAGAGTGCTGGCGTGAGGAGACTTGTCGTGGGGAGGGTTGGAGTGTGGGAAGGGGCAGAGAGGATGTTCGAATTAGGGGAGGGGTGGTGGGGATGTAGGGAGTGAGGGGAGGGTTGATGGAGAGCGTTGCAGTAAGAGGAGGGGTAATGGGTGGCTTGGAGTAAGGGTGGGGTGGTAGGGAGGTTTGGAGAGTGTGGAGAAGCTGTGAGGTTGGTTGGGGTGGGGGGACGGGCAGTGGGGAGATTGGAGTAAGGGGAGGTATTACAGGGAGTTGTGGAGGGAGAGTAGGATCGGTCAGGAGGGATGGCGTGAGGGGTGGTGCGGTCGAGAGGGTTGGACTTAGGGGAGGGGTTGTATAGATTGTTGGATTTGAGGAGTGTGGCTGTGGGTTAGATTGAAGTGAGGCTAGTGGCTGTGGGTAGGTTGGAGTGAGAGGAGGGGTGGTGGGGAACACTGGAGTAAGAAGAGGGGTAATGGGTGGGTTACAGTGAGGGGAGGGGAGAAGCGGTGTGTTGCAGTGAGGAGAGGGGCGCTGGTGAGGATTGGAGTGAGGGGAGGTGGTGGGGTGTGCTGGTGTGTTGGGATGGGCCAGAGCGAGTGTTGAAGAGACGGGAGTGATGGTAGGGAGGGTTTGATTGAGGAGAGAGGCTGGGGGGAGGGTTGTAGTGAGGGGAGGGGTGGCAGGGAGAGTTGGAGTGAGGGGAGGGGTGGTGAGGAAAGTTGGAGTGAGCTGAGCGGAGGTGAAGAGGGTGGAGTGAGGTGACCAACGGTGGGGAGGGTTGGACTGAGCGGAGGGGTGCTGGGGAGTTTTGGAGTGAGAGGTTGTGAGGAGGGGCAGTGGGGTGCGTTGGGATGTGGAGAGATGCGGTGTGTAGGGTTCAAGTGATGGACGGGTGGTGGGGAGGTATGGAGTGAGGAAAGGTGTTGTAGGCAGCGTTGGAGTGAGGGGAGGGGCGTTTCGGGCATTGGAGTAAGGGACGGGAGGTGGGGAGGGTTGGAGTGAGGAGTGCGATGGGGGCATTGGAATGATGTGACAGGCTATGGAGAATTTTGGTCTGGGTGGAGGGGAGGTGAGGAGGATTGGAGTGAGGGGAAAGCGGTAGGGAGCGTTTGACTCAGGTGAGAGGCCATGGGAGGGTCGGAGTGAGGCGTGGAGCGGTGGGGAGGGATGGAGTAAGGGGAGTAGCGGTGAGGAGGGTAAGGGTGAGGAGAGGTACAGTGTAGAGGGTTGCATGCGTGAAGTGGTGTTGGGGAGGGTTGAAATTAGGGGAGAGGCGGTTGGGACTGTTGGAGTGAGGAGAGTGGTGGTAAGGAGGGTGAGAGTGAGGGGAGGGGTGGTGGGAAGTTTTGACGTGTGGAGTGGTGCGGTGGGGAGTTTTGAAGAGAGGTGATTGATGTTGGGCAATGTTGGGGTGAGGGGAGGTATTGTGGGGAGGGTTTCAGTGAGTGAAGCGATGGAGTGAGGGGAGGGTGTGACGGAGGAAGGGAGTGAGGGGTGGGGTGACAGGGAGGGTTGGAGTGAGTGTAGTGGTGGTGGAAATTTTTGAGGTGTGGAGTGGTGCGGTGGGGAGTTTTGAAGTGACGTGAATGATGTTGGGCAATGTTGGAGTGAGAGGAGCTATTTTGAGGAGGCTTTGAGTGAGGGGAGGTGCGGTGCAGAGGGTTGCAGTGAGGGAAGCGATGGAGGGGCGGTCGGGAGGGTTGGAGTGAGGGGAAGTGCAGTGGGAAAGGTTGTCATAAGGAGAGTTGAGATTGGCGGGTTGTGGTTAGTTAAGGGTCGGTGGGGAGATTTGGAGTGACTGGAGGGGTGGTGTGGATGTTTGGAGTGATGGTACTGGTGTTTTAGAGACTTGGTATGAGGGGAGGGGCTGTGCCAAGTGTTGGAGTGAGGGGAGAAGCAAAGGGTGGTCTGGAGTGAGGGGAGATGCGGTGGGGAGTGATCGAGTGAGGGGAGGGTCAGTGGGGAGTGTTGGGTGAGTGGCGGGCTGGTAAGGAAGGGTGAAATAATGGGCAGGGGCAGCGGGGAGCATTGCATTGAGGTAACGGGTGGTGGGGTGGCTGGGAGTTAGCAGAGGGGTGGAAGGGAGTGTTGGGGTGATGGGAGGTGTGGTTGGAAATTTTAGAATGAGCGGATGGGCGGTAGGGTGAGTTGCAGTGGGGGAGGGGTTGTTGAGCATGTTGGAGTGAGGCCAGGTGCTTTCGGGAGGGTTGGAGGGAGGGGAGGGTTGCTGGGATTGAGGGGAGGGGCGGTGGGGAGATTTGGGGTGAGGAAGCAGAGGTGAGGTTGAACTGAGGGGTGGGGGTTGAAATGGGTTGGTTTGAGGGGAGTGGCAGTGGGGAGTGTTGGAGTGAGTATACTGCTGGGTGGCAGTGTTGTTGGGAGCGGAGGGGTGGTGAGGAGGGTTAGATTTAAGGAAGAGGCGTTGGGGAGGTTTGGAGTACGGCGATGGGTGGGCGGGAGTGTTGGAGTGAGGGGAGGGGTGGTGGGGAGGGTTGGAGTGAGCGTAAGGGCGGTGGGGTGTGTTGAGTGAGGGGAGGGGTGGTAGGCAGCGTTGGAGTGAGGGCGGGGTAGTTTGGGGTGTTGGTGTGACAGGAAGGGTAGTGGGTGTGCTGAAGTGAGGGGAGGTGTGGTAGGGACAGTTGGAGTGAGGCTCCGGGTGGTGAGGAGGGTTGGAGGGACGTGAGTGTCCTCTCGGACTGCAGCAATTCAATTCCCACCCCAGAGACTTAACCAACCAGGGGAGGATTCACACTTTCCCGCAGTGCATTTCACTCAAGTCTTCACAAACACAGATCGCTGGTACACCATGAGAGGCTTCATAGTGTTCCACAGTGTATTACACTAAACTGTTTACAAACACAGATCGCTGATACACCATGAGAGGCTTCATAGTGTTCCACAGTGTATTACACTAAACTGTTTACAAACACAGATCGCTGATACACCATGAGAGGCTTCAGTGTGTTTCACGGTGTCTTACAGAGAAGGGTTTTCTAACACAGGGAGCTGATACACCAGGAGAGGCTTCACAGTGTTCCACAGTGTATTACAGATAAGGGTTTTCCAACACAGGGAGCTGATACACCAGGAGAGGCTTCACAGTGTTCCACCGTACATTTCACAGAAGGATTTTCAAACACAGGGAGCTGAGATACCATGTGAGGCTTCAGAGGGTTCCATAGAGCATTACAGTGAAGTGCTAACAAATACAGAGAGCTCTGGGACCACGGGAGGATTCATAATGTTCCACAGTGCGTTACACTTAAGTGTTTATAAAAATCAGAGAGCTGATGCGCCAGTAGAGGCTTCACATTGTTCCACAGTGCATTACATTGAGGTGTTTACAAACTCAGAGAGCTGAGACACGAGGAGAGTCTTCATCGCATTCCACAATGCATTGCATTGAAGTGTATACAAATACAAATATTTCATGGACCATGGGAGGATTCCCAGTGATCTATAGCGCATTTAACGGAAGTGTGTACAAGTATAGGGAGCTGATGCACTATGGAAGGCTTCACAGTGTTCCATAGTACATTGGACAGAAATGTTATAAGCACAGAGAGCTGAAACACTGTGAGAAGATTCATAGTGTTCCACAGTGTATTACACCGAACTGTTTACTAACACAGAGAGCTGGTAGAGTCTGATAGGATTCAATGTTCCACAGTGCATTGCATGGAAGTGTTTACAAACACAGAGTGCTGATACAGCATGGGAGGCTTCACAGTGTTCCACAGTGCATTTTACTGACGTGCTTGCAAACACAGAGTGATGATACACCAGAAGAGGCTTCACATGGTTGTACAGTGCATTACACTTAAGTATTTATAAATACAGAGGGCTGATACACCATGGGAGGCTTCACAGTGTTCCGACGTACATTGCACTAAAGTGTTTACAAACTCAGATAGCCGATACACTAGGAGAAGCTTCATACGGTTCGACAGTGCATTACACTGAAGTGTATACAAACACAAATAGCTCATGGAACATGGGAGGATTCATCGTGATCGACAGCGCATTTAACGGAAGTGTGCACAAGCATTGGGAGCTGATACACTATGGGAGGCTTCACGGTGTTCTCTGGTGCATCAGAAGTGTTTATAAAGACAGAGAGCTGAGACACCGTGAGAAGATTCACAGTGTTCCACAGTGCATTACACTGAAATGTTTACAAACACAGAGAGCTCATGGACCAAGGAAGGATCCACAGTGTTCTAAAGTGCATTACACAGAGAGATTTATAATCTCAGAGAGCTGATGCACCATTACAGGCATCGTAGAGTTCCACAGTGCATTGCACTGAATTTTTTACAGACAGAGAAATCTGATACACCATGGAAGGCTTCACTGTGTTCCTCAGTACATTACACTGATGTGTTTATAAATACAGAGAACTGAGACTCCATGAGAGGCTTCACAGTGTTGCACAGTGCATTATATTGAAGTGTTTACAGACACAGAGAGCTGAAACACGATCTGAGGCTTCACATTGCATCAGAGTGAAGAGTTTACAAACGCAGAGAGCTTGGTACCATGAGAGGCTTCACAGTGTTCCACAGTGTATTACACAGATGTGTTTACCAGCGCAGAGAGCTGATACATCATGGAGAACTTCACAGCGTTCCCAAATACATTGCACTGCCTTTATAACAAACACCGGTAGCTGAAACACCATGAGAGCCTTTACAGTGTTCCACAATGCAGTACAGTGAAGTGTTTATAAACATAGAAAGCTGATAGACCATGAGAGGCTTCACAGTGTTTCACAGTGAATTGCAATGAAATGTTCATAAACACAGAGAGTGGATGCACAATGAGAGGCTTCACAGTGTTTCACAGTGAATTGCAATGAAATGTTCATAAACACAGAGAGTGGATGCACAATGAGAGGCTTCAGATTGTTGCACAGTGGCAAAAAACAGGGAGTAGGAATACAGGGGTAATTTTCGCGTTGGCAGGCTGTGATTCGTGGGGTACCACAGGTATCAGTGCTGGCCCGCCAGCTATTGACAAGATAGATCAAAGATATGGATGTGGGGATCAAATGTAATACTTCCAATTTCGCAGATTACTCAAAACAAGGTGGGAATGTGTGTTGTGAGAAGATGCAGGGCAGAATTGGACAGAATTAGTGAGTGGGAAAGAACATGGCAGATGGAGTATAATGTGGAAAAAAAACGTCAGGTTATCGAGGTTGGTAGGAGGAATATCTGTGCAGCGTATTCCTTATTTGGTAATAGATTAGACATTGTCGATGTCCAAAGGGATCTGGGTGTTTTAAAGGGTCTTTAACGAAGGTTCATCAGACTGGTTCCCGGGATGGTGGGACTGTCCGATGAAGAGTGATTGCTGATATTGGGCCTGTATTCTCTAGAGCTTTGAAGAATGAGAGGTGACCATATTGAAACCGACACAAAGCTTAAAGGGATAGACAGGGTCGATGCAACCAAGCTGTTTCTGCTGGTTGGGGAGTCTAGAACCAGTGGACACAATTCCCAGATAAGGGGGAAGCCTCTTAGGAAAGATACGAGAAAAATGTCTTTACTCAGAGGGTTGTGAAGCTTTGGCATTCTCTACCCCAGAGGGCTGTGGAAGCTCAGTAATTGAGTATGTTTAAAATGGAGATTCACTGATTTCTAAATACCAATGAAATAAAGAGCATTAGGAAAAAGGCATTGAAGTGGATGATCAATCATGATAGCATCGAATGCTGAATCAGGCGACATGTGATGAATGGCCTACTCGTGCTCCTACTTTTCTATGTTCCTCTGCCTTTCATCACATTTCAGTAAAGGTGCTTGCTGGTCAATATGAAAATATTGCTGAAAACATTATTGGCTCTCTAAAATCATTTCCCTGTCGGTGCAATGATGCAGATTTATATCCCCAACTCCAGCATCCCAGATTATCCTTTACTGTGATATTTATTGAGGAACAGCTATTGGCCAGGAGAGCATGACTAACTGCCCCGCTCTTCTTTAAAATAGTATCATGGGATCTTTCATCACCACCTCAGTGGGTAAAGGTGGCGTGAGGGCCCGGTTTAACGTCGCATCTGAAATAAAGGCTCCTTCAGCTATGCAGTGCTCCCTCAGTAAAGTCTTTATGATCATGCAGCAGTCCTTGACTCATTGAAGGTGACAAGGCAGGTTGAGAGAGTAGTTAATAAAGCATACAATATTCTAGGCTTTATTCATAGGGGCACAGAGTACAAGAGTAATACTGTAATTTTGAACTTGCATAAGACAATATTTCAAGCACAGCTGGAGTATGACGTTCAGTTTTGGTCGCCAAACTTTAGGAAAAATGTGGGGGCATTGGAGAGTGTGCAGGAAAGATTCACGGGAATGTTTCCTATGATGAGGAATTTCAGTTATAACATAGAATGGAGAAGTTTTGACTGTTTTCCTTGGAGAAGAGAAGGCTGAGAGGTGGTTTAATAGAGGTATTCAAAATCATGAGGGGTCTGGTCAGAGGAGATAGGGAGAAACTGTTCCCACTCGTGAAAACATCGAGAACAAGAGGGCACAGATTTAAAGTATTTAGTAGGCGAAGAAAAAGTGACATGAGAAAAAACTTTTTCACGCAGCGTGTTGTTAATGTGCTGCCTGAGAACGTGGTGGAGGCACGTTTAAGTGAAAAATTCAAAAGGGAATTAGACAGTTAAATGAAAAGGAAGAATGTGCAGCGTTATGGGGAGAAGGCAGCGGACTGGAACTAAGGGAATTTCTCTTCCAGAGAACCATTGTAGACACTATGGGCCAACCCACTTCCTTCTGCATTGTCACGATTTTAGCATTCAGTAATGTCCCTCTGACAGTGCAGAAATCCCTCAGTAATGTCGCAGCACTCCCTCAGTTAAGTCCCTCCGACATTGCAGTGCTCCCTCAAAAATGTCTTCCCAGTATATAACAATATAACATATAAGTGCTCCCTCAGTAATTCCCTCCCGTAGTGCAGCACTCCCTCAATTATGTCTCTCTGATAGCGCAGCGCTCCCTCAAAAATGTTTCCCCAGTAGCGCAGCACACCCTCAGTAATGTTCCTCGTTCACTGCACGGCCTTCATGCCGTAATAATGGATTCGAGTAACTTCATGGAGAGATACAGCACTGAAACAGGCCCTTCGGACTACGGAGTCCGTGCCAACCAACAACCATCCATTTACACTAATCGTACATTAATTCCATACTCTCTTTCCTGCACAAGGGGCAATTTACAATAGCCAATTTACCTACAATTCTTTGGCTGTAGGAGGGCAGAAGCCCACACGGTCAGAGGGAGAACTTACAAACTCCGCACATGCAGTACCCAGAACTGAACCACGGTCGCTGGAGTTGGGAGGCTCCAGTGCTGACCACTGCACCACTCCTACTGCCTCTACAGCTGTGTGCTCAAGTCCTTGAGTTGGACACCTTATCCAGACGTCCTGCCTTCCTCTATCTCGTTTCTGAAGCCCAGAGCTGTACACACACCTTATCCAGCCTCCCTCCTTCCTCCTATGCAGCCAATATCTGGAGCCCAGAGCTGTGCGTAAGATAATCCAGTGTCTGGTCCCTTCCTCTATATCGAGAGTTATAATGGTTTATATAGAATTGCGAAGTGTTACACAGGGTTATGACGAGTATATCGGATTCTAAATTATTATAAGAAGTGATAAAGGACGAGAACATTTCATTTAGGATTGTAAAATTGTAAATGCTATCATTTTTATAAAGTTTTAAAGAAGAGTTTTAAAGGATTCTGAAAAATCATAAATGATTGTGAAGGATTGGACAGAGGTTAAAGCTTTATTAAGGGTTTTCTAGCTGTATAGAGGATTCTTCAAAGGTGATGTAGGATTATAAAAGGTAACAAGGGTGATAACGATTCAGGAACGTTTTTAAAGGAGCATAACGTTTTATGAGACTATAAATGATGATAAAGGATTACAACATTTATGAAGGATCATAAACATTTACAACTGTTTATAAGGATAATGAAGCGTTATATCGAAATGTGGAGCTTATTCAAGGAGCAGCTACTGCGTGTGCTTGATAAGTATGTACCTGTCAGGCAGGGAGGAAGTTGTCGAGCGAGGGAGCCGTGGTTTACTAAGGAAGTTGAAGCGCTTGTCAAGAGGAAGAAGAAGGCTTATGTTAGGATGAGACGTGAAGGCTCAGTTAGGGCGCTTGAGAGTTACAAGCTAGCCAGGAAGGATCTAAAGGGAGAGCTAAGAAGAGCAAGGAGAGGACACGAGAAGTCACTGTCGGATAGGATCAAGGAAAACCCTAAGGCTTTCTATAGGTATATCAGGAATAAAAGATTGACGAGCGTTAGATTAGGGCCAATCAAGGACAGTAGTGGGAAGTTGTGTGTGGAATCAGAGGAGATAGGGGAAGCGTTAAATGAATAGTTTTGTCAGTATTTACAGTAGAGAAAGAAAATGTTGTCGAGGAGAATACTGAGATTCAGACTATGAGGCGAGATGGGATTGAGGTTCACAAGGAGGAGGTGTTAGCAATTTTGGAAAGTGTGAAAGTGTGATAAGATATGGGCCAGATGGGATTTATCCTAGGATTCACTGGGAAGCCAGGGAGGAGATTGCAGAGCTTTTGTCCTTAATCTTTATGCCGTCATTGTCGACAGGAATAGTGCCGGAATACTGGAGGATAGCAAATGTTGTCCCCTTGTTCAAGAAGGGGACTAGAGACAGCCCTGGTAATTTTAGACCTGTGAGCCTTACTTCGGGTGTGGGTAAAATGTTGGAAAAGGTCATAAGAGACAGTATTTATAATCATCTTGAAAAGAATAAGTTCATTAGCGATAGTCAGCACGGTCTTGTGAAGGGTAGGTCGTGCCTCACAAACCTTATTGAGTTTTTCCAGAAGGTGACCAAACAGGTGGATGAGGGTAAAGCAGTGGATGTGGTGTATATGGATTTCAGTAAGGCGCTTGATAAGGTTCCCCACGGTAGGCTGTTGCAGAAAATACGGAAGTATGGGGTTGAAGGTGATTTAGAGCTTTGGATCAGAAATTGGCTAGCTGAAAGAAGACAGAGGGTGGTGGTTGATGGCAAATGTTCATCCTGGAGTTTAGTTACTAGTGGTGTACCGCAAGGATCTGTTTTGGGGCCACTGCTGTTTGTCATTTTTATAAATGACCTGGAAGAGGGTGTAGAAGGGTGGGTTAGTAAATTTGCGGATGACACGAAGGTCGATGGAGTTGTGGATAGTGCCGTAGGATGTTGTAGGGTACAGAGGGACGTAGATAGGCTGCAGAGCTGGGCTGAGAGATGGCTAATGGAATATAATGCGGAAAAGTGTGAGGTGATTCACTTTGGAAGGAGTAACAGGAATGCAGAGTACTGGGCTAATGGGAAGATTCTTGGTAGTGTAGATGAACAGAGTGATTTTGGTGTCCAGGTACATAAATCCCTGAAGGTTGCTACCCAGGTCAATAGGGCTGTTAAGAAGGCAAATGGTGTGTTAGCTTTTATTAGTAGGGGGATCGAGTTTCGGAGCCACGAGGTCATGCTGCAGCTGTACAAAACTCTGGTGAGGCCGCACCTGGAGTATTACGTGCAGTTCTGGTCAGCACATTATAGGAAGGATGTGGAAGCTTTGGAAAGGGTGCAGAGGATATTTACTAGGATGTTGCCTGGTATGGAGGAAAGGTCTTACGAAAAAGGCTGAGGGACTTGAGGTTGTTTTCGTTGGAGAGAAGGAGGAGGAGAGGTGACTTAATAGCGACATATAAGATAATCAGAGGGTTAGATAGGGTGGATAGTGAGATTCTTTTTCCTCGGATGGTGATGGCAAACACGAGGGGTCATCGCTTTAAGTTGAGGGGTGATAGATATAGGACAGATGTTAGAGGTAGTTTCTTTACTCAGAGAGTAGTCGGGGCGTGGAACGCCCTGCCTCCACCAGTAGTAGACTCGCCAACTTTAAGGGCATTTAAGTGGTCATTGGATAGACATATGGATGAAAATGGAATAGTGTAGGTCAGATGGTTTCACAGGTCGGCGCAACATCGAGGGCCGAAGGACCTGTACTGCGCTGTAATGTTCTAATCAATTCTAATCTAAAATGTTGGTTAAAAAGGAATAAAAGGAGTTATCAAGCGTTATGCATATTGTGAAGCATTACAAAGACTTAACAGGTATCCCAAAATGGGAACAGGTCCCGCCCCCACGAACCCATCACCAGAGGGAAAATGCCCACCACCATTCCCTGTCAGTGCGACGAAAAGTCCCCGGCCTCACCATCCACTCACCATGGGAAACAGCCCCCTCCCCACCTGCCACACTTTCCATCACGATAGTAATAGGCCTCCCGCTTTTTCACCGGACCAGCAGACCCCGCCCCACCTCTGACACGATATTGACAGTCCCAGATCTGTCTCTATAGCGATTGGCCACGCTCACTCTCTGCTGCATATAGTCAGTTATTCAGTTCCTCTCACGTTTGAATCAACTTCACAATTGGAATAAAGGGATATTTCAGCACATTTTTCAACTGCTCTCTGAACTGTGTCTGGGACACAGCGTAAATTGCGGTGTTTCTGCAGCAACTCAGGAGCTGCAGCATGAAGCCCAAATCCAGCAGAAAATCAGGGAGATCAACAGACTCATAGTGCAACAACAATATTCGGCTCCAATTTGAATAAACCATTAAGAGTACCCAAAGCAGTATGAAATTAGCCGAGATAACAAACAGTAAAATGATAGATTTCCTACGGCTCTCCATCTCTGCATCTCTGCGACTCTCCCCACTGTTGTGAGCTCGGAGTCTCCTACGTCCTCTGCTGCTCACCAAAATGTGTTTGACGGTTAAAGCATTGAGCAGCAGAATCACAACAAATGGGATACCCAGGGTTAGAATGTTATGAATGAACTCGATTGCGGTCCATACCTGAGAGTACAGAACACCTCTTCTTATCGAACAAAACCAGGGGTAGTTCATCAGCCAATACCTATCTGTTAACATGAAATACCAGGTGATGTTCTTTAACAAGCTCAAAACAGTCACTGTTCCCAGAACCACAGCCGCCGTTTTCTCGCTGCAATATTTACTTTTCAGCTTCTGGCAACAAATGGCCACAAATCGATCAAAGGTGAACATGACGGTGAACCAAACAGAACAGTCTGTGGCTGTGTAAAGCAGGACGGCGTGGATATTACACACGGGAATGGACTCCAGGAACTGAAACTGTTCCCGATAAACAATTGGAATGTGCCTCAATATCAGGTCAAGTACAACAAGCAGCAGATCCGTCGCTGCCATGGCCACCAAGTAGCGAGTGACACATTTGGAGAGACCACATTTTCCCTGAGACAGGATGCTAATTGTCAGCAAGTTAACTGTGAGGAAGGGAAATAAACAGAGAAATTATACATCAGGCTAGGAGCAATGACAAATGAATGATACTGAAATTGCTGAACTCAATGTTGATCATAATCCTCCCTCCCTCCTTTCCCTGTCTGTCATCTCTATTCTCCACCAGTTCTGATGAAGGGTCATTGACCTGAAACATTGAATCTGTTTCTCACTCCACAGATATTGCCAGAGCTGATGGGTATTTCCAGCATTTACTGGTTTTATTTCAGATTTTCAGCGTGCACATCACTTTGCTATTGTATAGAAATTTAAATGTTGGACTGACAGAGAGATTCACTCACCGATGAAAGACATCACGGATTTCAATTATTTCAAAGCAGTTACTGGAAATAGGTCCATTGAAAAATCAAGAAAGCAAATAATGCCAATCGTCACTAACAAGGCAATTTATCAGGGAAATTATACATCAGGTTGGGAGTAAAAATAACAGTTCAAAGAACAAAGAACAGGACAGCACAGGAACAGGCCATTCGGCCCTCCAAGCCTGCGCCAATCATGATGCCTGTCTAAACTAAAACTTTCTGCACATCCGGGGTCCATATCCCTCTGTTCCCATCCTATTCATGTATTTGTCAAGATGCCTCTGAAACGTCGCTGTCGTACTTGCTTCCACCACCTCACCCGGCAGCAAGTTCCAGGCACTCACCACCCTCTGTTTAAAAAAACGTGCCTCGCACATCCCCTCTATACTTTGCCCCTCGCACCTTAAACCTAAGTCCCCTAGTAAATGACTCCTCCACCCTGGGAAAAAGCTTCTGACTATCCACTCTGTCCATGCCACTCATAACTTTGTAAACCTCTATCATGTCGCCCCTCCACCTCCGTCGTTCCAGTGAAAACAATCTGAGTTTATCCAACCTCTCCTCATAGCCAATGCCCTCCAGACCAAGCAACATCCCAGTAAATCTCTTCTGTACCCACTCCAAAGATTTCAAGTCCTTCTGGAAATGTGGCGAACAGAATTGTATGCAATATTCTAAGTGTGGCCGAACGAAGGTTCGATACAGCTGCTGCATGACTTGCCAATTTTTATACTCTTTGTCCCGACCGATGAAGGCAAGCACACTTTACGCCTTTTTGACTATCTTATCCACCTGCCTTGTCACTTTCAGGGATCTGTGGACCTCTGCACCCAGATCTCTCTGCCTGTCAATATTCCTAAGGGTTCTGGCATTTACTGAATAATTCCCACTTGTATTAGATCTTCCAAAATGCTTTACCTCACCTTTTTCTCACAATTTCTCATCTCTTGGGGAGGATGAAGAATGGCCCCGGGTACAGTTCG